>NW_004443946.1:30146659-30167701 GCF_000243295.1 Trichechus manatus latirostris | reverse complement strand
GCGGCCGGAGTGGGGTCCCCGGCAGCGCCAGCGGGGCGGGCGCCGCTGGGGCGCCTCCACGCACGGCGGGCCGCGAGCGTCTTCCTTCCGCTCCGGCCAAGAAAGGAGCAGCGGCTGACCCCGGCCCGGCAGAGGCGTGGGGACCGTAGAGGGTGCAGAGTGGCCCGAGTCGCCACAGAGATGGCGCTGCACGTGCAGTGACGGCTCCCGCGCCCCGAGGATCCCAGCCGTGCGCCCCGCGTCCCCGGCGAGCATGCAGCGCCCGGAGCACGAGCTGATCCGGCAGAGCTGGCGCGTGGTGAGCCGCAGCCCCCTAGAGCACGGCACCGTCCTGTTCGCCAGGTGAGGCGGCCAGGAGCGCGGGGGCTGGCGAGCGGGCCTCGCAGGATGGGCTCAAGACTGCCGGCCCGGCCGTAGGAGGGAAACCAGCCGCCGCCTTAGCACCAGGCACCCGCCAAATGGGCGCCAGAGAAGGCGGGGCGCGGCGACGGTGGCGCAGCCCCTGTGCTCCTCCTCGGGCCGTGGGCGCGTCCTACGGGCAGCGCCGCAGACGCAGCACCCACTTGGGCTCACAGGGGCGGGCGGGGGCCTCGCTGGTGAATCTCCTCACCCGGCCAGCTGTGCCCTCTCCTCGGCTCTGCACCTCCTGCACGTCCTTTGGGTGGCAACTGCAGGGTGCCCACTGCTGCCAGGTAGGGGAGACTGGGGTGCCCCGAGGGTCCGTGCGGGGAGGGTGTGCCTGGCGCGCCCAGGGGTGGTTGGCAGCTCACGGAGTCGGGGCCCCAGGAGTGTGCACTCCCAGCAAAGAATGGAAGGATAAACCCTACCGGGGAACGGACCAGGCTAGGACCAGAGAACCCCAGGGGAAGGGGTGACAGCCGCCGAAGTCTCACCACCAAGGAGGCGGGTAGGGAGTGTGTAGACTCTACGAGGGAAGGGGAGGTCAGTCTGCAGCCCCAGCTTGAGGACCTCTCCCCAACTCCTATGCCATCACCAGCGGGTAGGGGTGGATTATCCTACAGGCAAGGTATGCACAGTTGTTTACCTTGCTTACCAGATCATCTGTAGTGAACAGTTTCACCCATATGAAAAATTGTTCACTACAAATTAGTAAGTAAGCACAGATAATCCCGTGCTTACCTTGCTTACTGGGTCATCTGCCCCTTTCAGGGATTATAACTTTGAAAAGAGGCTTTGATTCTTTAGGAAGGTGCTGTGGGACCAGGGGAGAGACAGATGCCAGCCATACCTAGAAGCAGAATCTTTGATGTGGTGAAAAAATGTGAGATTGTCTACTACAGATGATATGGTAAGCGCCATGCTTACCTTGCCTATTGGATAATCCACCCTGGCGAGCGAGGCAATGCTCCCTTCCTTGCCTTGGATTTTCAGGAGCTCTGGCTCCCTGAGCCAGCCCAGAACTTCCCAGGAGGCTTTTGTAAAACTCTCCCAAGACATAGGGGGATAAACTCATTTCCACAAAACCACCACGTGCCTTCCAGATGTGACAGATCTTTGTGTCACTCCCTGCGCCCTCTCCAAGCCTGAACTCACTGGGGCTCCACCACTCCCAAATGGTGTGACCTAGTACAAGCTACTTAATCTCCTGGGCTTCTTTTTCCTCTATAAAATGGGGATAACAGTTGTGCCCGCTTCTTAGGATTGTGAGGCAGACATGAGTTAACCACACGTGAAGTACTCAGTGCTCAGTCAGTGTACGGAGTTTGTTCTTGATGCTACTGTTATCATCACCTACTGGAAACATGAGGAGACTGGGAAGCTCTGACCCAAGAGTGGCAGGCTGAGACAGACAAGGAGAAAGAGAGAGAAGGGTTCTTCTTTCCCCATAATCTAACTCCAGATTTCCTATTATGAGGGCTCCCTCCTGTCCCCCTCAACTATTTACAGAGGGGCTACTATATGCCAGAAGGAGCCCTGATGGCACAACGGTTAGGCACTTGGCTGCTAACTGAAAGGTTGATTGTTCAAAGCCACCCAGTGGCTCTGCAGGAGGAAGACCTGGTGATCTGCTCCCATAAAGATTACAACCAAAATCAAACCCATTGCCATCAAGTCGGATCATAGTGACCCTATAGGACAGAGTGGAGCTGCCCCATAGGGTTTCCAAGGCTGTAGATCTTTATGGAAGCAGACTGCCGCATCTTTCTCCTGAGGAGTGGCTGGTGGGTTTGAATTGCCGTCCTTTTGGTTAGCAGTCAAGTGCTTAACCACTGTGTTAACAGGGCTCCTTCCCGTAAAGATTACAGCCATTAAAAACCCTATAGGGCAGTTCTTCTCTGTCACATTGGGTTGATATGAGTCAGAATTGACTTTATGGCACCCAACAACTATATGCCAGATACTGAGAGACCTGGTGATGCATTGTTCTTCCCAGGTCGCCCCTCAGAACTGGCCTAAGGGATGGGGAGGAGGCAGCAGCAAAGCTGGCAGAGGGCCCGTGCCAGGTTGGAGGATGCACCAGTGTTTACGGCCAAACCTCCGGCTCAGCCCCCACTCCCATTGCTGGACAGGCGGGGCTCACTGGGGCTTTTGGGGGCTGACACCTGGGCCTTCCCCATAGGCTGTTTGACCTGGAACCCGACCTGCTGCCCCTCTTCCAGTACAACTGCCGCCAGTTCTCCAGCGTGGAGGACTGCCTCTCCTCCCCAGAGTTCCTGGACCACATCCGAAAGGTGAGGGGAAGGCAGGGTGGCTGGGGCCACGATGGGCGTGGCCTCTTGGACTTGGGAGGGGAGAGGGACTTGGAGGAGGAAGACTCCCCCAGCTCAGGAGTATCTGCTCTTTCCCCTCTGGGCTGGCCTGGGCTGGGCTTCCTCCTCTACCCTGTGCTCAGCCTGCTGGTCCCAGCCTGTCATTGCCCTCAGCCTTGTTCCCTGGTTCCCATAGGTGGTGCTGGTGCTGATTCTGGCCATTAGGGGCCATCTGCCTATGAAGACCAGGCTAGGGTTTTCTTAGAGGCTCAGGACTCTTACAGGGCCCCAGTGTCTTCTTAACCTGGCGGATAACACTGTCCAGTGGGCTTGTTGAGGGCTTTGAGATCCCCAGAGGAAAGGGGCTTCCTTCACAGGTATAACAGTAGTTTGGCCATCACATGTTGAATGCCTATATGTATAGGCAACGTTGCCTTACATCTCTGATGCTGGGAAACTGAGGGTCCAGGTGACCTCTCTTGCCTCTGGTTGGGATGCCAGGTCTGGGCTGTGGTTGTGAGTGGGCGGGGTTGCCCTGGCCTCAGGCCCTGGGTCTGTTTCACTGCTGCCTTGGCCTTTGCAGGTGATGCTCGTGATTGACGCTGCAGTGACGAACGTGGAGGACCTGTCCTCACTGGAGGAGTACCTTGCCGGCCTGGGCAAGAAGCATCGGGTGGTGGGTGTGAAGCTCAGCTCCTTCTCGGTGGGTAAAAAGGCTCTTCCCCTCTCCAGAGCTTCCAGCTTGAGGCTACTACTCTCTTCCCATCCATCCCTATCCAGCTGTTCTCTCCCTACTCCCGTGCCCTCAGATGACCAGGACCGGGGTCCTGCATCTGTTACTTACCTGCTGTATGACCCTGGCACTGGCTTGCCCTTTCTGAGCCTCAGTTTTTTTCTTCTCTGGAATGGCTTCCTTTAGAATCATGGGAAGTTAAGGAACCTTTGGAATTAGCCAGTCTGATCTGTGTAACAAACCACCCCAAAATGTACTAGCTTAAAACAACTTCTGGTTTCTCATGGCTGGGCTCAGCTGGACAGTTCTTCTGTTCCACCTGATGTAGCTGGAATCACCCATACACTGCATTCATCTGGGGCTGGAATGTCCAAGATGACCTCTTATCATTGTCCACCATGGCCTCCAGGCTGTCTCTCCATGTGGCCTCTTATCATTCAGTAGTCTAGCTGAGCTTCTTTATAGAGTGGCGGCTGAGTTCTAAGAGGGAGTGTTCCAAGAGGACAAGCCCCAGTGTGTAAGTACTTATCAAGATTCTGTTTGCATAACTCTTGCTAATGTCGCATTGGCCAAAGCAAGTCACAAGGATGAGACCAGTGTCAGTGTGGAAGGACTATACTCAAGGGCATGAATCCTAAGAGATGTGGTTCATCGAGGGCCACTGACATGACCATCTACCACAGTTCAGTTACCTTGCCAGACAATAAGCTCCCTGAAGAAGGGACGATGTTTGTCTTGTTCTCCTCTCCATCCCCAACACTAGCACAGTGCCTGGCCCTTAATGGACATTCATTAAATATTTGTAGAATAAATGAACTTTATTTGATTATGATCAATAATAGCAAATGAGAGCCAT
This sequence comes from Trichechus manatus latirostris, assembly GCF_000243295.1. NCBI lineage: Eukaryota > Metazoa > Chordata > Mammalia > Sirenia > Trichechidae > Trichechus > Trichechus manatus. The sequence goes on along the minus strand of NW_004443946.1, from coordinate 30,163,401 downwards.
TATTCTTGTTGAAGCCTTCTTGTATGCAGATGCTGTGCTAAGAGCTTTTTGTGGATTATCCTGTTTAATCATCCCAACAACCCCATGAGTTGGAACTTTCACTTTTCCTGTTTTACCAATGAAGCAACTGAGGATCAGAGAGGTTAAATAACTTGCTCAAGGTCACACAGCTCATAAATGGTAGAGTCAGAATTTGAGCTCAGGTCCATTTGGCTCCAGAGCCACCATGATTGCTGCCTTGCAGATGAGGGAACTGAGGCCTGGGGGCAATGACTTGGCTCTGTCTGAGCTGAGGTTCCCACTCATGGGGTGGTTGTGAGGGTGATATGGGAGATGGGCACAGTGGGGTACCCAAGGATTGGGGCAGATTCTTACTCAGAAAGCATGGACCATGTGCAGGAGAAGAGAAAGGCTCGGGAGCCCTTACCAGCCCTCGGCTTCAGTTTTCCCATTTGTGGAAGGGAGCAATGCTGTCCTGTCTTGGGAATGACAGGGTGCCCTTTGCCTCTGCAGACAGTGGGCGAGTCTCTGCTCTACATGCTGGAGAAGTGCCTGGGCCCTGCCTTCACGCCAGCCATGCGGGCTGCCTGGAGCCAGCTCTATGGGGCCGTGGTGCAGGCCATGAGTCGGGGCTGGGACAACGAGTAAGAGGCAGCCCTGCCTGGCGGCCCCCATCTTGACAGATGGCAATGTGTCTGTCTGTTAGTCTGTGTCTGTTGTAGCCTGGGTTTCCCCAGGCTTCCTTGCATCTTGGCCCTTGTCCCTTTAGCTGTCCAGGAGAGGTAATGGAGCAGGGCTGGGATCTCAGGTCCCTCCCCACCCTGCCTGCCAACTGCAGACAGGTGGCTTTCCCTGTAGGAAGGGGCTTCTGGATTCCCCCTCACTCCCACTAGCCTCTTCCCTGCCTGCCTTCTCTTCCTTCTGGCACCCCCTCACCCCACCACAAGGAGGAGCAGAGTCTTGGTGCGAGAGGTGGCATGGGGCAAGGAAGGAATGGGGCTCTGAGAGAATGGGGCTCTTCTGTCTGTCCACCCCTTCTCAGGTGAGCCTGGGCCAAGTTGGAAGTGGATGGCTGAGCTTCTGGCATCTTCCTGTCTTGCTTGTCTGTGCCTATTAGTGCTTTTCTATCCCAGGGTATTTGTTTTTTCTTAAACAAAAAGGAACAGCTTTAGGCTTAATGGTGGACTCACAGGCAGTGGGAGCAGGTGATCAGGAGAACTGCTGAGAAAGGGGGAGGTGATCTGAACCTGTGATGGGGCTGATCTAGGTCTCAGGGGGCTTCTCAGATGACAACTGCCTGAGAAGGTTTTTTTTCTTTTGCAGTATTTTTCTGTCCCTCATTCAGCACTTCTGGTGGAAACTCTCTTATTATTGCTCTGTAGGGCCCTAGCCAGAGTCCCTGGGTGATGCACTCAGCTGCTAACTGAAAGGTTGGAGATTGAAGTCCACCCAGAGGTGCCTCAGAAGAAAGGCCTGGTGATCTACTTCCGAAACATCAGCCATTGAAAACCCTATGGAGCACGGTTCTACTCTGACACACATGGGGTCATCATGAGTTGGAATCAACTCGATGGCAACTAGTTTTTACTGGTTAGGGCCCCAACTAGCCAGCAAGGGGTGGGGTGGGGAAGAGCAAGGGGGGAGGAGGGGTGACTTCATTTTGGTGGCTTTTTCTCACCCACCTCCACTCCAGCCCGGGCGGAGTCTTATCTCCCCTGACCTTCTGCCCACACGGCCCTCAGCCCACAGCTTGCCATATTTATACCTGGTGTGTGCCTGTACGTGGGCAGATGGTAGAAAAGAAAGCTCCGGAAGATGACCTCTGCCCTCCTCTGTGCCATTTGCACTTTTACCTTTGCTCTGTGCTGTGGTTGTGTAAACTCATGAGGAATAAACCTGGTGTGTGTGCCTCTCTGACCCTCTGGGACTGATCATTTCTTTGGTATTGGTTTGTGCTAGATGAAGCTACAGGGCACTGGATCTCAGGGTAGGGTGGGAGGATGGGGTCAGGAAGAGCCAAGGCAAGAGTCAGAGGAATAGAAGGGAGAGACCTAGGGAATGCCAGAAGCCAGTGACAGGGATGGAGCTAGGGGTCTGTAGCAGAAACTGGCTGGTGGGTCAACAAACCCAGTTCTACTTCCTCTTGGGCACACAGTAGGACTACATTTCCCAGCCTCCCTTGCAATTATGTGGGGCCATGTGATTGAGTTCCGGCCAATAGGGTATGTGGAAGTATGTGCCACTTCCAGGCCTGGCCCCCTCAAAACTCCTGCCTGCTCCTCCATCTCTGTCATCCTTTTGCCAGTTTGATACAGACCTTAAGTGACCTTGAGGGCCATGTGTTGAATGTGGCAGCGCCACAGGTGGAAAGAGCGTGGGTCCCTGAATCACTGCTTGGAGGAGAGCACTCACTTATTGGGTCACCCATTTTGAAATTTATGTGAAAGAGACATAAACTTCTATTGTGTTTGTGTCATTATACATTTGAGGGCTTGTTTGTTACAACCTCTAGCTTCACCCGCACTAATCCAGAACTGAAGCCATTCATTGGTCAGGGGTCTGGGAGCCTACAGGCTGGCAGACAAGATAAACTCAGGGATTAGGAATGAGCCAAGTGCCGGGACAGCAGTATTGGGCACTAACAACTTGTAGTGTCTCCAAGGAAACCTTCTAGGTCTTCCTTGTGGGGACAGGTGCCAACCCCTGGGTGTACCTTTTAGGGAGAATGAAATGGGTTAATCTAGGGTGCACACTGGAACCAAAGAGCAGTCATGAATGTGTGTGTTGTGTGTGGATTCAGGAGGAGACGGGTTAGAGAAACAGCTAGGGGAATGGGGAGGGGAGAAGCATTAAAAGACGGAATCATTTGAGCAGGCTTTGGGCTAACCCAGGTCCCTGGGTGGTGCAACTGGTCTGTGCTTGTCTACTACCCTAAATGTTGGTGGTTTGAACTCACTCAGCAGTGCAGGAGAAAGGTCTGACAATCTGCTTCCGTAAAGATTAAGAAGAAAAAAAAAAAAAAACCCATTGCCACTGAGTCAATTCTGACTCATAGCAACCCAATAGGACAGAGTAGAACCATAGGGTTTCCAAGGAGCGGCTGGTGGATTTGAGCTGCCAAACTATTGGCTAGCAGCTGTAGCTCTTAACCACTGCCCCACCAGGGCAGTGGATTACAGCCAAGAGAATTCCATGTAACAGTTCTACTCTGTAACATGAGGTTGCCATGTGTGTTAGTCATCTAGTGCCACTATAACAGAAATACCACAAGTGGATGGCTTTAACAAAGAGAAATTTATTTTCTCACAGTCCAGTAGGCTACAAGTCCAAATTCAGGGCGTCAGCTCCAGGGGAACGCTTTCTCTGTTGGCTCTAGAGGAAGGTCCATGTCATCAGTCTTCCCTTGGTCTGGGACCATCTCAGTGCAGGAACCTCAGGTCCAAAGGACACGCTCTGCTCCCGGCACTGCTTTCTTGGTGGTATGAGGTTCCCATGTGTCTCTGCTTGCTTCTCTCTTTTATATGTCAGAAGAGATTGGCTTAAGACACTATCCAATCTTGTATACCTCATCAGTGTAACTGCTGCTAATCCATTTTATTAGATCATAGTGATTGAATTTACAACACATAAAGAAATCACATCAGATTACAAAGTGGTACACAATTATACAATACTGGGAATCATGACCCAGCCAAGTTGAGGGGACACAATTCAATCCATGGCCCCATGATTTGGAATGGACTTGACAGCAGTGGGTTTGGTTTGATTTTGGGGTGAGCCCCTCCACATGCTCCTGGCTTCCAAGGTGTGGAGCCCTGAAGCTGGGCTGTGAATGGTGGAGGGGCTGCACCTGGGCCAGCTGTCCTTGCCCCAGCCTTACTTTTCTCAGCCAAGACTAGATACAGCTGGTGCCAGCAGGGCCTTGCTTAGCTCCCGGCTGGGGCCTCATTTTTGTTAAGTCAGGTGGCCAGACCTGCCAGATGCTCGGCCTTTAGCACGTTAGGGTTGCTTTTCCCACTCGAGCAGCGAAAGCATTTTCTCAAGAGCCACAGGCTCTGGTGAGAGAGGACCTCATCTCTGTGTGATCTAATGAGGGCTCTGGCTCAGTGGCCATGCCTGTCTATGGCTCCCAGTGTTTAAAGCCCACTCAGTCAAATGCCCTTCTCTGACTCACTCCCAACCATGGGTCGTATCACCTCTTTGGAAGGCTACACCTTTCACTTGTGTGTGTGTATGCGTGTGTGCATGTGTATGTGTGTGCGTATGTGTGTGCATGAATGTGTGCGTGGTATTTCTCTCCCCCTCCTCTATTCGAGGACTCAACCTTGTAATCCTCCTTCCCTCCCCTGCATCCCTCCCACATCACCCCCTGAACACCCCTTCCCTCTCCAGCCACTGCCCTTTCTGTACTTACCTTGATAGCAAAACCCTTCAAAAGAGTGATCTTTGTTGCCGTTTTTATTTCCTCACTTCCCACGAGAGACTGGGAAACCTATTCCAAACAGACTCTCATCCCCACCCCTAATCTGTTATAGTCAAGGTCACCAATGAGCTCCATCTTGCCAAATTTAGGAGCCCAGTTTAGTTCTCATCTTGCTCTTCTGCCCAGCAGCATTTGAAAGGGTTGATCACTCCTTCCTTTAATTTTAAAACTTTTTATGATGGAAAAATTTTAACATACACAAAAATCAAGAGACTAGTATAGTGAATCTTCATGTACCCCCTCACCCAGCATCAACAGTTAGCAACTCGAGATTCCCCTGCACACACCCCCACCCTTGGCTGGAAAATTTTAAAGCAAATCGAAGACTTCGTGTTCTTTCATCTGTAAATGCTTCCGTGTGCATTTCTAGCTGATACTTTTTTCCATATATAAACCCACATCAAATGTCCCGAAGATGTCCTTCTACAGCTTGTTAAATCAGGATGCAAACAACAGCCACACATTGCATCTTTTATTCTATACCAGCCTTCTCCCTTTTCCTCCATGACATTGATTTGGGGAAGAAACGATCTTTTGGCTGCTGGCATGCCCAGCATTTTGGACTTGGCTGATGCTTCTCTGTGGTGTCTTTTAACTTTCTCTTCTATGCTTGGTATTTACCATAAAGAGGCAACTCAGAAGAAAGGCCTGGGGATCTACTTCTGAAAAATCAGTCATTGAAAACCCTGTGGGGCACAGTTCTACTCTGTCACACATGGGATTGCCATGAGTCTGATTCGACTCAGTGGCAATTGCTGGTGGTGGTGGTGGTGGTGGTTGGGGCTGGGGGCTCACGCCTTCCTTTTTGAGTCTCTTTCTTCCTTGGCTTCAAGACACTAGGCTCTCCTGGTCTTCCTCCTATCTCTGCAACTACTTCTCAGTCTCCGTGCAGATCCTCTTTCCAATCACTTTGTGTTGGGACAAACTTAGAGACTTCCTGCTTACTTAGGCACCACCTCCTCGCCTAGACACCCCCTCCTCACTTAGGCACCTCCTCCTCACCTAGGCACTGCCTCTTCACTTAAACAAAAACCAAACCCAGTGCCGTCTGGTCGATTCAGACCCATAGCACCTTGTAGAACAGAGTAGAGTTTCCTCCAAGGCTGTAAATCTTTATGGAAGCAGATGGCCACATCTTTCTCCCACTGAGTGGCTAGTGGGTTGGACTGTGACCTTTCCATTAGCAGCCAGTTAGCAGCCCAGCTCTTAACCTTGGCACATCCTCCTCACCGGCACTAACTCTGCTCTCTCCAGTAGAGGTCTCAACCAGTCCCAGGAGCTTTAAACACCATCCATATGCTGATGTCTCCGAAATTTACATCTGCGGCCTAACTACCCCCTGCATCCAGTTACTGACTCCACATCCCTACGTGGACGTCTATTTGGCATCTCAAACTCAACATGACCAAGGTGGAACTCCTGCGGTTTCCTCCGGCCCTGCTTCTTCCCAGAGTTCTCCACCTTGGGGATGGCTTTGCTGTTTACCCACTTGTTCAGGCTGAAGAACTGGTAGTCACCCTTACATCCTGCTTTTGCAGAGACCCCACATCTAACCCATAAGTGAGTCCTCAGAACCCATTCAGAATCTAACTACTCTCACCTCATTCACTGGCCTGCTCTGGTCCAAACTACTGTATTCTCTCTCCTGCACACCTGCAAGAGTCCCAGCTGGGCTCTCTGCTTCTGCCTTGTCCCCACCCAGTGGCTACAGTGATTGCTTAAATACAAAGTGGATCATGTCAGTCCCCTGCTCAGCATCTCCCGCAGCTCACATCTCACTAGGGTGAAACCCAGTGTCCTAACCGGGGCCTGCACAACCGTGGCCTGCAAAGTGCCTGTCGCCCTCTCAGACCTGCCTCCTTCCACCCTGCTCCACCCACTCTGCTCCGACCACCCTGGCCTCGAGCTGTTCCTCAGGCCTGCATTTGTGCCCTCGGACCCCCCAGATCTGCCCAGCACCCTCATGCAGCCTCCACTTGCTCAAATGTCTCATCCCCACAGAGGTTGTCCTCTGGATCCTCCAGGGAGAGGTTGTCTGGAATCCTCTGGTACAAAGCAGCCCCTCTCCTCTTCCAGCTTCTCCTTCTCCCCGTACCCTGATGTTTTTTTTCTTTTCCCCTCAAAGCACATCCCATTCTACAAATTTGCTTATTGCCCTTATAATCTTCTGTTGCAATCGAGGGGGCAGTGATGGTTCAGTGGTAGACTTTTCACCTTCCATGCAGGGGACCTGGGTTTGATTCCTGGACAGTGCCCCTCAAGTGCAGCCACCGCACGCCTGTCAGTGGAGACTTCCATGTTGCTATGATGCTGAACAGGTTTCAGTGGAGATTCAGACTAAGACAGACTAGGAAGAAAGGGCTGGCAATCTACTTCTGAAAATCAACCAGTGAAAACCCTATGGATCACAACAGCCCCGTCCCCAACTAACCGTGGAGAAGGTGCAGGACCAGGCAGCATTTCATTCTGTTGTGCGTGTGGTAGCCATGAGTCAGGGCCAACTCCATGGTAGCTAACAAGAACATTTGGGGGTGGAGGGAGATTCAGCAAACCCTTGCTGAGGGTAACAAGGTAGCCAGAAGTGACCCTGAGGCCTGGTGTGTGTCTCTGCAGCCCAAAGAGTAGTAGTTCTCATTGCAAAGTAAGGTGATCACAACAGAAGTTATACTTGTGCTGGGTAATAATCACTTATATATAAGCCTGAAGGCAAATGTTAGTTTGGGCCTATCTTGGTTATCTAGTGCTGCTATAACAGAAATACCACAAGTGAATGGCTTTAACAAAGAGAAGTTTATTCTCTCACAGTCTAGGAGGCTAGTAGTCTGAATGCAGGGTCCCAGCTCCAAGGGAAGGCTTTCTTTCTCTGTTGGTTCTGGGAGAAGGTCCTTGTCATCAATCTTTCCCTGGTCTAGGAGCTTCTCAGCGCAGGGACCCCGGGTTCAAAGGATGCGCTCCCCTTCTGGTTCTTCATTCTTGGTGACATGAGGTCCCCCAGTCTCTGCTTACTTTTCTCTTTTTCTCAAAAGAGATTGACTCAACTTACAACCTAATCTTGCAGATTGAGTCCTGTCTCATTAACATAACTGCCTCTAATCCTGCCTCATTAACATTATAGAGGTAGGATTTACAACACATAGGAAAATCACATCAGATGACAAAATGGTGGACAATCACACAATACTGGGAATCATGTCCTAACCAAGTTGACATATATTTTGGGGGGACACAATTCAATCCATAACAGGGCCTAACCACTGATTACATAACTAGCACCCGACCTTCAAGCTCCCTGAAGCCCAGTGGAGGAGACGTTTCCCAGCCTGTGGATTTACAATCTGTGCAGGCTTCAAGGCCACACCCCCTGAGGTGGGAGACTGGTGAGATGCTGAGGTGAGCTTTCCTCCTATTCTAAGGACTAGGTTGTACCTGAGGATGTGATTGTTCTCCTTGTTCACTAGAGCCACGGTTCTTAGCTGTCTGCACACTAGAGTCAGCTGGGAGACTTATAAAATAGAGATGCCTGGGCCTCACCCCAGAAATTTTGGTTTAATTGTTCAGGGATAGGGCCTGGACATTGGGTTTAAAAGCTCCTCCTAGGAGATTCTTGGAAGAAGTACAGCGAGAATTCTCCTTAGAAGCAAGGATGGCGAGACTTTGGGTCTCACATACTTTGGATGTGTTACCAGGAGAGATTAGTCCCTGGAGAAGGACATCATGCTTGGTAAAGTAGAGGGTCAGTGAAAAGGAAGAAGACCCTCAATGAGATGGATTGACACAGTGGCTGCAACAATGGGCTCAAGCAAACAATGTGAGGATGGCACAGGACCGGCAATGTTTTGTTCTGTTGTACACAGGGTTGCTATAAGTTGGAACTGACTCAATGGCACCTAACAACAACAGGAGATTCCCATTTGCAGCCAGGATGGAAATCCCAACCTTGGAGGCTTCAGAGATGCTGGGTTGCTGTTTGCCAAGGCTGAGAGGTTCACCAGTCTGTTGAGAAAACCTGTGAACTGTCTTCCTATAAACCAGGCTCCTCCACCCCTCCCTAGGGCTCTCCTCAGAGGGGACTTAGAAATCCAAAGTCTGGCCAGCTTGGAAGTTCTTCCAGGACAGACCTGAGCTGCCCCTAGCATGACAGCTCTGCACGTGGCTGGAGACTGCACTGGAGGCCACAGCTTTCCTGCTTCCTCCTCAGCCCTGCAGGGCCCACATGGCATTAGGGTTAGACACTCCTTGGCCCTCTTGGGCAGAGCCCAGTGGAGCTGGCATCCTGGGCCACCCTGGCACCAAGGCCTCCCTCTTGACTTGTCCCCAGCCCCACCCCCAGCCCAGGTGTATCCACCTTCTAGGCCTCCAGTGGTCCCCAAAATTCTCAGGTCTTCTAAGTACAGGGAGAATTGACCAGCCCCATCCTCCTTGGGTAGTACAAGTGGGTAAGTGTTTAGCTACTAGGCAAAAGGTTTGATGGTTCAAACCCACCCAGAGACACCTCAGAAGACAGGCTTGGTGATGCTTCAGAAAGGTTACAGTTTTGAAACCCCTGTGGAGCACAGTTCTACTCTGCACACTCATGGGGTCACCATGAGTCAGAATTGACTTGATGGCACCTAAAAACTCCTCTCTTGAGGACTTCTTTCTTTCTCTGTCTTTGTCTCTCTGTCTTTGCCTCAACAAAGTGCCCTCCATGGTCTGATGAACCAAGGAATTGCCCAGAGTCATGCTCAGGGGACCCCTGAGGCTGCTGGCCTCCAGGAGGAGACCCCGAGAGGAGCTGCTGTGGCAGGAGTTCATAGGTCAGAGGAAAGAGCCCGAAGCTCCTGCAGCATCCATCAGCCTACCCAATCCCAGGCCTTAGGGTACAGGTCCCTTGCGCCCACTCAGGGTGGTTTTCATAACTTCCTGCCATCCCACCCCACCCCCAAGTAGCCCTGTGGATTTCATGACTTTACTTGGAAATAAAGGAGCATTGGTGATGCACTGTTTAAGCACTCAACTGCTAACTGGCAGGCTGGTGATTTGAACCCACCCAGTGGCTCTGCAGGAGAAAGAACTGAGGACCTGCTCTGGTAAAGATTACAGCCTAGAAAACCCCATGGGACAGTTCTGCTCTGTCACATGGGGTCACTGTGAGTCGAAATTGACGGCACCCAACAACACAACAATAATTGTTCTGGTGGGAGAGGAGTCAAGAGGGTGGGCTGTAGCCCCACGGCCAGGCTCATGCTGTCTGGGCAACCCTTCCTTGGGATGTTCATCATTTGGACCCCTGGCTCACTTCAACTCCATGGCCCACTTTGTAGTAGGCAACAACTGGCTTAGGGAAACCATTTGGAGCCTCAGTTTCCCCATCTGAGGAGGGGGTCATAAACCAAGACTTCCCCTCGGAGTTGAAGTGAGCCAGCTGGAATGACAAGGGAAAACCCTGTAACCTGGGGCATGTGCTTAGGGTGGGGAAAAGGGGCAGGAGGGTCCTGAGCTGGGATGGCCTCAGGCCTCGAAGTCGGACTTCTTGGGTCGAACCGAGCCAGGAAGGACTGGAGGAAGGGAGGGAAGAGAAGAGGATGAGGCGCTGCTATGGCCTGGTGTTTGCACCCATTTTCTCTTCCACCCTTGGTTGTAACCAGCTAGCAGAGGCTAGGGAGCCCTGTTTTCATGGCTGCCCCTGGCTTGACAGCTGAGAGCACAGGCTAGAAGGGCCCAGCTTCTGCCCTCCAGAGGTGAGACGTGGAGGGTGGTAGCAGGGTGGTGAAGGAGGGAGGGAGGGAACAGCATCTACTGACTGTCCATGGTTGGACCCTGCATCTCCCCGAGGAGGACATGCGCTGCCTGTTCTCCCTCCCTTTCTGGCTGTTTAGCCAGGAACCTGGGGCTTTGGGGGTGCCAGGCGACCCCCAGGTGTGCTGCGTCAAATCAGAAAAGTGCTGGAAAGGCCAACTCTGCTGGTTCTGCTGCCACGCCTCTCGAATCTGACTATGTTTCTCAGATCCCCAATCCCTTCCTGAGTTTACGCCTCTCAGCCCTCACCCACCATCCTGCCTGCATGCCTGACCCACAGTGCAGCCCGCGAGGCCCAGCACACACATCCAAGCACTCCAAGCCCGGCCTCCCACCTTTGACTCTCCATTCTTCGAATCAAGTTTAAACCTCTGCACAAGGCCCAGAAGGCCATGTGGGCTGGCCTGTTCCCTGTCCAGCGCGGCCTCAGGACCAGGCCTCCTGGGAGCTGACAGACACCATGCCCAAGAGCATCCTGGGGCACCAGGAACAGATGGAATTTGCAGATGGCGCCTCTCTCCCCATAGCCCTGGGAGCCCAGCTTGTGGGCAGATTCTGGCGTCTGCTGTGTCCTTCCTAAAATACCCTGCCTGCTCAGCCTCCCACTCCCCTCCCTGGTGTGGCACTGCCCTGTTGCTTGGGCTTCTGGTGGTGGCTTCCTTAGGCCAGCGCTCAGCAGTGGTGCTCATTATAGTCTGGGCAGACTCTCCAAAGCCTGTTCACATCTGGGGTCTGCTGCAGCACCCCCACATGCACCAAGATGCCATGGGAGGCTTTGAACCTGCACCCACTGAGGGACTTTAGAAGCTCGAGAAGAAGGTCCAGTGAGGGGGGAGGTGGGGAGAAGCCCTGTGCAGCCTGCCCCGAGACTGTCCTCATAGAAGGTGGTGGAGGAGGAAGCCCCCCACCCCATTCTGCCCCCACCCCAACTTGATAAAGCAGAGCCGTAGACCTCAGGTCCTCCTACCCCTATTTCTGCATGAGGGACCTGAGGGGACCAGCCCAGGGTCATGCAGCTGGCGCAAGGAAGGGCTGGAACTCAGAACTCTTGACCCAGAGACGTATGAGACATGACTACCCACCACCATCAGTTGCCATGAGTTGGTTCTGACTCACAGTGACCCCCCTGTGTGTCACAGTAAAACTGCTCCGTAGGGTTTTCAGTGACTGATTTTTTGGAAGTAGATCACCAGGCCTTTTTCGAGGCACCTCTGCCTGGACTTGAACCTCCACCCTTAGGGTTAGCAGCTGAGCGTGTTAACCATTTGTACCAGGGACTCTGAGACATAACTAAAACCAAAAAACCTGTAGCTGTCGAGTCACTTCTGACTCATAGCGAACCTATAGGACAGAGAACTGTCCCATAGAGTTTCCAAGGAGTACTTGGTAGATTCGAACTGCGGATCTTTTGGTTAGCGGCCATAGCTCTTAACCACTGTGTCACCTTTTGCTGAAGGTGTTTCTCATCTCCTCCCAGCTGCCCACCATTCTCCCTTGATGTCCAGCCTCTCCTCGACTGCCCACCCCCAACGCATACAGGCCTGAGCCATGCCTGCTGATTTCTGGGCCCCCCCCACCCCACCTGAAATCTGTGTCTTTTCAAGTGTAGCTCCATGTCTTGGCCGACTGGCCACTCACAAGGCCCAGCACTCACACAGGGAGGCTGCCCTGATGGCTTCCTGGGCAGCACGAGGATCAGAAAGTTCTCTCCTAGTGCTCAGAACAGAAAGAATGAGCTAGATCCCCAGCAGACCAGGCAGCACTTGTCAGGCCTTCCCCTGTGGGGGTGGGGGCCAGGGAAGGTCTCAGGGGTGAGCGGATCCCAGAAGGGGCAGCTCTGGCCCCAGGGGCAAAAGCCTGGAAGCAAGGTGGGGTGCTGTAGCCTGGTGGGTCCAGGGAGGCTCAGCCCTTAGGAGCTCAACAGGCTTTGGCTCCTTCCAGGTGGAGAGAAGGCCCTGCTGGGCTGGTCCAGGTACAGAGGAAGAGGCCAGCAGAGGCTGGGAGGACTTGTTTATTCAAGGCACGGTCACAGCATTAATAACAAGAAGGTTCGGCATTCTGGCACATTCCTTTAGTGGTGATGGCCAAGGGAAGTCCACACCCTCAAGGGGACCCAGAAGATGCAATGCTGCTGATAGGCACTTTGCTTCCAGAGGCAGCTGAGGGACAGGCAGGCAGGTGAGGGGCTGCTCTATCCTGGGGAGGGGGCTCCAGGCAGGCCCCTGGGGGAGCAGGGTCTCTCAGTGGCTCTAGGCTATCCTGGGTCCCCAGAAGCAGCTCCCTCCAGAGAGGGAGGAGTCTGGAGGTTTCCAGTAGGCTGACTGGGGTGGGGGCAGCTGGAAAGAGGGGCCAGTGGGCAGGGGTTCAGGAGGTGCGGTTGGAGGGCGATAGGTGGTGGCAGGTCAGAGGGAAAGTGTCTAGGGAGGGCCTGATGTAGTGTGCGGGTCAGGGGCTAAAGGGTGGGCCAGCAAAGACCATGAGATGTGGAGACCCGCTGGGCGGAGCCTTGCCAGTTGCCCTGGGTCTCCAGGAAAAGTAGAGAAGTGAGTGGGCTCTGGAACTTTTCCAACATTCACACCACCTTCTCTCACAACAACTACACTTGACCCAAATTCAGAGGAAGACACCCCCAGCCATCCTGCCATGTCCTGTTGGGACCCTTTCTGAATCCAGCTTCCACAGGCTGCAGGGGGAGGGGGCAGCAGCCAAAGCAGCAGCAACAGTCCAGCAGGGGCTGCAGAGACTGAGGGGAAGCGCCAGCAAGCAGTGCCCAGGGAAGGAGAGCCCCCTCCCCCAAGCTCCTGGAAGGACCCCCTCCCCAAAACACATACCAAGTGCACACTATGAGGGTTGGGCAGGGCCTGGAGCTGGCCATCTGCCCCGAGCGGGCAGAGTTCCCTGCTGGGGTCCTGGCCCCTCTGCTTTAGAAAGGATCCTTGCTTCTTGGCGGTTGGTGAAATTCCAGGGAGAAGGGGCTCTGTGGGGTCTGGGTTTGCAATAATCCTATGCCTAGATGGACATGAGGTGGGAAAGACTGCCTCCTCACCAGCAGACCCAGCTCTCTGGGAAGATTCCTCCATGCCAAAGTCTGGGCCAAGCCCTGGGGTACGGCAATGTCTGCCCTTTGAGCACTATTTCTAGCTTGGGATGAAGCTCTGGGCCAGGATGTGGGCCAAGGTGGTGCAGGGATGAGGCTCAGGTGATCAGAGTTTAGGGCATCCAAGTGCCTGGGATGTGGTAGGAACCTCCCAGGTGAGGTAAGCACGGGGGTACCGCCTTCAGCAAGTTGGCTTCGGGAACTTCGACCTTGGAGAAGGGAGCCCAAGAAGGCTCTGGAGCATGCAGATCCTGTCCAACTTGGCTCGTGCTGGTTTACCGCGGCCCAGACGGCCCTTCTCCATGTCTACCCCAGCTGGGCTGTGGGATGGTCTTGGTGGGTGCCTGTCCTGAAAGGCAGAGGCCTGTAGCCCCCTGGCTGTGGCAAAGGTGCTGAGTGTCATCAGGATTGTTCCTGCTCAGGATTTATCTCCTCCAGGCCCCAGGGTGGTGGCCCAGAAAGGGCTTCTCCAAGGAGGAAACAGGCCCCTTTGCTCCCCTCAAGGCAGGGCTACAGTGGTGCCACTGTTGGAAGCATCTGCAGTGTCTGAGCCAGGGCCACAGTGCAGGCCACTCAAGTCATCTTCAGTCTAAGGTGCAGGCAGCCCGGAGAGAGAAGAAAGGGTCCTCATTAAGGGGAGGAGGGTAGGGAATGGCCAGTGCCTTCAGTTGGACTTGGAAGCATGGGTTTCTCACCCTAAGCTGCCACCCACCTTGGCCACACTGGGAGCCAAGGCACTCAGATGGGTATGAGGCAGAAGCTTAATGGCCACGGACTTGGCCTTGGGGATCCTCTTATTAAGCCCTGGGGCCTAGTGGAGGTATATTTGGTTTCCCACCACCCAGAGCTTTGGGAGGAGACCCTCCGTCCATGAATTTTGCCTCTGCCCCTCCCCACTGTGTATTAACCAGCCAAAGCTAGCAAAGGTTTCCTTCATTCAAATGCACACCAGACTCATCAGTGAGCCTCTGGGTGACCATGCCCCAGCTACTCTCGCAAGAATGGAAAGGAGAAAGGTCTTCCTCCTCCTGGAGAAATTGACAAGGGGCAGAGGAAGAGGAAGGGGCTCAGTCACCTCCTCTCAGGTCTATGGTCTCAGTTGCCCCTTGCTCCACTGGAGTGGGGACTTTTCCTTACAGATCTCCACGCAGGGAAGCCTGTCCCAAGGTGGCGATCTAAGGTCTTATCGCTCTCTGGAGATGAGGCCAGTGCACATACCTTGGCCTCTGTGGACTGCAGAAGAAGGAAGGGGCTGGGGGAAGGGGCACAGAGGGGCAGCAGCAGAAGCTCCTTGGAAGGGCAGCTGGTGGTGGAGGGGTGGCGAATACCCCGGAGAACCTTCGGCAGACATTTTTCTGGCTCCTCCCTTACACACTCCTCCATCTTGACCCTGCCCCCCAGGCAGGGAACCCCAACATTCAGTCTGTGTCCAGAGCTTCAGCTGCTTCTCCCAGGACATGGGGGTTGCCAGTGTCCTCCATCCCATCCCAGGAACCATCTATACTGCCCAGGTCCTCCTGTTCTAGCAGGTCAGAAGGGCAGGGCCTCCATATTATGGGGCCCATGGCCAAGATGGTAGACATTTCCATTGAGGGCCTCCCAAAGTCTGTAGGAGGTAGTGGGGGGATCCAAGCCGCCCTCCTGCCTCCGCCTGCCAGGCCCTCCCCTGGCCGCCACTCCCTCTTGGAGTTGCCAGGTGAAAGCCTCAGGTCCTGGTCAGTGGTACTGGCTCTGGCCCTCCAGTTCCAGCCCATCCTGGAACTGGGCCGAGTCCAGCTCCCTTGCAAAACCCCTCAGACCACTCTCCTCTTCTCCCTCTGGCTGGCTGTTCATGGTGCCATAGGTGTGCCGGGCTGGAGAGGTGGCTGGGGTCAGGTTCATCTCTGGCTCCTGTAACACCGTGGCCACGTACATCTGCTCGGGGCAGAGAGGGGAGATGGGGGCGTAGTCACATCGGGAGGGATGTCCTGGGCATGCCCTTTACCCTCACGCCCTACTCCCACCCTCACCCCTGCCCCCTCCAAGCCATGGATTCTCCCTTCTTCCCCAGCAGCTGGAGTTCTGTCCATCCTCCACACCCACCCAGCAGCTCTTGAGCCTTTAATGAATATCTAAAAGCTCCCAGCGCTGGTTAGTGGTAGGTCTCCTGACTCCTAGGCCACTGTTCCTTCAGAATGCGTTCTATTCATTCTTCATCCAAAGTCAGGCTGAACCCAGGGGGAATGACAGGCCGCTCCCCTAGGCTGGGTTCTGGAGAGGTCCCATCCCTGGGCTAGTGCACTTTAATGCACTAACACAACTTCAGCGGCACGTCCAGACTTCGGGTGCACCACTGGTGTGCTGTGAATTAAGATTTGAAATTCAAGACTGTCATATGAAGTCTTGGTCATATGTATGGTCTGTCAAACAGGAATGCCTGGGAGGGCAGCAGAGTGGAAAAATCACAGAAATTACTAGGGAGAAAAGCTATTTGTCACCTTTTGAAGCAGCCTTTTAACCAACTCCTTACTTTGAAAATAACTAATTAAGGGTCAGAATCGAACCTTTCCTGTAGGAATTCATTTCAGTGAAACCAAACAGCCCCAGTTGATGAGGGACCAATTTTCCTACAGAAGAACACTGGAGAACTGGACATTTTTTGCATGGCACCAAAGTAAAACCCATACGTGACCCTCTGGTCATAAGGGGGGAGATGTTAACTGAACTATGAAGAATCCAGCTGTCATCACTCTAATCAGGGGTCACTGTAGCATCATTAATGGGAACAAACTGGATATTATGCATCTCCTGGTATGATGCACAGCACTACCTGTAATGTGCTCTAGCCCTCAGTGTTGAACTTGAAGCTATCAAGCCTTTGAATCTAACTTCTGGTTTTCAGGAACTACAGGAGATAGTAGAACCTGCTATGAAACATCATAAGAAAACAACCAGAAAAATCTAGAAGGTGGGACATTTGGAAGGACTACTGGCTTGATCTCTAACAAATCACAAAAAACGACCTGTGCTAGAATAACAGGGACATAAAAACCAGATGCACTGGATTAATCTACTACACAGGTACCAGATGAGATATTTCTGGAACAACTGAAGATATCTGAATATGGACTAGATATTAGAAGAGATGAAAATGTATGTATATGGAAAGATGACGACCGTTAACTAAAAAAAGCAGGTTATAAAACAGTATGTACAATCTCATTTCATTTTAGTAAACAATTGTGTATATATATATCTATGTATATCTATCTATATGGAAGAATATACACTGAGGTATCAGTGGGTGATAGGGTGGTGGGAATATGGATTTATTTCTTTATTTTTGCTTATGTGTTTTTCCCTATAATTTTCTATAATGTGCATCTGCCATTTCTGTATTACTGA
>NW_004443946.1:30080818-30146345 GCF_000243295.1 Trichechus manatus latirostris | reverse complement strand
GAGTCTGACAGACATGGTTCAAACTGGTTCTGCCACTTGCCCTGTGATTTAGTGTCCTGGAGTCTAAATTAATTAACTTTTTGAGCCTCAGTTTCCTCACCTGTCAAATGGGGATAAAAGCCCCTACTGTGTATATTTATCATAAAGATTAAAAGAGAGAATTGTGACGCATCAAGCTCATAAGATTTCAATAGAGGACTGCTAACAACATTTGAGGGAGTCATGTCGGAAGGGTCCCAGGGGAGGTATTATGTGATGAGCTGCCTTCCTGCTTGGAAACCTCTGTAATCTCTCAGTCACCGACGCACCTTTTCCCGACACCTCTCAGGGACCACTGGTCTCTAGATACAGGGTTTTTTCCAAGTGGAGCAAATCTACAGTTCTGATTACTCCTTGTGTCTGCATACCGTGGGCAGGCAGCTCCACCAAGTCTCGTTGAATATCTACTTCTGGCACTTCTACCCAACTCTGCCCACGACTGGGGCCTTGTCTCCCACTGGCCTGGATGCCCACTCTGCATTTGCACCACGCTGAAAACCGTCTTCAGCTCCCCAATCGTTCCAGAGTCTTCCAGGCCTTTGCACAGGCTGATCCTCTTCCTGGAGTGCTCTTCCCCATACCCTCTTTCACTTGGGCAAGCCCTCCTCCCATTCCTGGAGTCAGATTAGATGTTCCCTCCTCCGGGAAGCCTTCCCTGAGCACCCAGGGCTGGTTGGCACCCTTTTTCAGTGCATGGGGCACAGACCGACCCGGCACCCAGCTCAGTGCATGATGTCGGCTCCCCAGCCTGCTCAGCCCCCTGCACTCCGAGGCGGCCTCTTCACTCATTGCTGGCTCCCTCCTGCTGCGCCACCCGCCTTACCCTGCAATGCAGACCTCCAATAGCGCCCTGCAGCTCTGTCTGCTCCAGGCCTGGCACTCGTGCCCTTGGAGGCAGCCTTCGGTCCTGAGGCCGAGCCCCAGCATGACCCTGCATCTGTCTACACGATTGAGCTTGATAAGGCCTTGGTCATCCTCTCTGAGTATGTCTCGAAAGGGACGGTTCTTCTGTATGCCCGGCTCCTCAGCCAGGGCCACGGCAGCATTTTGACCTGGGCCAAGTCCTGCTGTGTCAGAGCGGAGAGCCTGGGGGGGTCCCCCATCTCCGCCCCAATACCCAGGGTGGGCACACACTACTTCTGGAGTAGCCCACCCTCATAGGCACCCCCCTCCTGACCTGTCCCCAGGGTGAAGGCGCTGACTTACAAGGGAGGTGGGTGTGGAGGAGGTGCTGCTTGGCTCCATGTCAAACACGGTCTCAATCTCTTCCTCTGGCTGCAGTGGGGAGAGACATGGTGGGTCACAGAAGGGGGATGACTGCCCTCTGCCCCCTCCCCATATCCAGAGGAACCTGGACCCTGCACCTGCGCCCCTCACCACCTTGGAACTCAATTCATATCCAGCTGCCAGGGCTGAGGACTAGGGGGACATGGAGAGGGCTGGGATGCTAGGGAGCCCTTACTGGAATGTTCCACTCCTAAGGACCATAAATGAGCAGAGGTAAGCAGAGTTGGGATTAGGGGTCAAAGATAGGCCTGCTTTGACTCCAGGAAAAGTCTTGACTTCTACTTTATCTTTTTTCTCCCGCGATCTCCCCTCTATATCTAGAACAAGTCCTAAACCAATATGGTCTAGGTTTCCTGACATCTTCCTTCTCTAGAGTGGACACTTGGGCAACCAGATCACATGACACTATTGTACTAGGAAGACAAAGTCAGAGGAGTCAGTCATCCTGGTCCCTTCACCAGCATGACACTCAGGTTATGTGATGGAGGAGGGCCAGGCAAAGAGAGATGTTGGCACCTGTGCCCAGGATCCCGGATACAAAGACACCAGAAACAAGGACCTCCCATCTGTCTGTCTTTCCATATCACTTCACATCACCTCTGTGGAATACCAGTATTTAAACCAGCTTACTTCCTTTTCTTTATATAAATTCACTTAAAAAGGAAACAATCCACTATCGTAAGCAGAAAACCTGTCAGTTGTCATAAGAAAAAAATAGAAAAATAAATATGTAGCCATAAGAAATAAAAAATGTTGTTTTGGTACACCGAAAATCATCCCAGTGTCTCAGTATAGAGATACCATACTTTGGGAAATGCTGATCTAGAGCCCAGCTGGCATGGGTCTGAATGGCATGGATTGGCTCCCTTCTCCAGGCGGCCTAGTGGATAGGCTGGGCCCCAATGCCAAAGAGACCAAGGAGTCCCTGGGAAGTCAGGGAGCCAGCTCCCATTTCCAACACAACAGCATCAAGTTCAATAGCCTGGGATTCTTAAAGGCAGCAAATGACTATCCTTCCTTCCCCTCCTTTACTCCATCCTTTCTCTCCCAACCCTCCACACCTCGGAGTGGGGAATCACAGCACAGTGATTGGACAGGGCTAACATTGCTTGGGAGGCAGGCCTGCTGCCTGCTGTTTGGCGGAGATGTCAGAGAGGGGAAGGGAAGGAGAGAACAGCTGTCTTCTGGACTTCCCCAGCCCATGAGGTGTGGTTCTGGGGGCCAGTGCCTGGGCTGGTGTAAAGCCACACCCCTGCATGCACACACACCCCATAATAAGAAAGGCAAGAACCTTTCCCCTCTGTGTTGCTACAGGTGCCCAGGTTGGGAGGGCATCCTGGAGCTGTATCCCCCAGGGCCAGGAAGAATCAGTGGAGGAAAGGCAGGCTGGCCACTCACCTCTTGGTCAGATACCCTCCGAAGCTTCCCCAGAAGAGTGCCAAGAAAGGCAATGATCATGGAAAGGATAAGGGTGGAGAGGGAGAAGAAGGTGATGCTGTGCAGTGAACCTGCCAAGGAGAAGGAGAAGCTGTGAGCCTAGTGCTTGAGGGACCAGGCTGTGGGCGGGGCTCCGCCAGTTGAGCTGCCCCTTGGCTGCCAGAGGCTTGGGGACCAGCTCAGCCTGGGGCAGAGAGACCCCTGCCCAATTCTCCTTCCGGTTCTTAGAACATCATCCCTGTGTTCTATTTGATCAGTTTAGAACTTGGCATTTTGTGGATTCCATTAAAAAAAAATTTTTTTTAAATTGACTTTTTAGTTGCTGTTGATTACAACTCATGGCGACCCCATGTGTGCAGAGTAGAACTCCATGGGTTTTCAAGGCTGGAACCTTTTGAAAGCAGATCACCAAGCCTTTCTTCCAAGGCACCTCTGGGTGGATTCAAACCACCAACCTGTCAGCTAGTAGTTGAGCACTTAACTGCAAAACCAGAGACTCGTTTAATTGACTTGCGTACCCACTTAAGTGCCCATTAAACATGTCCTTCTTGACCTGCCAGTTACTTCCAACACCATGGTCCCTGGAAAGTACCTCTGAGGTCCACTATTTATGCCATTGCCCCCAAACCCAGTCTTTCCCTGCAAGCCCTTTCAAAGTGAGAGCACTCAGTTACCTGTGCTCATGGTACCGAAAAGCAACCCAGGATTAAACAGTTACATTTCTTTTGGGAATATTTGGTGACTTTTTTATGCTTTACAGTCAAAGATGACCGCATACTGATGCTTACTGCAATGCTTTTAAAATAGTAGAAAAATGCTAAACTGCAATATCCGACAATGGAGAGCTGACTAAAACTGATAGAATTAATGCAGCCATTTAGAGGCACGCATTCCAACAGTATTTTAATGACACCGGTGTTGTTCAGAACATAATGCTCAGGGAAAAAACTCAGAATACAAGATTGAATGCCCTAAAATTTACAATTTTGTAAAGTAACAATAAAACAAAAATCCCCTGCCCAGAAATGCATGCATAGATAAAGGGCTGGAAGCAATGTCCATCGAGCTCTGGATGAGATGATGGGCAATTTACAGTTTGGTCTTTATATATATTTTTATTTCCGATAAGAAACGTGTAGCCCTGTATACTTAGGAAAAAGCATTATGGAAAAAATGAACCTGCTAGGTGGCAGGGGAAAGGCAAGTGGGATATGAAATTGGGGGCGACAACAAGTGCAAAATCAACACAAATAACTGAGAGTGGACGGGTTACAGACACCACTGTGACCAAAGGGGCGTTATCAAGAAAAACACAATATAGACTTGACTGTGTCCACTCCACTGAGAAGTTCAGGTTAAGTGTCCCTGAGGGAAAGGCAGTGTCGGTGGGCCGTTGGGCGGTGGGGGCAGGAAGCAGCCTGGAGGAGGGGTTCAAAGAGGGGCAGGGTGGGCTTCTTCTGAGACTGGGAGGGGCTGGCAGAGACCACTGCCCTGGTGGCATGGGTGCCCCAGCTGGGAGATTGCTGAGGCACACCCAGTCTGTGACGGGGTTTCTGAGCTGGCCTGGGCAGCAGTGTCTGAGGCACAAATGGCAGTTTGGTTTCCACAACCCGTAAGACCCTTGTAGGATGCGAGGAGTGTCATGGGAATTGAGCTCCCAAATAACTAATAGTGTTATGTCCTCCCAGCCTTGCCTTAGAATGAAGGAATATGATGTTTCTTGCCCTGAGTGTTGTAGGGCATACAATGTGGCCCATGTGGCCCAAGCCCTCCCGTTAGCCTCAAAGCTCTGCTGAGACTCTGTGTCCTTTGGCCTAGAGAAGGCCCTGGGCCTGGCAAAGCTCCTCCCCTGGGCTCTTTCTTCTCTAACAGAGTTGGTGTGGAGGGATTCACAAGGTAGTGGGGGACAGGCAGAGGCGAGACCACAGGGCAGGCTTGGCACTCACCTAGTCGTAGGACGGAGAAGAAAAGGATCCAGAATAGACCCAAGAGTGGCGCAAAGATGGCCTGGTAGACAGCAGCCATGTGGATCTGCTCGTTGAGTTTGGTGGGTGCGTAGGAGTAGTACATGTTATAGCGGTCTGTCAAGTGCTTCATGCACAGGTAGAGCAGCCCTGGGAGGACAGGTGCACACTCAGCGGCTACTTCAACAGTCAGGACCTGTGTGACTCAAGGCCACCACAGGTCTGAGAAGCCAGATTCAGGACTGTGAGAGTAGCAAGAGCCAAGGCCAGGCTGTGGGAGCCCCATGGGGCTGATCTCTTGGACTGGCAGCTTCCCTTGAGGCCCCCTGTTCTGCTTGCTTGATGAAGAGTGATTCGTTCATTCATTCAACAGACATTTTATGCAAACATCCATCCAACCTCAGCCCCCTTTCCTGGCCCTGGACTGGACATCTCTGCACCCTGCTAGTTGTCTCAGGTCTCATGCTCCAGGAGTTCGCCTGATGGTGTGGGGCTCAATCCCTCCTCCCAGTCTGAGGTTGTGCAGCGTAATGGGTGTGCCTTAGGGATGACTCACCAAAAGGGACAATGATAGGGCAGGTGATGCTGTACGCCATCACCACACTGAAGACGTTCAACATCCACGCGTATTCTCGCCCAAACTGGAAGTCTAAGGCCTGGTTCTGGGGTGGAAGGCAAGGGATTACCTGAGGTTTCCTGGCCTCCTTGGCTTGGCTGCTTCTGTGGCTCCTTATCAGCTCCTGGGAGCTAGTCAGCAGCTCAGGCCTTGAGGCAGCTTCCCTCCCAACCCTGGAGTCCAAGAAACACCCACCCAGCCACACCATGCTTCCAACCTTGGGTTTCTTGGTGCTTCCAGCAGACTCTACCCTAGGCCCCCTTCCCGACACCCTCCCAAGAGAAACTGTAACAGCTGTGCCCAGGGAAGTCCTCACCTTCCTGATGTGGACTCTCTCTGGCTCCGACCTAGAGAAGAAGAGGCGGGTGCTGTACAGGAAGAGTGAACCCAGGCGCAACAGCTCCATGCCTGTGCCAATCAAAGCTGCCGTGATCACGTAGTTGACAAAGAAGGCGCCATTGTCTGGCAGGAACACGCACCTGGGCAGTGGGGGAAGGGGAATGGGGAAAGGGGAGATGTTGGAAGGGAGGAAGAGAGAAAAATAACAGAGGGAGTAGGGATTGCGGGTGAGGGAGACACAGATGAGGGGAATAAAATTTTGTATTTATACCTATCCCAACCCAATTTGAATTAATAAGTGGCTCTTTTGAGCAGGGATGGGATGGTCTACATAAGGTGTGGGTGTTTGAAATAGAGGCACTGGCATGATCAAAAGCAGGGGTGTTTGACCCTGGGTCCACAGACCCTGGAGTGTCCAAGGGTAGAATTCTGGGGGTCCATAACCTTGGATGGGAAAATAAAATTTACATCTTTATTTTCACTAAGGTCTAACCGAATTTAACCATTTTCTTCAATTAAGAATGTGGGCAACAAACCACAGTAATGCTAGTCATAGCTGTGACTTTGTCACCAATAGGAGTCAGATATTTTCATATCACATTACAGTTATTTCTCATATTTTACAATATTGCTCACACTCATTACGACTTCAAAATTATGGCAGTTATTAGATCTGCTGCTAGATTATACATAGAATTTTCAATTTCAACTGAAACTGAAACATTTACTGACATGGCTGGCCAGCTTCAACCAGGAGTCATGTAGCCATCTACTGGCCAAGTTGCCTGTTCTCCCATTGGTGACCTAGGCACCTCTCTTGCCTTCCAGTGTCCAATCTCTGCACAACTCTCTGTCAGCTTCCTTGAACAGAGAAATCCATGAGCACCTGGATATATTTCAGAACTCTACCAAAAGCTATTCCTTTTTGATGGCATCAAAGCTGAGTCATGGATTCACAATCCTTTCCTTTCTGATATAAACTGTATTTGACCTAGCCAAAGATGAATTCATTGATATTAAAGCAAAAAAAAAAAAAAGTATTGCAATTATAGTTTAACTGCAGAAACTTTGGAGAATTCTGGTCCTCGCCTTATAGAACAAGCTATGGAGGCTTGCAAGGAGCCATGGTGGTGCAATGGTTAAGTGCTTGGCTGCTAACTGACAGTTTGGCAGTTCGAACCCACTCAGCAGCTCTGTGGAAGAAAGGCCTGGTGATCTGTTCCCATAAAGATTACAGCCTATGGTGAAGGGTAACGCTGGTGAAGGGTAAGACAGTACACAATACTGGGGAAGCTAGCACAACTTGTAAAAGGCAAGGTTATGGAAGCTCCATAGACACATCCAAACTCCCTGAGGGACCGAATTACTGGGCTGAGGGCTGTGGGGACCATGGTCTCAGAGAACATCTAGCTCAATTGGCATAACATAGTTTATTTAAAGAAAAAAAAATTCTACATTCTTCTTTGGTGAGCAGTGTCTGCGGTCTTAAAAACCTGTGAGCAGCCATGTAAGATACTCCACTGATCTCACCACTTCAGGAGCAAGACAGAATGAAGAAAACTAAAGATACAAGGGAAAGATTAGTCCAACGGACTAATGGACCACAACTACCACAGCCTCTACCAGACTGAGTCCAGTAAAACTAGATGGTGCCTGGCTACCACCACTGACTGCTCTGATAGGGATCACAACAGAGGATCCTGGACAGAGCTGGAGAAAAATGTAGAACAAGATTCTAACTCACAAAACAAGACCAGACTTACTGAACTGACAGAGACTGGAGAAACCCTGAGAGTATGGCCCCTGGACACCATTTTAGCTCAGTAATGAAGTTACTCTTGAGGTTCACGCTTTAGCCAAAGATTAGACAGGCCCATAAAACAAAACGAGACTAAAGGGGCACACCAGCCTATGGGCAAGGACTAGAAAGCAGGTGGGGACAGGAAACTGGTAATAGGGAACCCAAAGTAGAGGAGGGAGAGTGTTGACATGTTGTGGGGTTGTTAACCAATGTCATAAAACAGTATGTGTACTAATTGTTTAATGAGAAGTTAGTTTGTTCTGTAAACCTTCATCTAAAGTACAGTACAAAAAAAAATTTAAAAAAAAAAGATTACAGCCTAGAAAACCCTATGTACATGGGATCGCTATGAGTTGAAAGTGACTCAATGGCACCTAGCAACAACACGGAGGCTTGCATGTCATTTGCAACATTAAATCCCAGAAAACTGAGATTTTCAACACTTTTAACCATAAAAACAAAATATCAAAATTGGCTGGGTATCCACCATGACCTGCATGTTACACCTTGTCAAAGACTACCATTTCTTATGACTTAATGCTCTCATTCATGTTAAGTAACATCAGCCATCACATTAATGTCTTTAAACAATACAATTTAGCTTTAGTTTGCTTATATCTAAAATGAACTGTCTTGTTATTAAATGTGTTAATAAAGATTATGTCACAAATTCGATTTTTAAAATATTTTGATAGCTGTATTTCAGTATAATTGGTTCCTTTTAAAATTCATGGATTTTGTATACTTAAAGACATCATTCAAAGGACATGTAAAACTTATGAAATCTGAAAAAGGCCTGTGGATCATCCCAGTGTTGCTTTCCTGGTTTTGATATTGGACTATAGTTATGCAAGATGTGACCACTGGGGGAAACTGGATGAAGGGTACACAGAACCTCCCTAGATACTTTTTTTTTTTTTCCAGCTTCCTGTGTATCTATAATTATTTCAAAAACATCATTCAGAGAAAGGGTCCATAGGCTTTACCATATGGCTAAAGGGGTCAACAGCTAAGCAAACAAAGGTGCTGGACTCAGGGAAGGTGTAGCCCTGGTGTCACACACAGAAGGCTGAGTGTACATGTGGGATAACCCTAGAATGTGTATGCTAATACTCACTGGAACCGAATAGATGCCTGGTCCAGATAATAGATGTCAAAGAGCCAGCGGAAAAATACATCCAAGCTAGAAGCAAGAACAAGAGCAGGCCCTTTAGTTAGCAAACCTATGAGTTAAAGGACTAGGGTTCAATTTCTCTTTGCCTGGCTTCCCTCCCTCCCTGTTCAATGCCCAAAGACTCTTATAGCCTAATATTCTAGCGGGTCAGTCCACACTGCCCCTCTTCCTTAATGCTGGGCCACCCTTGCCCCTAACCCTTTGGCCCTTCAGCTTAAGGCCACCTCCTCCAGCAAACCTTCACCAGTCATTTCTCCCATACTGCTTTCTCCCTCTTCTGAAATTCTACTGCGTGTTGGCTGTGTTCTTCCCACCTTAGGCTGTCAGGCATGCCTTGTCTCCCCAGCGGGATGGTAAGTTCTTTGAGGGAAGCATTCACATGATTCCTGGCTCATGCTAGGCCCATGACAGGCACTGGACTGTTATCTGAGGAATGGATTTGCAGCAACCACTGGTAGGTCTATAGTATCTGAAAGAGGAGGTTCCAACTCTAGGGTGAGCCTGGCTGAGAGAGGAGGGATAGTTGGAGGTAAGGTACCTGGTCAGTCCCATAGAGGGCAGAATGACCACCATGAACACCAGAAAGATATAACACTTGTACACTATGATCAGATTCTGACTCGATCTAGAAGAAAGCAAAGAGAGATATTGATATCAGTGAGGGAGACGTGGTGAGAACCAAAAGCTTAACTACGTAACGAGGAGAAAGACAGCTATCTAGATAGGCTAGAAAGTCATGCATACCAATTTGATCTCCAGGGAGCACTGAGAGCTGTGCTGTGTCTGGGAGCAGCAGGGGAGAATACATGATTGACTAGTGATGTCTGCCTTGGACACAGGGATGCAGGGCACACACATACCATATATTAGACATCCCTGAGTTAAAGGGACATTACCAATGATACTCGGAATCCCTGCAGTTTCAATAATCAACGTAAGTCTTGTTCTTAGCCAGAAGAAAGATCAGTTAGGATTTCTGTTAGGACAAATGTTCTCCCTTATTGCTTGGTAGGATGGTAGGAACTTGGTGTCCTGATTGTTTAGAATGTTGGCCCTGTGTGGCCCAAATGCATCTTCAGTCAGACTGAACTTGTGGGTTCCTTTACTACGGCCATACCAGCCTACCTGATGTTCCCAAACAAGTCCTGCTCTCTCCTTCTCATCTTGTGTCCTCAGCTGGAATGCCCTTCCTGGCACTGCCTAGCTCATGCCTACAGTGCCATCCCCTCAGTGCCTGGCTCAGACTGTGATGTAGCCCAAGGAGGGCTTGGTTTTGGCCCCACACCATTTATATGGTGGCCCTATCTCAGCATCTCTGAGACCAGAGTCCCAGAGACAACCCAGTCCCTTGATCCAAAGAGAAAATGACCTGTTGGTCCATTTCTTAGGCCAAATGCAAGGCCAAGTGCTAGGCTAGTGTAGGTGGTGCAGGGGAGGGGCTGGGAAAAAGGGCAGGGCTGGGAGAGGAGGTCCTAGCTCACCTGGTCCAGTGTGCCTCAAGGAAGGCAGAGAAGTAGACCATCAGAGGCATTATCACTGTGAAGCTCCACAACAGTAGGGAGGGGAAGAACTGGGTCACGATCGGGCTCTGTAAGGACAGAGGGGAAGGGGCAGAGGAGACATCAATGCAAGAAGAACCGCTTCCCCTTCCAGGCTGCCCCTGACTCTCCCCACACCCCAGGCCTCTTCTCACTGGTTCCCACTGCCTGAGGCTGCTCAGTGGGCCTGGCCTTCCTCACGTGCCTTCCTGGCCAGGGGTCTGGCTGGCTGGGTGCAGGCTAGCAGATACCCAAGGCCAGGTGGGGTCCTCAAGAAGCTCAGAGCCAGCTGCTGTCTGTTGTGTCTCATGCCTCATGGAGTTAACACTGCCCTTTACTCATGTAATGTGAGTAGTGGAGGAGGGGGAGGATGGTGAAGGAAGAACACTCAGGGAGCACCATGGTGCTTCCAGCAGGCCTGCTGCCTGGGGCCTATCACAAAGGTGACAGAGGAGAGCAAGAGCAAGCAACAGAAGTGGTGTGGCTCCTGGTGTGCATGTGTGTGCGTGAATGTATGCCTGTATGGGCATGTGTGCGTGTGTGTGTGTGTGTGCGCGCACGTATGTGAATGTATGTGCGTGTATGTGTATGCTTATGAGTGAATATGCATGTGAGTGTGTGCATGTTGCTGGGAATAGGGACGGGAATACTATGGAAGGAGGGGACCTCTAGGCTCCTTATAGCATCCTTGAGGCTATGTTGTTGTTGCTAGTTGCGGAAGAGTTGGTTTTTACTCACGGCTGCCCCAGGTGTGCAGAGTAGAGCTACTCCACAGGGTTTTGAAGGCTGTGAAATTTCAGAAGACTGTGTTCTGAGGTGCCTCTGGGTGAATTCGAACCACCAATCTTTCAGCTAGTAGTCCAGCACTTAACCATTTGTGCCATCCAGGGACTACAGATTTTGGACATGGGCCAGGCTTCCTCTGAACTCCCCCATCAGTAAAAGGCACCCTCTTAATTCCTGGGATGGGTCCTAAAGGGCTGGAGTGGAGGTGTCTGGAGGGAAGTGGGGACAGGTCTGGAGCTCTTGCTTTTCTTGGATGATGGGGATGGAGTTTCCTTACCCTTCCCCACCCTGTACCTTACCACTCTAGCCAGAGACCCCAAGCCCCAGAGAACTTGGGAGGAACAGAGCTCACACCTGCCATACCCTGTCCAGCTTGGTTCTCATACCTCTTGCTGGCCTAGGGTGACCCTATCTCAGGAAGCCCTTCAAGCCCACACTTGAGTGGACCACCCTATCATCCCAAAACTCCTCCTACAACCTCCCACAGTTCCCCACTCTTCCTTTCCTCTCCAGCCCCAGTCCCTAAATTGGGGGATGACCCGGATTCATTCACTTTGGGACAGAGGAAACTCTACCCCACCATTTACACCACTGCCACTTCCACCACAATGGTGGTGTGTCGGCAGGGCTCTGTAGCCCCGTCCCAGTGGGCACCCCATCCCGTCCTCGCCTGAGTTCTTCCTTGATCTCCCTGGGGCCCCCAGGCCTGGCCTGAGCAGAGGAGGCACCTTCAGGTTCTCGATGGGGCGGGTGACGTTGTACATGTCGATGGTGTTGATGATGATAGCAGGTGTGGTGAGGAAGAAGAAGAGGAAGAAGAGGAAGGTGTTGATTGCGATAAAGCGAGCCCACCAAAAGAAGCGGCGGACGGACAGATGTTTCCTGGGGAGGGAGAGAGGAGGGAGGTGTACTTAGGACCCTGGGTCCCAGCTCTTAGAGACAGCCCACGTGCATGCCAGCTGTCATCCAGGCTGCCCAGCTCTAATTCAGCTGCCTGGGCCCAGACCTGCATGCAAAGGGCCCCTGTATTTTGCCCCCAGTCACATTATTTGGAAGGAATCTGAATATATTATATAAAAAACCAAACACTGTTGCCGTTGAGTCAATTCTGACTCATAACGATCCTATGGGACAGAGTAGAACTGTCCCATAGGATTTCCAAGGAGCAGCTGGTGGATTCAAATGGCCAACCTTTTGGTTAGCTGCTGAGCTTTTAATCACTGTGCCACCAAGGCTCCATCGGTGAGGAAAAAACGAATCTGACTTCTCGCTGCAGGAGAAACCCCTTCCCAAGGCTGAGGGCCTTCCACACTTGTGGTGAGGGTGAGTTTGGGGGTGGGCATAGGCTGTGGTGCTCAGGGATGCAAAACCCCGGGGGGGGGGCGGCTTGTATTTGGATGGCACTGGGCTCAGTGCCCGTGGAGTCTCTGCTGGTCGATGACATGAGGAGAGAAGGTCCCTCCTCCTGTCCCCTGTCCTGTTGCCTTCTTCCAGTTCAGAGGACTCAAAAGAGAGGGGAAAGATGGAAGGGGCTTACCAAATAATGTCTTTGGGGTGTGGGGCAAGGGCGACCCTCCAGCGATAGGATTTGACGATAGTGGTCACCGAGGACTGGTGGGGGCGCATGCCACACTGGACATACTTGTAATCCTCCATGATGCTGCAGAGACGGGAGAGGGTAGGGAGACAGAGGTCTGGGAGTGAGGAGGACAGGATGAGGAAGGTCTCATGCCAGGGTCCCAGGGCCACCATGACCATCCCACAGGTGGCAGAGTGGCAGCTTCCTGAGGATTCTTGAGGCCTTGGGTATATCTCTCCGGATCTTAGAGACAGGCAGGTCCTAAGGCCTAGTAGCTGCAGGGAAGGGGGCATTTGAGGGTACCTCGACTACCCAGGAAGGGGAGGGGTGCCACATGGTTCTCAGCTAATGCCTTAACAGCAGTGACAACACGTGGGCATGCTCTTTCAATAACCCTTTGAGACTAATAGGGGAGGCCCTAATTTTAGCTTCATCTTAACATCGATAGCTACCAATTACTGAGATCTTGCTGTGTGCCTGGCATTGTGCTAACTGGTGATTAACATAATACCCACTGCACAGATAACTAACTGAGGCACCTAAAGACACAACCAAAGAGGGGCTGGTGCTGGCACTGGAACCCTGTCTTTGGCTTCCTAACTCATACTTCTGCTATAGTTAAACCTCAGTTTCTCTCTATCAAATGACTGTCTCATTGTCTCAGAAAATGAACAATATGGTCTTATGTAGGTATATTTCTTTATATATAACACACACTAAATAGAACACATATCACTTCTCAACCCTCTGGGAGATGAATAAGGGAAGATATGAGTAACCAAATTTGACAGACAAGAAATTTGAAGAGTATAAGTGACTTGTAGAATTGCACACAATTGTTTGTACTAAAATCTAGGCTGTTCCATTTTTCCTTTGAAGGGTTGGAATGGGCAAGGATAAAGTGTTGTGTATAATCAGCTCCCATAGGGAGAGGAAGCCCTGCAATACTCAAGAGACTGATGTTGGTGTGCCATTTATTTGACCCAGTCCTAAAGATCCTTCTGGAATATTCCAGAGTGGACCTAACCCCCTCTCTGCTAAGTTGGGCTGCTAGAGGCTGGGGCAGAGAAGAGAAGAGGCTGTAAGACTGAATTGGGGAGGCAGGAGAGGAGAAAGACCAAGCAGGGCTTCTCTACCTGACTGTATCACTTGTGGGGAGAAGGAAGTGAGGTGTATGGAATGAGGGAGGAAATGGATATTGTTCTTGTTGAGGTCCTGGAGAGGAGCCAAGAGGTCAAAGGTCACTCTGACCACTCTGTTCTAAAACAAAGACATATGGGAGTGAGGAGCCCAGGCCCTAAGCCTTCCTGGGGACAAGCTGAGCCCTGGCAGCTGGGGGAAATTAATGTGGCCATGCTCTGGAGAGCAAGATAGCAGCTGTCTGTGAGGAGCATGGAGGGAGCAAAGGGAAGGTCAGGATGTGGCAAACTGGAGGGAGTTTCTCCCTCCTCCTCTCATTGGCTGCAAAGGGGTCAAAGAGGATGGGTCAGAGACACAGAGGCCCGCTCTCAGGGTTGGGGTGGGCACAGCCAGCCACTGGCCCTGGCACTCACTGCTTCGTCATCCTGGCATCCTGGAAGGTGACAAAGATCAGGTCCAGACGCTTCAGCCGAACGCGGTTGAGCTCGGCGTTGAACTCATCAGTCAGCTGCTCCTCTAGCTCACTATAATACTGCTCTGCGTCTACCTGGGGCAAGACACGGCCCTCAGAGCTGGGAAGGCCAGACCCCCAGAAGGCCATACCTGCACACAAGGGTCCTGTGCACTTAGCAGCCCTGGAGGGGGTGGGCCTGAAGCCACTGGCCCATCCTCAGCCCCTCTTAAAACCTAGCAAAGAGCTCAGGGTCCCAGGTGGGCTCCAAGGTCCCAACCCTAAAACAGGAAGAAGCTATGAATCTGCTCTTCTCTCTAGGGAAAGTAAGGCAAGGCCAGGGAGGGAGATGCTTTCAGACTTGGGATGGGCCCTAGAAAGTGATAGAATATATTTACAGCATTTTCAGGAAAGTGAGGTGATTCTTTTTCTGGACTGGCTGGAATAGTCCTGCTTAAGGTAGGGGTTCAAGTCTTGAGGCCCCTTCCAGCCACAGTGGTTGGGTGATATGACAGAGTCTGCTGACTTCAAATGTCCCTGTCCTAGCTCTGAAAGCCTGAGGCCTGGCAGCCTGCTGTGTTCTCTCTGGTCCTCCCATCCAACAGTGCAAGAGGGCACACATAAGTCTCTCTTGCCACCCTGGAAGTGGCCCCAAGAAAGGCTTTAGCGCCTCTACATGTTCAATGGGGAGGCAGGGCATGGTGGAGAGGAAGGGACGTGTCTAGCTTTACAGCACAAGTGAATAGAGAGAGCCTGGGGCCTGCAGGTGCAGGACAGAGCCTGTAGACCCAGTGCCCCAGCCCCTCCTTGGCCACCTATCCCCACGCTCATGCCAGCTACCTCCTCAAAGCAGGTCCAGCACTTGCAGAAGCACAGGCGGGAGCAGGGGTGAATCTTGATCATCACCTTCCCACTCTTCTTGGCCTTGGCTGTGTAGTAGAGTCGGCCTCGCATCGCATGACGCCTGTTAGCCGGCAGGTAACAGAGGGAAGGATCTTCTAATCATGGGCAGCAGAGCTACATCCTCCCCTTCTCCCCCGACCCCAGGCCCCGCTTCAACCTCACCTCTGGTCGTCCAAGTCAATCAGGTCCCTGACGTCATAGCAGAAGTGGACTCTGGTCACTACGCACCCTGGATAGGCCTCACTGCAGCCACAAACACGGACGCTGAGCCAGCTTTCAGGGCTGGGACATGCCGCTTTTGCCCTCTGCCCCTTGCCCAGCTCTACAGCCCACAGAGCTGGGTAGCTCAGCTGCCTGTGGTTCCCTGTTCTTGGGATGCGAGAATCCATCCCCTGCTCCTCAGGCTAAACTTCAGGGTTTGATTCCTGGTCATCAGAGAGTGGCTGCAACCTTCCCAGATGACCCAGAACAGCACCGGGGCAGAGCTCAAACCACCAGGGACCCAGGAAAGAGCTGCTTACCAAGAGATAATCTGCTCAGTGGTGGGTGTCCCTGGGGCTAAGAACTTGGAGTCATAAAAGATGTCTCAAGATGACCTGCTCTAACTATGGTTCAGGGGCTCCTTGGGGTCAGTAGTTGAAGCAATGAGGGAAAGGAAAATTAGCATCACCCACATCACACCCATGCCATGCAGGAACTTCTTGACTTTCAAAACCATGCCCCACTCCAGCCATCTTCCCCATTCTGAAAGACTGCACCTGAGCTGGTCCAGGGAAAGCCACCACCTGGGGTCTCTCCAGCCCTTTCATTCTATGTCAGCTCACTACCCACAAGAGGATCCAGGCAGGCTACCAGTAGGAGGCAATCCATGCCTCAGTCCGGTCCCTACTTACTGAAAATGTTTCATAATGAGTTCGGGATCCTGGATATCTGTGGGGACGTAGGTGATCATTAGTGTCCTTGTGACCTAGGTGGGGAGGGCAAATAGAGAAAGAAAAATGAGCACAGGAAATCCTGGATAGTTGGGTCTATTAAGCAGGACGGCAGGGCTCAGGGGGCTGTGGCCCAGCACCCCTCTGCAGTCAGCCTTCTACTCACACCAGGCTGCCGGACACCTGGTGCCTCCTTGCTGAGCAGGCCAAGTGCCAGCTTCCCTGGCCTGTGGTGCGCCAGCTGAGTTGGGCAGCCCTGAGGTCAGCAGGCCGTCGAACGCTTCAGCAGGCACACTGCGCCTGTGCTATTTCCTGGGCCCCAGCTGTGGGCCCACTGCCATGGACAGCTGTGGTCAGAGAGGGAGGGCTGGAAGGCTGCAGACAGAGCTGGGATGGAGGCCAAAGCTCCAAGACTGGGAAGAGCTGCTCACTTGCTGCCAACACGGCCCCACCAAGAATTTCTGGTCTCCCTGCACCTTTTAAGAGTCGCTTCCACTGTTCCAGTGTAAAGCCCACATTGCCAGGGAAATCCCTAAGATCAGACTGGGGTGGAGAAAGAAGTTGGGAGGTGAGCGGGACTCTGGGGAGGGGCCAGGGAAGCTCTTCTGAACTTTATGTTTCCTTCTGGGA
The DNA here is from genome assembly GCF_000243295.1 of Trichechus manatus latirostris. NCBI lineage: Eukaryota > Metazoa > Chordata > Mammalia > Sirenia > Trichechidae > Trichechus > Trichechus manatus. The sequence continues at coordinate 30,129,729 of NW_004443946.1, read as the reverse complement.
ATGGGAACTGTCTCCCTGAGGCATCACCCTCAAGGGGGCAGTCTGGCAACCTTCTGCAAGAAGCAGGAGTCGTGGCTGAAGATTCTGGTGACAATAAAGAGAGCTGAAGCAGCCAAGCCCAGACTGGCCAGAGGCACCCAAGCCACCATGCCCAGCAGCCTGAAGCACTTGGGGTAACTTTTCAGGGTATGTGGACTTATGTCCTAGAGTGGGTTAAGGTGAATCAGTCCTTTAGGATGGATGGCCTGGGGGGGAGCTGATCTCATCCCATTGCACCTTTGAAAAGCTGAGGACAGGAGCCAAGGGTAAGCACGTCACTCTTCCCTCGCTCCCACCAGAGGACAGGCAGCTTGCACTGTCCCTTACTGTAGTGCCCCGTTCTGTCCTCTTGGTGTTGGCCTCTACACACCAAAGGCTGTGGCTCACTTCAAACATCTGAGACTCTGCCTGGGCACTTTTTCTTGCCCTTGGGAGCATGTTCAGCCCACGTGCAGAACAAGCCAGAAGTGGCAAAGCATTAATGTCCCTAAGAGCAGCCCCGAACCAATGACAGACAGAGTCCATGGGCAAATACCGCTGATTGCTCACTCCTAGCTGGGAAGACTCTCGGGTGCGTGTTCGAAGCCCTGGTTCTATACTGACCCTTAGAGTTCCCTGGTGGGATTCAGCTCCATTGCCCACAGGGTAAATTGCTCATAACACTCCCTTTTATTGGTTGCCTTCTCTTCCCTGGGAAACCCTGGAGGCGTAGTGGTTAAGAGCTACGGCTGCTAACCAAAAGGTTAGCAGTTCGAATCCACCAGGCACTCCTTGGAAAGCCTATGGGGCAGTTCTACTCTGTCCTTTAGGGTCGCTATGAGTCAGAATTGACTCGGTGGCAACGTGTCGGTCGGGTCCCTCACTGTCTCACTTCCCCATTCCCCTACTGGTCTTTCCTGAGATCACCTCCCAAATAAACTGTTGTGGTTGTTGGGTGCCATGGAGTCGATTCTGGCTCATAGTGACCTCATGTGACACAGCAGAACTGTCCCACAAGGTTTTCTTGGCTGTAATCTTTGTGGAAACAGATCGCCAGGCCTTTCTCCAGAGGAGCTGCTGGGTGGGTTCAAACCTCTGACCTTTCAGCTAGCAGCGGAGCTCTTAACCCCTGGCCACCAAAACTCCTTCCAAATAAACTAGTTCTATTCAAATCCTTGTCTCAGAGACTGCTTTGGAGGGAACCCAAACCAAGACAGTGAAGATACATAAAGAGCAAGACACGGGGTCTCTGACCTCAGAGAGATTGCAAAAGGGGCTGGTCAGGATATTTAGCCAGCAGTTCAGCAGAGGATACTGAGCAGTCAGGAAGGATGCCTGGAGGCCCCCCACTGAGCCAGGTTTTTGTTAACGATTTAGTCTCTGGATGGTGAGAAGGTCCAGGGGTTCTTGGAGAGGGGCTGGGGCATTAGGGGTGCAGCGGGGCACCTGGGCTACAGCTGTTCATCAGCTGGTTTGGAAGTGCCAGGGTGTGCTCAATGATTACCCACCAGGACTAAATGCAGGAGGCTTGCCCCTGCTCAGGCGAGATCCTTCCCACCTGAGGTATGCAGGTGTTTAGGATGTGCCAAGTTGGGCCATCTCTGAACAATGGAAGTGGGGTGGCCTGGCTGGGGTGGGGACTCCAGCTCGGAGGGAGTAGCTCTGGTAGCTCTTTCACTTACTCACCTTTTGGCTCTTCTTGGGCACAAACCCCAAGCAGTGATGAGCCATGAAGAGGAGGTTGGTGATGAAGTAGATGAAGGAGAGGAAGCTGTGCAGCCACAGGAGCTTACTCCTGCCGGGAACAAGAAGCAGACGGGGGCTCAGCCTCTACAGGGGGCTGCAGGGTCCACAGAGCCCACCCGGCACAAAATCTCCCTGTGACCACCCACTGGGAGTCCAGATACTCAGGCACTTTGGAAGGGGATGGCAGTGGTGAGAAGAAGGGGGTGTCTTACTCCAGCTACTACCGGCTAACATGTATTGTGTACTTCCTATGTACTGAACAGCCAGGATGGGGCAAAGTGCTTCCCATGCCTTTTCCATTAGATTCACAACCACGTGAGGGCGTGACTGGGATTATCTTCATTTCCCCATGAGGAAATAAGGGCCAGAGTCAGCGGCATTACTAGGGGGGTGAGGGGGTGTGGACCACATTAGGTGACATTGTCAGAGGGGGTGACACCAAAATGACTGTCTATAAAATTTTCGTGCAGTGTGAGCTGTGGGAGCTGGTGCACGAGATGCTGGTGGGTCCCAGGCGCAGATGGGCCAGGTGCTAGTGCAGGAGGAGGTGGCCGATGGGCACTGGGGGTCCAGGGCAGCCCACAGGCTGTGTGCCTGAGGGGCTGAGGCTGTGGTGTGCGTAGCACGGGAGCACCTAGAGGTGGCAGTGCTGGGCACACCTGGAGACTGGCTGGATTACGTACGGTCTGGTACAGGAGGAGGTTCATTGGGGGAGTGACACCATGAGTTACTGCACTGGGTGGCACCAACCCTAGTAATTTCACTGGCCAGAGTGGGCAGGTGATGTGTCCAAGGTCACTCGTGGCAGTGGCAGAGTCGGGTGGGGGGAAGCCCAGGACTGCTGAAGCACTTAGATTCCTCACTGCTATGTTATACTCAGGCCAGGCAGAGGGGCTGCCTGAAGCTCTGTGATGAGGAGATGCCTGACGTCATATGCAGGCCTGGCAGGAAGGAAGGACCTGAGCTGTGCCTTCCCGGGAACAGGAAGAGTGGCCACACTAATGCCATGCTTGCCATCCTGCTTCCAACTCACTTGACATGGGCCCCAGGCCTCTGGCCAGGATTCTGCTCAGAAATGGGGCCTGCCTTATTTGGTGTGGTTTCAGGAGAGAAAAGTCGCCTTGCTTTAAATAGCTCCTCCACCCCATCACAGTGCCTAACTTTTCACATACACTCCCTATCTAGCTAGATGCCTTGATGTTCGGAGGGGGCACGATTACGTGATTGCTAAGGAACTTTCCAGCTCACTGCTGGTGTGGATTTATGGGTCTTGAAGGTTTTGCTGCTCTATTAAAGTTTGCTTCTTGCTGGGAAGGTGTAGACACTTTAAACCTGGGAGGAAGCTGGTAGCTCTGCTCTGGTGTTGGCAGCACCAGGGGTGGGGGGCGAGGAGTGGCGGGAGGGGGAGGTGGATAAACGGGATTAAGAGGATGCTATGGCCCTATTCCACTCATTTTAGAGTTTTAGCTGAGGCCAGCCCACCCTGAGGATGGGTTGTAAGGGTGCAGGGGACAGAGGGCTTGGGGGGAGGAGAGGTGGCGCAGGCGAGTGTGAGCCCCCACCTGCTGGAACTGCTTCTTTAGCTTTGTCAGGAAGTCAGCCAAGCCTGGCCAAGACACCGAGTGGGCCCATTTTCTCAGCATGGCATAGTAGGGCCACATTTTGCTCAGTACAGATTGAACTGGCCACCAATCAGGCTGGCTGATGTTCAAATCCATAGGCTCCTGGACTGTGAAGGCTGAAGGGGTTTAGTGATCATGTCCAACAGTTCCTCCCCCACCACAGCCAGGGATGGAAGCTCAGAAAGGAAAGGTGCATTGCCCCAGATCCAGGCCAGTTAATGGCTGAGATGGGCATGAACCCAAGTCCTGGGATTCCTCCGTCCTTCTGCTGTGGGAATCAGATAGGAGGATGTCAGGCCCATGCTTCACTCATGGACATATAATGTTGGCTTGAACCTATTGGTGTGTGGGGAAAGTGTACCTTAACCCTCTACTCGGTATAAGATCTTTGCCTCTTAGAAGCTGGACATACTAAGCAAATAGCACTATCTCTCCCAGTCTTCAGGAAAGGCTGGTTTGGTAGTTCCACCCATTACAGAGATGGGGACACTAAGGCACCAAGATTCCTTCCCCACCAGGAGAATGTGACTTTTGACATCCCACTCAAGACCTGGAATCCTCGGGAAACCAGGCCTCTCTCATCAGGAAAGCAGTGCTCACATGATAGACGGACTTGCTGGTCCTTCTCTCCCTACCAACACCCCCAGGCAATAGAGTGGAGGTAAGAAGATCAGGTACCTACTCTGTAGAGACATTGACAATGGTGGTCCGACCAAAGTGACTATTCCACTCTGAAAGAGAAGAAAATGGATGACCTTGAGCCTGCTCCTTGGGAGCTATGGAGCACCAGAATTCAGGGCTCTGGAATGAACACCTGCGGTCTAGAGACACTTGCCTACGTCCTGCTCTTCCTCGCAGTTCCCAATAGCTTACCCCACCTCCAACAGAAACAGCAGTGACCCCCTCTGCTCCCTGGTACTGCTGACTGGGGCTCCACAGCCATAAAGGGGACTGAGTCTCATGTGGCATTCCCAGTGCCTGATGGCACATAGCAGACACCCAGCAAATCCTTGTTGAAGGAACCTAGATGTCCCACCAGCCATAGAAAGACCAATTAGCAATAGTGTTACCACTGACAACAATCACAACAAGAGCCCAAAACTCTGGAAAAGGTGACCACCTCATTCAAACAGAGTAAGCCCTCCTGGCTAAGTACATTAGTTTGTTGGTTTTGACATCTCCAGGTTGTATGGAATGTGTCTGAAAATCCTACATTATATTATCATTGCCAACACACTAGCTCTTAGGATGAGAATCTAGAAAAACAAGACTCAGAAGTTATTTACTCTGGAAGAGGAGTTGGGTGGCACGGACATCCCATGTGCTACACTGAATTCATAAAGGTCTACCTCTGGCCAAGGAGAAACAGGTAGAAAACTGAGGAATCGAGGTAAAACTGTTTGCTACCTGGGTCATTAAGGTGCTATTCTACACAACGTAGTTATGTAGCCTACATACAACTCTATCTATCTTCATAATGCTGAGTGAGATACTGGCTGCACTTCACTGAGCACATATTATGTCTCAGGCACTGTACTAGCCACTGGCATGCATTATCTCCCAATTCCCATGACACTTGAGGAAATGAGGCTTGGAGAGTTTGATAAGCTGAATACAATATTAAATAATTTGCCAGATTGGGCAAAGGTGTTTTCTGGGAAGCAGAAGTGGGCAAAAGTTGTGGATCCAAGATTCACAGCCTAGTTTTTCTGTCTTCCAAGTAAGCCCCCACCTATGACGTTACTTGTCAAAAGGATTTACCCTGTTATGATGAGTATGGGTAGAAGTCCTCTGAGACAAATTCTGCACTTATGGTGCTCTGTCCATCAGAGTGAGTACAAGGAGAAATCCAGTTCAGGGATCTTTGCAGTGGGTCACATGTCATAAAAGGGATTCCATGATCCCCTGGCCAAGTGCAGGTGTGGACATGAATAAACATTCCGTTTCAGACTGAATTAGTATGTATGTGCCTGCTGTGTGACAGGCTTTGGGTCAAGCACCTTCAACTATATGACAAAGTCGGTACCATCTCCAGTCTCCACATGAGAGAACTGAAGCACGGCTCACCTAACGTCACACAACCATTAACTGCCCTCAAACCCCAAACCAAACCCATTGCTGTCAAGTCGATTCCAACTCATGGTGCGCCCATGTGTGTCAGAGTAGAACTGAGCCCCATAGTGTTTTCTGGGCTATAATCTTTACGGAAGCATGGAAGCAGATACCAGGTCTTTCTTCCTCGGTGCCTCTGGGTGAGTTTGAACCACTAATCTTTAGGTTAGTAGTTAAGCGCAAACTGTTTGTACCACCTAGAGATCTTCCCTAACTGCCAGAGGTGAGAGTAAAATCCAGATTTCTAGACCCCCAAGACCCAAACTCTGTCTCACTCACCAGGCTGCCCCTTAGGTCCAGCCACCCAGACCCCAGGGCCTTGCTGAGCTCTGCCTACCCAGAACAGTTCCAGCATAGTTGATGGGCAAAACGATCCCCAAGGAGGGGATGCAGAGGATAAGCACGAAGATGATGAGGTGGTACTGGAACATGATGTAGATGCGGGCATCGTCGCCACACTTGTTAATCAGATCCTCGTTCCTGGAACAGACACAAAAGAAGGACATTTCTCAGGAGCCAGGGTGGCTACAGGTTAAGTTGGGGGAGATGCAGGAAAGAGATGGAAGATTACCAACACAAATTGTCACTTGTCTTGTCAAGGCCTCTGTTATGCCCAAAATGTATTTAACTGAATTTCACAGGCATCTCAAAGATAGAGGCCATGTTACAGAGAAACATTTAGCAAGCCAGAAGCACTCTTGCAATCAAACATTCATTCTTTTTTTAAATCACTTCTTCAGACATTTTTGAGTACTTGTTTGGTGCAGGCCACTGGACAAGGCATGAATGCTACCAAGATGCACTCTATTTAAAAAAAAGAAAAAAATCTTATTTAAATTTCTTGAATAGGAATACCTGAAAACCACAATAAGATACCACTCCACAGTGCCAGACTGGCTAAATTTTAAAACGTTGGACAATGCCAAGTGCAGTGGCGTCACTAGGGTTGGTGTCACCCAGTGCGGTAACTCATGGTGTCACCTTTCCATGCTAATTACCACAAATTGTAGCTAAAACAGCAGAGAATTTGACAAAATCAGCGACTAGGAAAACACTGACAGCAACGAAAACAACAGCATGTGATTGTAGCAGATGCAGACAAAACCACGTGATTTGAAGTGTCATTGTCATTGGGTAATAATGAGCTCTGACCAGAGTGCATTAGAAGGTTCAAAAGTAAACGAGCATAGAGTTTTAGCCTTGCAGGTATATGAATACATGTAAGCTGGGCTTACGAAAAATATTTTTGTTGTTACTACTAACTATAGGGATTCTTTTGGGGGGGTTCTTTTTTTAATTGTACTTTAGATGAAGTTTTACAGAGCAAATTAGTTTCTCATTAAACAATACACATATTGTTTTGGGACATTGGTTGCCAACCCTACAACATGTCAATACTCTCCCCCTCTCAACCTTGGGTCCCTCTTTACCAGTTGTCTTGTCCCTTCCTGCCTTCTCATCCCTGTCCCTGAGCTGATGTGCCCCTTTAGTCTTGTTTTGTTTTATGGGCCTGTCTAATCTTTGACTGAAGGGTAAACCTCAGGAGTGACTTCAGTACTGAGTTAAAAAGGTGTCCAGGGGTCACACTCTTGGGGTTTCTCCAGTCTCTGTCAGCTAGTAAGTCTGGTCTTCTTTGTGTGAGTTAGAATTTTGTTCTATATTTCTCTCCAGCTCTGTCTGGGACCCTCTATTGTGATCCCTGTCAGAGCAGTTGGTGGTGGTAGCTGGGCACCATCTACTTGTACTGGACTCGGTCTGGTGGAGGCTGTGGTAGTTGTGGTTCATTAGTCCTTTGGACTAGTCTTTCCCTTGTGTCTTTGGTTTTCTTCATTCTCCCTTGCTCCAGATGGGGTGGGACCAGTGGAGTATCTTAGATGGCTGCTCACAAGCTTTTAAGACCCCAGATACTACTCATCAAAGTAGCATATAGAACATTTTCTTTATAAACCATGTTATGCCAGTTGAGCTAGATGTCCCCCGATACCATGGCCCCAACAGCCCTCAGCCCAGTAATTCGTTCCCTCAGGGAGTTTGGATGTGACTATGAAGCTTCCATGACCTTGCCTTGGTCAAGCTGTGCTGACTTCCCCAGAATTGTGTACTGTCTTACCCTTCACCAAAGTTACCACTTACCTATTGTCTAGTTTTTGTTTTTCCCTCCCCACCCCTCCCCTCCCTGTTGTTGTTGTTAGGTGCCGTCAAGTTGGTTCCCACTCATAGCGACCCTATATATACCCCCCAGTAACCATCAAAGATTGTTTCTTTCTTTTTTTAATTTTTTAAATTGTATTTTAGATGAAGGTTTACAGAACAAATAGTTTCTCATTAAACAGTACACATATTGTTTTATGACATTGGTTAAACAACCCCACGACATGTCAACACTCTCCCTCCTCCACTTTGGGTTCCCTATTACCAGTTTCCTGTCCCCTCCTGCCTTCTAGTCCTTGTCCTGGGCTGTTGTGCCCCATTAGTCTTGTTTTGTTTTATGGGCCTGTCTAATCTTTGGCTGAAGGGTGAATCTCGGGAGTGACATCATTACTGAGCTAAAAGGGTATCCGGGGGCCTGACTCTCAGGGTTTCTCCAGTGTCTGTCAGGCCAGTAAGTCTGGTCTTTTTTTGTGAGTGAGAATTTTGTTCTGCATTTTTCTGCAGCTCTTTCCAGGATCTTCTGTTGTGATCTCTGTCAGAGCAGTCAGTGGTGGTAGCTGGGCACCATCTACTTGTACTGGACTCAGTCTGGTGGAGGCCATGGTAGTTGTGGTCCATTAGTCTCTTGGAGTAATCTTTCCCTTGTAAAAGATTGTTTCTTTCTGTGTGTAAACCTTTTCATGAGTTTTATAATAGTGGTCTGTCATGGACTAAAATGTGTCCCCCTAAAATATCTGTCAACTTGGCTGGGTCATGATTCCCAGTATTGTATGATTGTCTACCATTTTGTAATCTAATGTGATTTCCGTATGTGTTGTAAACTCTATCACTATGATGAGGTTATATGTGATTTTCTTATGTGTTGTAAACTCTATCACTATGATGATGTTTACAAGATTAGAGTGTCTTAATCCAAGCTCTTTTGAGATATAAAAGAGAGAAACGAGTAGATACACATGGGAACTTCATACCACCAAGAAAGCAGTGCCGGGAGCAGAGCGCATCCTTTGGATCTGCACTTTGCTCCCAGACCAAAAGAAGACTGATGCATCACAAGGACCTTCCTCCAGAGCTGACAGAGAGAGAAAGCCTTCTCCTGGAGTTGATGCCCTGAATTTGGACCTGTAGCCTACTGGACTGTGAGAGAATAAATTTCTCTTTGTTAAAACCATCCACTTATGGTATTTTTGTTAGAGCAGCACTAGATGACTAAGACATGGTCTCATACAGTATTTGTCCTTTTGTGATTGACTTATTATGCTCAGCATAATGCCCTCCAGATTCATCCATGTTGTGAGATGTTTCATAGATTCACCATTGTTCTTTATTGTTGTGTAGTATTCCATTGTGTGTATGTACCACAGTTTGTTTATCCATTCATCTGTTGATGGGCACTTAGGTTGTTTTCATCTTTTTGCTATTGTGAATAATGCTGCAATGAACATGGGTGTGCATATGTCTACTTGTGTGATGGCTCTTTCTTCTCTAGGATATATTCCTGGGAGTGGGATTGCTGGATGGTATCATATTTCTATTTCTAGCTTTTTAAGGAAGTGCCATATTGTTTTCCAAAATGGTTGTACCATCTTACATTCCTACCAGCAGTGCATAAGAGTTCCAAGCTCCTTGCAGCCTCTCCGACATTTGTTATTTTTTGTTTTTTTGATTCATGACAATAGTGTCGGGGTGAGATGGTATCTTGTTGTATAGTTTTGATTTGCATTTCTCTAATGGCTGGTGATCTCGAGCATTTCCTCATGTGTCTATTAGCTGCCTGAATGTCTTCTTTGGTGAAGTGTTTGTTCAGATCTTTTGCCCATTTTTTAATTGGATTATTTGTCTTTTTGTTGTAGAGGTGTTGGATTTTCCTATACATTTTAGAGATTAGAGTTCGTCAGATTTGTCATAGCCAAAATTTTTTTTCAGTCTGTAAGTTCTGTTTTTACTTTTTTGGTGAAGTCTTTTGATGAGCATAAATGTTTAATTTTAGAACATCTATAGCAATGCTTTTATAAAAAATAATAAATTTCTGCTGAAACACTCCACAAAAATTTTATAGACAGTCATTTTGGTGTCACACCCTCTGACAGTGTCACCCAGTGCAGTTCACACTCTCCACACCCCCCAGTGATGCCACTGACCAAGTGTTGGTGAGGGTGTGGGGCATTGAGAGCTCTCTATCCACTCACTGGTATGTGCATCGCATAATACTTTGGATAACAGCAGGCATTACCTACGGAAGTTGACTATAGACACATCCTATGACCTAGCAATTCCACTCCTAGGTTTATACGCGCACATGTGCACCAAAAGACATGCACAAGAATCTCATTGATGCATTATTTGTAACAGTCCTAAACCGGAAACAACCTAAATGTCTATTAACAATAGAATGGACACATGAATTGTGATACACACTATATGTAAAAGTCAGGATACTGGTTACCTTTGGGAAGGAGGGAGGGGTTAGGGGCTGGGACGGAGCAGAGGGAGAACCTCTGGGGTGTTGACAATGTTCTAATTTTTGATCCAGATGGGGGCTGCATAGGTTTTGCTTTGTGATAATTGAGCTGTACATTTATTTTTTATGCACTTTTCTATATGTGTGCTATATGTCAATTAAAAAAAATGAAAAGCAACACATGCTTATTTTAGAAACTCTGGCAAACACAAAAGAATAGGAAATAATTTGCCCACAATCTCATCAAACCTAAGACAATGACTATGAAGAATTTTGGTTAACTTCCTTTAGTTTCTTGTTGTATTGGTTTTACCTAGCGACTGTATTATAAACAGCATTTGATGGATTGCTCTTTTGCTTAGCATTTAACCTGAAGTCTTTTCCTACACAGTCTTACATTTTATCTAAATGTCAAAATCCTTCTCGTTCTTCAATGCCCAGCTCAAAACCATGCTTTTCCTAAAAACACCTGTTTGAATTAATTTTACTCTCTTCCAAATGCCCTTTGCATGGCAGTTATGACCTCCCCGAAACCAAAACCAAACCCACTGCCGTTACATTTATTCTGACTCATAGCGACCCTATAGGACAGAGTAGAACTGCCCCATAGGGTTTCCAAGGCTGTAAATCTTTACGGAAGCAGACTGCCACATCTTTCTCCCATAGAGCCACCAGTGGGTTCGAACCACCTACCTTTCAGTTAGCTGCTGAGTGCTTTAACCACTGTGCCACCAGGGCTCCCTATAACCTCCCCCATTATGACTTATATGTGATGAGTCTTATGAACCTTTAGTTTTCCAGCTAGAAACAGGTTTATACGCTGGGACTCTGGCTTCCTCATCCCTGCTCAGTAAATGTCTTCAACTGTCTTCTACGACATTGCTCTCAGAGGGTGCTGGATGCACAGTGCAGCCCTCACCTTCCTCCCTTCCCTGATGACAGGTTCCCGATGGAGGGGCCCCCACTGATAGGGAGCTCTGGGGGGAGAGGATACACACACACACACCTGCGTACACTGACCTCTCACTGACTCCTGCAGGTCTAGGTACACACAGATATACACAAAGAATAGCACACACAGATCTGTACCAACACAGTGATCAGAATCTGTTATTTCATACTTACAGCCACCCCACAGGGACACAAAGACGCCGACCCTGTGGGTTTTGTTACCTGTTTTGCATGTACCCTACTCCCACCCTTTCTTTCTCTGTGTATACCCATTGACATGTCAGCAGGCAATGGTGAAAATCCAGAAAGTCAGCCCCAAACTACCCACAAAACCCAAACCAAAAAAAACCAAACCTGTTGCCATCGAGTTGATTCTGACTCATTCTGTAGGACAGAGTAGAACTGCCCCGCTAGGGTTTTCAAAGAGCAGCTGGTGGATTCAAACTGCCGACTTTTTGGTTAGCAGCCAAGCTCTTAACCACTGTGCCACCAGGACTCCAAAACCCAGTTGCCATCAAGTCAACTCTAACTCATGGTGACCTCATGTGTGTCAGAGTGGAACTGTGCTCCACAGAGTTTTCAATGGCTGATTTTTCAGAAGTAGATCACCAGGCCTTTCTTCCAAGGCACCTCTGGGTGGACTTGAACCACCAACCTTTCAGTTAGCAGCCAAGTGTGGTAACCATTTGCACCACCCAGGGGCTCCCAAGGAGCCAGCCACTCCTTGGAAACTCTATGGGGCAGTTCTACTCTGTCCTATAGGGTTGCTATGAGTTGGAATTGACTTGATGGCAACAGGTTTGGTTTGGTTTTGGTTTCGGAGCTCCCAAACTACCCCAAGGGGTTCCTTTTCTCCCATATCTGAGATGTGGTCAGCTCAGGCGGGGTCATGCATCCCAGTTTCCCTTCCTGCTTACCTGGACAAGGGGCTGGCTAACTTGTCATCATGCCACTGCTCCTATCATTCATGAATTTGGCCAAACCCAGAAACTTCTATCCAGCCTGTAGTGCCTCGCAGGGTAATAGCTCCAAATGTTCATACACATTATCAGTTATTTTAAAAATACAAAAATAGTAAATGCTTGGCGAAAAGTAAAAAGTACACTTCCCTTGAAACTGCTGCCAGAGATTGCCTTTGTGGCGGGTTGTCACGGGGAGAGGGTGAGAGACTGGAGGTGGACTTTCATGTTTCTTTATTTATGTTAGCTTGTACATGCTTAAGAAATTAACAAAGCAAAACCAGAGAAGCAGCCAAGAAATAAATCTCCCCTTCACTCCTCCATATGTGGCAAAGAGTAAAGAGACTGATTGCTGACCCACACAAACTAGTGACATCATTTCCTGGGGACACTGATCCATGAACCAAGGGGACTGGAACGCAAGGCCATGGAGGGTCTCCCATCAACTAGATTGTGATCAAACCCCAGAGACCACTGGTCCTAAGTCTGTCTCAGGATTCTCAAGGCCCAGTCAGGGTGCCCTAGGCACCCCTACCGCCATCGCCATCCTGTCAGGCACGGCTGTGGGGTCTTGCTGCAACATAGGAGTGCTCCGATGAAGCCCTTGAAGGCTAACCATTGAGCAGTAGGCATGGAGGTACATGAAGGAAGTTCTACCAGCCTTTGCAAACAAGCAGATGAGCAGGCCCAGTCCACCCCTGTGCATTTGGGGAGCAGGGAGGATGCACCTAAAGCCAGCATCACCGGGTAAGAAATGGCTCTGGCGGGGGGTGGGGTCTGAAGAATGGGTAGGGCAGCATGGCGGGGGAATTCAGGGAGAGCCCAGGATCATACAGGGCTCTGAGGTGAAGCCAGAGCTGTGTGCATGTGTGTATGCTGATGCATGTGTGTGCACATATGTGTCAGGTGTACACACGTGCATGTGTTGCACCCATGTGTATGTGTGCCCACGTGCAGCGGGGCACAGAGCTCTGACAAAGAATGTCTGCCTGGCAGAAGCATCTGACTGGTGTCAGGGAATCAGGAGAACACAGGTGACTTGAGGTCTGTTTCCTTATCAGATAGGATCTGGGCACTAAGGTGAGCTGGGCAAGGGACCTGCCTTCTATAATCAGGGACTGGAGCCGAGAGAGGATGCCTGCCCCTGTGCCGGGTAATTTTGTTCCATCTTGATAAATATGATTCATGATGTTCACAGAAATAAAGCAAATAAGACCTCAACAAGGACTTCGTTCTCCCCGTGTGGAGTTCATAAAAGCATATTTAAAGCATGAGAGCAATGATTCAGCTGTTAACTATGTTCCTTTCCTGGGGGCTATGGCAGAGAGAAAATGGGCTGTGGGCTATGCCCTGCCCCTATTTCACCAACTATAACTCCATCTATGCTTTCCTCTGTGGCCCAGGAAAGCCTCCTCTGCCTGGGCTGGGCCCGGAGGTCTCCAGAGCTCAGGTCAGCCCAGTCAGCCAGGGCTGTTGTTGTTATGTGCTGTTAAGTCGATTCCGACTTACAGTGACCCCTATGACAGAGTAAAACTGCCTCATAGGGTTTCCTAGGCCATAATCGGCACAGTGGTTAAGAGCTACGGCTGCTAACCAAAAGGTCAGCAGTTCAAATTCACCAGCCGCTCCTTGGAAGGGGCAGTTCTACTCTGTCCTATAGGGTCGCTATGAGTTGGAATCGACTTGACGGCAACGGGTTTTGGTAATCTTTACGGGAGCAGATTGCCTGGTCTTTTCTCCCTCGGAGCTGCTGGGTGGGTTCAAACTGCCAGTCTTTCAGTTAGCAGCCAAGCGCTTAACCGTTGCACCACTAGAGCTCCTCTATCCAGGGTTGGGAACTGTTAATTCTGGCAGGAGGACCTTCCCTCCATCCCCAAAGGCAACACCATCAGAAGCTCAGAAAGCTCAGGTACTTACTTCATGGTTATGCTGTTGAAGAACCAGGAACAAAAACCCTGGGGGGAAAAGAAGAGAAACCGTGAGAAAATCTACCCCCAGGCCTGTCTAGCTCAGCTCTGTCACCCCAGGCAGTGTCCAGAAGGGGCCTCCTGCCCAGGTGGCAGGTGGTGGGAAAGAGCTTGGTCTAGGGAGGAAGCGGCTCAGGATGACTGCTGATAGGAGATGTCTCTCCTCAAACGAGTGGACATTCCTACCCTCAGCCTTCCTGATGGGGCCTTAGAAGGTGGGCCTAGGACTGGAAGGAGAGAAGGGGAATAGTACGGCAGCTGCAGCATCAGTTGGGGCAGGGAGTGAGTCTCTAGATGAGAGCTGGGCGGAGCTGGCCAGCCACCCCTTCCTGCATGGAGAGTTTCTCCACTGCCCGTTTTTGGACAAACAGGCGTGCGTGTTATAAAGGGAGCAAGTAGGTTTTCTGACGGCCCCTCATGGTTAGAGCCAGTTGAGAACATATCTTCATGGGAATGCACTTCCACCCCCTTCCATGGACAGGTTTGCAGGTGTATGAAATGCACCAGCATGTACACACACTGGAATATAAGCAGGACAGGATCCCAGGTACACAGCTGTTTAAATAAATGTTTGATCCATGAAAGGGCAGAGGTCATGAGTGGAGTGTGGCCTACGTGCCCATGAAATTGCATAGACATAGATATGCTGTCTCTCGTGCATGCACACACACACACACACACACACACACACACACACACACACACACACACACACACTATACATCGTAGCAGCTGAGCAGCAGGCCTGAGACAGACACCTCCTGTCTTCTCCCTGGTCCTGCAGGAAATGGTCACATGTTCCCAGGGGCCAGCTTGGGCAACAACATCATGTTGACAGTGGCCAGTACCCCACCCCCACCCACCATATGGGTGCAATGACCCCTGCCTTGACTTGCTCACGGGGGTCTGTGGTGAGGCCCACTGACCACCTACACACCCGGCCCTGGTGAAGCCTCTGCCCCTATGGACCACTGCAGGGAAGCTCACTGCACTCTCTGTGGGTCTAATTTCTATGCTCTTCAGTTTGACCTCCCTACTGCTGCCAGAGTGATTTATCTTCTTAAATATTTTAAAAATAAAATCATCTTTTTGTCATTGTAAAAAAAGTGATGTTTCTAAAAATAAACCTGAGAACAACCTTGCAAGGTAGGTGTTACTGTCCTCATTCTACCAATGAAGTTGCCAAGAGAGTAAGTAACTTGTCTGAGGCTTCTCACTTTGTAAAGGGCAGATCCTGGCAAGTAAAGGGACCTGGGCTCTCGGCGGATTGATAACAGAAGGAATATGGTTATACTCATTCAGTGCATCTAACAAATACTTATCAGACGCTGCTAGATGTTGGGATACTGTGATGAGCCAAACCAAGGTCAGTACCTGCTCTCACTGGGGGAAGCAGACGTACTAGATTGATCACTCAGACAAGGAAGCATCACAGGCTGAATTAAGAGCTTTGAGGAAATGGAACAAATTTTCCATGAGCATATAACATGCATCTAGATGGGGTGGTCAGGGCTTCCTCGCAAAGTAATGTTTGAGATGAAATATGAAGGAAGGGTGGGTGTGTTAACTCGGGAGAAAGGTCACTGAAGAAGAGGGGAGAGGGACGAGCATGTGAAGGGTCCTGTGGTGGGAAAGAGGTGGCACTTTTGTGATCTAAAAAATCACAAAAGTAGCTGGTAGGGGGAGGGAGTTGTGGCTGGGCAGGTGGGCAAGAAACCATCATGCCATGCCAAAGCATCTGCAATTTATTTCCAAGAGCATTAGGAAGCCATTGAAGGTTCATGTAAGAAAATGAGGAGTTCTCAACCATGAGGCTCATTCTGGGTGCAGGTGGAAAATGCATGGGGTAGAGGGCAGGTGTGGACATAAAGAGATCAGTTAGAGGCTACCCCAATCATCCATGCAAAGAGACAGATGGAGGCCTGGACCAGGAGAGGGTGGGGGAGATGGAGAGAAATCAAACTGAGATGGTAAAGGCAACAGGATTTGGTGATGGACTGGCTGTGCTCAGGGGGCTGGGCGAGAACCAGGAAGGTGCACCTGGGTGGATAGGGGGTGTCATGGATTGAATTGTGTCCCCCCAAAATATCTGTCAACTTGGCCAGATCATGATTCCCAGTATTGTATGATTGTCTACCATTTTGTCATCTGATGTGATTTCCCTGTGTGTTGTATATCCTATTACTATGGTGTAATGAGATGGATTAGTGGCGGTTATATTGATGAGACCTACAAGATTAGATAGTGTCTTAAGCCTATCTCTTTTGAGATATAAAAGAGAGAAGTGAGTAGAGAGACATAGGGACCTCATACCACCAAGAAAGCAGTGCCGGGAGCAGAGCTCGTCCTTTGGACCTGAGGTTTCTGCACTGAGATTCTCCCAGACCAAGGGAAGACTGATGCATCACAAGGACCTTCCTCCAGAGCCGACAGAGAGAGAAAGCCTCCCCCTGGAGCCAGGGCCCTGAATTTGGACTTCTAGCCTACTGGACTGTGAGAGAATAAACTTCTCTTTGTTAAAGCCATCCACTTGTGGTATTTCTGTTATAGTAGCACTAGATGGCTAACACAGGGGAAAGTCTGAGACCAGGGATCCAGGATCAGAGGGGTGGAGGGTTATCATGGCATGTTTTTGGACATATTGACACTGGAATGCCTTTACGATATCCATATGGAAATATTTTGAAGGTTGTTGGGTAAATGGAGCTGGAGCCCACAGGAAGGTTTTGCTGGAGATATAAATTTAGGGGTTATCAGTGTAGAGATGGCAATTGAAGCTGTGAGTGTTGATGACATTGCCCAAGAGAAGGGAGAGGAGAGGAGGGCTTGGGACTGAACAATGGGGACTCCAGATGTGGAGGAGGGTCCTGCAAAGGAGACTGAGGAGCAGACAGACAGGTAGAAGCAAAATCCAAGGGGGAGGGGATGTCACAGAGCAACTGGAAGCATCTGTTCACAAAGGGAAAATGGTCTACAGGGTCACACATTTCTGAGAGATGGAGTAAGGCGAGAACCAAGAAATGTCCATTGGACTTAGCAGCGTGAGACCACTGATGACCTTGTCTGGGTGGAGCCACTGGGTGTGGGTGAAGCCATGGGGGTGTGAGTGGAGCCACAGTGGTGAGGGTGGGGCCATGGGGGTGGAGCTACGGGGTGTGGGTCCAAGTTAGAGTGAGGAGTGAGATGGAGGTGACAAAATGGAGACAGCAAGAGTAGACAACGCCTTCAAGAGTTTAGCTGTGACAGGCAGAAGACCAGAGTCATGGGAGGTGTGGTAGTGAAAGGGCAGTTTCTCTCATTGCATTCTGATCCCTGCTCAGCTGCCATCTTATGCCCAGACCCTCCTGACCACCACTTGTACAGGAGTGTCTTCTTTGCTGTTTAGGTCTCTCTTGTGCTTTTTTTTCATTCATGTACATATCACCCTCCCACATGCACCACATGGTTGTCTCCCCACCATGGACGAGAGCACCATAGGGCAGGACTTCGTGAGTTTTCTCACTGCCCAGTGTCCAGTCCCAAGACCAGTGGCTGCACACTGCAGGAGCTCCACAGCCAACAGCTGAATGAATGAATAGCTAAGAGGGAGGGACGGGCCTTGAACAGGAGGGAAGAAGAGAGAGGGGGAAGACTGGGCAGGCTTGGGCAGCAAGAGGTTGAGGGGATCCCCGCCCCATGATGTGAATCTTCTATGTGAAGTGCAAGGTGAGTTCTTGGCCAGAGAGAGGGAGAGGCAAGATTGGGGCTGTGAGGAGGATTGGAGATTTGAGGAGAGCAGAAAATTCAATTTAAAAACATCCATCCAAGATATTATAATTAGCTAAGTTACTTGACACCCTAGGAGGTAGATACCGTTAATATCTCCATCTCCCAGATGTGAGAACTGAGACTTGGCGAGGCTGAGTAATTTGTCCAAGTTCATACTGCCCAAAGTGGTTGAGTGAGACTAACTCCCAAGCCCTTCATCCCTTTCTGGGCACACCAGGGGTGCCTGCTCACAGCCAGGACTCCCCTGCCCAGGCCTGTTCCCCGCACTCACCTTGTCCTTGCGTTCCATCTCCAGAGAAATCTCCGAGGGAGATGTCTTCTCACTTTGCTCCCCATAGATCAGCGAGGTCAGGCTGCCGGCCAGGAAAGGACAGACAAAGTCTCAGATGCCTGCCCTGCTCTCTGCCCAGGGCAGGCTCAATGCCTCAGCTGGTTGACTGAGCACATATCTGTGGGTGCAAACAGTCATCACCCCCATTGCCAGGTAGGTAGTATATCTGAGGAGTCCAGTTCTGGGATTGGAAAGTCTGAGACTGGAGAAGAAAGTGGCCTTCTGCCCAGAAATGGCTGCCCTCCAAATCCCCTTCCTGCAAGGAGAGGCAGAGCTGGGGCGGGTGTGCAATGAGATGTCACCTGCCGATGAGACACCTGCTGCAGGTTGAGCACTGGTAGGGACCATTCCTGGGTGTGGTCACAGCAGCATGTTCCTCTCAGGGAGCAGCTCACCTATCCCAGCCTCCCAGCTCCTCCTTACCTGTCATTGTGCATCAGCAGAGCCAGGCGCCCGTAGTCCCACGCTGCTTTCCGGAGGAAGGAGTAAAGCAAAATGATGGCCTACAGGTCAGGAAAAGTGATACAGGGCAGGAGAGTTCATGGATGCCTTCCCCTCCTTCACAAGATGGGGAGATGTAGGGTAGGGACCATGCCCTTTGCAACTTTCTATTCTCAGTGCCCAGAGCTGCCTGGCACAGAGTGGATGCTTAGTTTGTTGAATGAAGGAGCTGGTGGCATGCTTAGAACTACTGGACAAGAACTCCCCTTGGAGACATCAGCTAGGAGAGAGAGAAGAAAGCCCAAAGGCATTGGCCAGATGGACCTTTGGACAATGGCAGGAATTCTGACTGTCCCTTCAGCCCCCTCTTCCCCTGAGGCCCACCCACCTGGGCAAGACTGGCATTCAGCTGGTTTGCATTACTATGGCTGGTGTCCAGATGGACAACTGGAACCCCCGCTTTATCACTTGTGAAAGTATGACCGTAGCCCTAGCTGAGACCTTGCTGTCTGCCCATTCCAGTGCCCAAGACTCACCACCCATAAGATGATGTTGAGCAACAGCACAGTGGGGATACCCCCAAAGGGCTGCCCCTGGAGGACGGTGCTCCTAGATTGGAAGCAGTCATGGTTTGACATGTTCTGTACCCTCTCCACCACATTCAGGTTGCCTGACAAGATAGGTGTCCTAGAGGGTTCCTTGGTGAACAGAGGGGTCTCCAGGTTCGACATGAGGGCTCACCGTCACTTTGCAAAATACAGAACCTGCTGGGGAGTTGAGGGAAAGTCACTTGAGTGTAGCAGCTGAGTGGGATCTGGATCCCCATCCTACCATGTCCCCGTTGCCAGACTTACAGATGGTTGGCCAATGAAGGAAGGCACAGCCCAGGAGATGGCACACAGCCTTGTCCTGTAAGAGAATATGTTGCTCCAGCCCAGGGGCAGTATGACAGGACAGCTCAGGCACCCTGGGGGTAGTTCTTATTGTACCACTTGATCCCTTTAAGAAAAGATTTGTAGAATGCACATCCAAGTGGGTCTTAACAACCCTACATTTGTAAAGTTTTTCTTGTATCCAAATGAACAAAGCTCACGAAGGTGGGTCAGACCATAGAGTAGAAGTATTCAGGTTGGAAGACATGCGAACTGCATTCACAGGGCACCTGTGCAGATGGGGCTCACTGATGATCATCTCAAACATCCTACAATTTTCTAATTCAGTTCCCAGGAAAGGCAATAAATAGCTCCTAAGACTACATTAGGTTAGGATGTAGAGTGCCTTGCACATAGCAATGACTCAGTAAATGTCACTGTCTTACCTCACATTGGAACCAGACAGAGCAGCACCTGTCCAGGGGTCTGAGATAATCCAGTGACCCTGACCATTTTGGGAAGACTCAAATGTAGAGTTCAAGGTCACTGGTATCCATATTCTTCAGGCATGGATAAAAGTGGAAAGCACAGGTGGAAACTGGAGGGGAGGGGTAGCTGCTTGAACTAGGGTTAAGGTTAGGGTTAGGGTTAGGTTGCAAGGTTGTTCTGATCCCAAAAGATCATTCATTTTGACTCCAGACCTTATCTCACCCTAGAACTCTTCACTCTTATTCAGGAAAATTAGGCTCCTTTATTCATTCAACAAATATTTGGTGAGCAACTAGTTTGTGCCACACAGATTCTGGTGATGCATCAATGAACAAGACAAATAACTCTTTCCCCAGTGGAACTTCCACTTTTAAGTGGGGAGAAACAGAGCAGAGATGAGGGTGAGGTCAGAACTGTAAATAAGGTGATTTGGAAAGGCCTCATTGAGAAGGTGATATTTGCTCAAAGACTTGAAGAAAGGAAGCAAACCATACAGTTACAGGAGAAAGAGCAGTTTAGGCAGAAAAATAGACCCTGAGGTGCAAGCTTGCCTAGGATGTTTTCAGGAAGAGGAGATAGGTCAGTGTGGCTGGAGCGGGGAGGGTGAAAAGCACTGGGCGGGGAGGAGGGGTAAGTCAAGGAGTGACACAAAATGACTTATGTTTTAAAGGAATCACCTTTGGCTCTTGTATTGAAGATATGACACAACCTCGCTTGCTGAAAGTGAAGAGGACTTAAAACACTTACTGATGAAGATCAAAGACTACAGCCTTCAGTATGGATTACACCTCAACATAAAGAAAACAAAAATCTTCACAACTGGACCAATAAGCAACATCATGATAAATGGAGAAAATATTGAAATTGTCAAGGATTTCATTTTACTTACATCCACAATCAATGCCCATGGAAGCAGCAGTCAAGAAATCAAATGACGTATGGCACTGGGCAAATCTGCTGCAAAAGACCTCTTTAAAGTGTTAAAAAGCAAAGAGTCACTTTGAGGACTAAGATGCACCTGACCCAAGCCATAGTATTTTCCAACACCTCATATGCTTGCAAAGGCTGGACAATGAATAAGAAAGATCAAAGAAAAATTGATGTATTTGAATTATGGTGTTGATGAAGAATATTGAATATACCATAGACTGCCAGAAGAACAAACAAATCTGTCTTGGGAAAAGTACAGCCAGAATGCTCCTTAGAAGGCAGGATGATGAGACTTCGTCTTACATACTTTGGACATGTTATCAGGAAGGACTAGTCCCTGGAGAAGGACATCATGCTTGGTAAAGTAGAGGGTCAGCAAAAAAGAGGAAGGCCCTCAATGAGATGGACTGACACAGTGGCTGCAACAACGGGCTCAAACATGGCAACAACTGCGAGGATGGTGCAGGACTGAACAGTGTTTCACTCTGTTGTACATAGGGTTGCTATGAAAGGCCAGTTAGGAGGAGATTGTAGTCATCCAAGCAGGAGACAATGTTAGCCTGGATGAGGGTAGAAGAAGCAGAGGAGATGGAAAGTGGTCAGATTCTGGAAACATTTTGAAGGTGGAGCCAACAAGATTTGCTGACAGACTGGATGGGGAGTGTGAGACAAGAGAGGAATCAGGAGGACTCTAAGGTTTTTGGCTTGAGCAACTGGAAAAGTGGAGTTGCTGTTAATTGGATGGGAAAGAGGATGGGAAGTGCAAGTTGAGGGAGGATCAGAAGTTCAATGCTGGACATTTTAAGTATGAGATCAAAGTGGAGACAGACAGGAGGCAGATGGATTTGTGAGTCTGCAGTTAAGAAGAGAGAACCAGACTTGATATATAAATGTGAGCATCACCAGCATATGGATGGCACTTAAAGGCATAGGACTGGATCACCAAGGGAGTGAGCATAGGGAGAGAAAAGAGAGATCTGAGCTTTGGAGTACTCCAAAATGTAAAGGTTGAGCAGATGAAGAGGAAAGAGAAGAGACTGGGAAGGAGCAGCCAGTGAGAAAAGAGAAAAATCAGGAGTGTGGTGTCCTGGAAGCCAAATAAAATGTTTTAAGGAAGAGGGAGTGATCCATTGCGTTGAATGGTCATATAAGATGAAAACCGAGAATTAGCCATGGTTTAAGCAATGTGGAGGTCAGTGGTGGCCTGAGTGGAACAGGTTCAACAGAGAATGAGAGAAGTGGAAGTGGAAATAGTGGGCATAAATAACTCTTTCAAAGAGTAACTAGAGGTGGAAATGGTTAAGAGGAGAGAAATAACAGCACATTGTATGCTGATGAAAATGATCCTGTAGGAAATAAAAATCTGGTGCCGTAGGAGAGAAGGGGAAATTGATGGAACATGTCTTTGAGAATGCAAAAGGGGTTGGAACCTAGTGCACAGTGGGGGAGTTGGCCTTAGATGAGAGCTGGGTAGCTGGTTCATGGTCACAAGAGAGACAGCTGTGGACATGCACAGGTACTGCTGGCAGGTGAGTCGATGTGGTGATGGAAGCTGTGGACATTCTCTTCTCATTGCTTCTATTTTCTCAGTAAAAGAGGGAACAAAGTTTCAGATGAGCGTGAGGATGGTGGTGGTGGTAGGGAGACAGATGTTGGATGCCTGGGGGCAGGAAAAAAGGTATAAATAGAAGTCCAAGGGAGTGAGAGGGTGAATGGATTAGGGGAATGTACAAGGATTCCTGGGTAGCATGAAGGACCCATTGAGGATGACGGTCTTGAATTTATAACAAGACCAGTCAGACTCATTGTGTATTTTTCTCCAGAAGGTGTAGAGGAGGCAGACAGATAGACTTAATCGGGTTAAGGAGTTTTCCAAGCAAGTATGAGAGTGAGGCGGGAGGGTTGAGGGTGTATGCAAAGGAGTAATCTTAATGAATGCCTATGGAATTTCAAGTAAGCAGACAAATGAGACATAAGGTGGGTGAGGAAGAGTGAAAATGTGTTGCCAATCCAAAAGTGGTAGAAGAATTGTTGAGTACTAGAGGGTGTGATCTGGACGGACAGGAGGTGGTGGCCAGAGAGTGAGACGTTTGATATTGAGGTTAAGGGAGGGTTGCAGGTATTGGTAGTGACGAGGTCTAAAGCATGACCACGGTAATGAGTGGCTGAGTAGTGGAAAATAGTAAGTCAGGAAACTGAGAATGAAGACAGGAATAGTCCTATAGAGACAGTGAGACAGGAACTAAAATCTTCCAGAAAGGTCAGGAGTGACCTGGGAGGGAGCAGTTGGCAACTGTAACAAAGAAAGGGAGCATGATGCCTGGTCTGATACTGGTAAGTCAAAGCCAGGGGCTTTAGAGAGGAGGAAGGAAGAAGTGTCTGGAAGTTGCAAAGAGGAGCAAGACAGACATCCTTCCCATCTCCAGGCCAGCGGTGCTGAGAGGATGATGAGGCTGGCTGGGTCCTTGGGAGTCTTGAGTTTCATTTCCAGTGAGAAGGTGAAGAGGTCGAGGATCTGGGGGTGTTTCTGGGCATCATGGGCTCTGTGATACTGAATCCTAGCTCAAACACTTACCCTCTGGGTGACTTTGGGAAAGTTACTTAAGATCTCCATGCCTTACTTTACTCATCTGTAAAATGGGGACGGTGACAGCAATTAGCACCTACTTTACAAGGCTGTTAAGAGGAGTAAGTTAATATTTGTCAATTGTGTTGAACAATGCCTGGAACACAGGAAGTATTACAAAGATATTTGTAAAATGAAAAATGAATGAGGAGTTCTAGGGGGCACAGGAGAATACTTTCAAGAGTAGGGGAGGGTTGGGAGATAGGGATAGAGAAAGGGATGAAGTAAAGGGATTGGAGTGAAGGAGCTTGGGGCAACTTGTGCTAACTAGCAAAAATAGGGATGAAAGGCACAATGAGATTAGTACCGGAAAAAGAGAACACAAAAACTTCTCACACTTCAACCCTCCAGATTGGCTTCTAACCTAAAAGGAGAACCTCTTTTCTCTCATCTCCCTGATTTTTGCTCCTCTCTCTTTCTGTGTAGGCACCCACAGTTTTAGTCCCTCCTACCCTAAGTTGTTGGTTAACTCATTTAGAATAACATATCAATGACTTTTAATAGTTTACATTTAACATGGTACATTTTAACAGCAAGCCTTCTCCCAGATGGTCAGAGTACCAGCAATGGCATTTCTATGCTTTCTTAGTGAATGGGGCAGGCATTTTAGCCATCTCAGGCTCTAGCTCAGCTATGGCAGGAAGTTACATTTCCGCTGGTGGCCACTGGGGAGAGCCCGCACTAAGGAAGCAAGTGGTGGTGGGCGTGGGAAGATGAATCTCCAGGTCTGAAAGCCTGAGGGAGACTTTTCCTACCTGGGCAATTCCTCCAGTAATGGTCCAAGTCAGGTCTGGAGGCTCCAGCACCACTCAGCTATGGGATTGCTGCAAAAAAACAATGCGGTAGAGATCACAGGACTTAGGGACTCAGGACGCTCTTCTCTGGCCCCTTTCCTCACCTTTCTATATTCAGAATACACATCCTTGATCAGATATGTGTGTTTTGCAAACAGTTTCTCCCAGTCTGTTGTTTTGAAATGTCTTTTCATTTTCTTAATGGTGTCTTTTGAAGGGCAAAAGTTTTGAATTTTGATGAAGTCCAACTTATCAATTTTTTCTTTTAAAGACTGTGCTTTTGGTGTTGTATCCAAGAAATTTTTACCTAACCCAAGGCCTTAGAGATCTTCTCCTGAGCTTTCTCTCAAAACCTGTATAGCTTTAGCTCTTACATTTAAGCTTATTATCCATTTTGAGTTAATTTTTGCATACGGTGTGAGGTAAGGATCTAAGTTAATCTTTTTGCATGTCCATATCCAGTTGTCCCAGTACCATTTATTGAAACCTCATCTTTAAAATGAGGGGAATAGGATATGAAAGCACTTGGTAAACTGTAAAGTGTTACACAACAGTAAGGACTTGGGATTGTTCCTACTGTTTAGTAATGCTCTACATAATGAGAGAAAAGGGAGGTGGTCCTGGGCTGTGACGGGCTCTGGGCTTCTTTCTGTCTAGCTCTGGAAAGGTTTGAGTCCTGGGTGCTGTTTTTTCCCTACTCCTACTCATTCATTCTCTCTCATTCCAAAAGCATTTCTCCCTCTCTTTCCAACCTTCCTGCCTGCCTGCCTGCTTGTTTGCCACAAATAAGAGTTGAGTACCAACCATGGACAAGACATGATGCAAGGCCCTGGGGCCTGGCAGACCCGGCTCTTGAGGTTCCCAGATTCACTGGGGAGACACACATCCCACACACTATGATAGCTCTAAAAAGGGAGCCATGGGGAGGGCCTGCCCTCACTTGAGTGGTCAGAGAAGTCTTCTGCAAGGAAATGACCTCCAAGATGAGATATGACGAAGTTGTAGGAGTTAGTACAGTGCAGTGGGAAGCATGTTCTGGGCAGAGGGAACCATACTGGCAAAGACCCAGAGAGAAGATCAAGCATAGCTTTTTGAAGAAGCGAAAATGAATATTGGCGGCTAGAGTGTAGGATGGCTGACTGGTTTATTCATTCACTCATTCACTTAACAAGAATTTAATGGGTTATCTATTCTTGCAAGGCCCTGTGTAAAACCCTGGGAGAACAAACATGAGATCCCCTTCTTCATCTTTCCTACCTCTCCATCCTTTCCTCACTCCCAGGCTTCCAGACCTGGCCTGGTTTCATCAATTGCTGCCCTAACCAGCCAGGCCAGCCCTTTGCTCCCCACTTTTCTTTCCAGCTGAGCTGGCTATCTCAAGGCCAAGTCTTCTGTGGGGGGACCCTGAACTTCAAGAATGACCTCAGAGTTAGGACAGAGCAGGAGGCCCTGGGGCAGGCCAATCTTATTAATGGTCAACATTTATAGCACTTACTATAAGCTAAGCATTTCCCCTGTAAGTACTAGCTTATTTAATCCTCACAAGAACCTTAGGGAGTGAGTACTAGAATCACCCCTATTTTAATAAGAGAAAACTAAGACCCAGAGAGGTTAAATAACTTGTCCCAGGTCACAGCACTAGCAAGACGTTGGCCCTTGAACTCAGGCAGTTTGTAACCATCTGCTCTGCTGGCCCTTTGAACTTCTGATGGGGGGTGGGGGCGTTGCTGGGCAGTGGGGCAGAGGAATGAGCTTATCTCCTCAACCCCTAGTCCAAGAATAGAACATTTCCCAGCTCCTCGGGGTGGTGCAGTGAAAAGTTCTATGGATGGAAGGATCCCAGAAAGCTGGTCCACCTGTGTGGCCTTGGCCAATTGCCTTCCCTTCTCTAGGCCACAGTTTAGGTGCATCCGATGCAAGCCATGCACGGTTTAGGTGCATCGATGGCCTCATATGCATGCGAAAGCTGGACAATGAAAAAGGAAGACAGAAGAAGAATAGATGCCTTTGAATTGTGCTCTTGGTGAAGAATATTGAACATACAGCAGACTGCCAGAAGAACAAACAAATCCGTCTTAGAAGAAATACAACCAGAATGTTCCTTAGAAGTGAAGATGGCAAGTCTTTGGTTTGCTTACTTCAGACACATCATCCGGAAAGACTAATTGCTAGAAAAAGACATCATGGTTGGTAAAGTGGCGTGTCAGCAAAGGCGAGGGAGTCCCTCGGTGACAGGAATTAACACAGTGGCCAAAATAATGGACTCAAGCATAGCAACGATCATAAAGATGGCATAGGACCAGGCAACATTCTGTTCTGTTATACATAAAGCCGCTATCAATTGGAGCGGACTCAACAACAGAACTAATAACAAGATCGGGGTGTTGGTGGGGGTCTCTGAGGACGAGGCTGGACCTATGATTCCAGGTGTCTCAGAGACATAGCTGCAGCCACCCAGGCTGCATTTGCCAGTACTGCCCAGAGCCCAGTCTGCTCCATCAGCCCCATGAGTTCTCAGGATCTGGTCCACAGGGCCTGTGTTTTGGTTTGGAGAGAATCACTGTTGCCACAAGCCACATCCTGGGAGAAGGTGTTGTGGGAGGGGAGCCACCCCCACCTCCTCCCCGCAACCCCGTCTCCCACACAGAGTACAAAGCCACAGCTCCTGCCCTGCCCCCTCTTGCCATCTGGTCTTCTCAGTCTCTTCAATAATTCATCACCTTTTTGTTAACAACAGGAAATATTATCTCTCATGGTTCTGGACTGTAAACAAACAAACTGGCTTTCCCAGCCATGGATGCCCCCTCCCACCTCCCCTTCCTCTCTGGGTCTCTCCTATACCCCTCCCATGCCCTGTGCTGTCAGACTCCCCCTCTCCAGGCAGTCAGCACAGTGGCTTAGGTTTGCCATCTCACTGCTAGGGGCCAGGCAGGCTTTGGAGGAGGGAGAGGAGAGAAAAGGGGTGTGACTGGAATGAGGGGTTCTGGTTAATGTCCTTCTCCAACCTCCATGTCAGCTGACCATGAATCTTCCCCTAAGTATCAGTTAGCCCTTCCTGCTCTAAACTGCTCTCTGGTCTTCAGTCTCTTCAGATCTTCACAAAGGATGGTTTACCCAACTTCATTTATCAAGAAAAAATGAGTCTCTAGCAGGCTACGAGATTTGCCTAAGGCTGGGGAAAGTGCTGCATTTGGGATCAGAACTTGGATTTTCCTGTTCAGTGCTCTTGGGTTTGGATCAGTGACTCCTCAGCCTGTGGATGGGGGTGGGGGCACATTGGAATCACTTGGGCAGTGTTTAGTAGATTCAGATACTCAGGCTCCACCCCAGACCTTAAGAATGAGAATCTCCAATCAATTTTGATGTGCAGCCAAGATAGAGAACCTCAGGATTTCCAGACTCCCTCTAAATAACTCCAGAGGATGGGGATTGTCTCAGTCATCTAGTGCTGCTACAACAGAAATACCACAAGTGGATGGCTTTACAAAGAGAAATTTATTCTCTCACAGTCCAGTAGGCTACAAGTCCAATTCAGGGCTCCAGGGGAACACTTTCTCCATTGGCTCTGGAGGAAGGTCTGTGTCATCAGTCTTCCTTTGGTCTGGGAGCTTCTCTGCACAGGAACCGCAGGTCCAAAGGACGCGCTCTGCTCCCAGCACTGCTTTCTTGGTGGTATGAGGTTCCCATGTGTCTCTGCTCGCTTCTCTCTTTTATATCTCAAAAGAGATTGCATTAAGACACTAATCTTGTCAACCTCGTCAGTATAATCTCGTCATAGTTGTAGAGTTTACAACACATGAGGAAATCACATCAGATAACACAATCATCTAATACTGGGAATCATGACCTAGCCAAGTTGCTACACACGTTTTTTGGGGGACAGAATTCAATCCATGACAGGGATACTTTGGGATAAAGGACAGTAGCTCAGTGCCCCCGGATCATGTCTCAGAGGGTGGCTCATGATGCTGTCCCTATATCCTCCTTTCATGAGCTCTCCTCATCTCACCTCATTTCCAGTCTCTGTAGAAAGGGGACTGGAGATCTACAGAGGCCCATACCACCTCTGTGCTGGAATCCCCACACTCTTGCATTTCTCCCATTATCCCAGAGGCTACTGGCCTGACCACTTCTTCATGGACACCATGCTTGAACCTTACCTAACTGCCCGTGTCTCTCATATCTACTTGTTCCAGCCCCCAGCTGTGACAGGTTGAGCCACTTTCTCCTGGGCTCTGCTGGGGCCTTAGTCTCATCAACATTTACAGGCTCTGGGTCCAGCTCAAATCCTACTCCCTGGAGCCTTCCTCCAGATGATCAGCTCGGCCTGCACCTCATCCCCCATCCATTACATAGTTAGTCTTTGCTACCACTGCCTGGTACTATTCTCTCATGTCTCCACGCACATGAGCAGCCAGTTCTCCTAAATCCATGGGATCCCTGACAGCAGAGATCATGTCTTTTTCTTATACTCTCCATGGTTCCCCCACAGTGACTAGCATGCATAGGCTTAGTGAAGCACAGCTGGCCTTTCACCCAGGGCCACACTCAGAGGCGGGACAGAATGGAATGTGGGTGATTTGCATACATTTGCATAGTGTGCATAAGGTGTGTCCTTCAATTTTGCCCCCCCAGAGCACATCATTGACCACCAAGTCTCCTCCCACCCCAGGTTACAGCATGGTGGAGTGGAGGGGGCATAAGATTTTGGGTTGGGAGACTGGGTGTGAATCTGGCTCTATTATTTATTAGCTACTACTTAAGCTCTTGGTGCTCAGTTTTCTCTTCTACAAAATGGACATCATTGTCTGTCCTGCCTGCCCCAGGTGGCTATGATGGTTAGTTACAGGAGATAGTGCATGGAGACATTTTTGTAAACTATGAGTGCCACAAATGTTGGTTGTTGCCTTTGCTATTCCCTTCCTAGGACTGAGGCCAGCTTTCCCTCAGAAGCCCCCAAAGTTCAGCTGTTCCCCACCTCGCCACCTCTGAAACCCCAGCAGGGGGTGAGTAGACGGTGATTGCTGTTGTTGCTGTGTGCTGTTGAGTTGACTGAACTCCTGGTAGCCCTATATGACGGAGTAGAACTGTCCCATAGAGGATCCTAGGCTGTCATCTTTACAGGAGCAGATTGCCAGGACTTTCCTTCTGCAGAGCCACTGGGGTGGGTTTGAACTGCCAACCTTTCAGTTAGCAGCCAAGCACTTAAGCACTGCGCCACCAGGGCTCCTTCGATTGGAGTTACACCTTGCCATTGGGCCCACTATTCAAGCTGGGTAATAATAAGGCAGCCAGTAGCTGGGAGCAGCAGACGACTCTCAGCACCACGGACAGTACATGCTTGCTGCTTCTCCGTGGCAGGGCTCTGTGGGCAGGGCTCTGTGGGGCAGGCCCGGGCAGTGCTCACTGGTACCCCTAGCCCAGGAATAAGAGTACCAACTAACATTTACTAAGAGTTCTATGTGCTAGGCACTGTGCCAAGTCTTTCAATGCATCATGTGGGTTAACAAACCTACCAAGTTATGTGTTGGAGACGGCTGATAACCCTCACATCTATTCCCATCTCCTTATAATGTACCTTCCTACACTGCGCCAGAAAGCTAAAAGCTACATTTCCAAGACTCTCTTGCAGCTGGAGCTCTGGATACAAATTAGGTCTCATTAATTAGATGCACTTGAGATAGATTCATAAGTCAAAGGGAGGAGGAGGCCATCTTCCTGATGCTTTGGCTGTGTTCTGCTGACAATGTTGAGCAGAGGAAAGAGTACTCTGCAGCAGATTCCAGCACCCAGTCTCTGGCTTCCAAGGGGAAGGGAGCTGAGCGGCAACTGTGGCAAGGACAGCAATGACTTCTCATCCCTGGACTGCAGGTGAGGGGATGTGGCCTTGAACCCAGTGGCCCCAGCAGTGGCCTTCCTGACTGTGACAGGGGAATGGTTTCTGTCGGGTCAGTTCTGCTCTGTTCTGAAGGTCCGGATTTTAACCCTTCTAGTGAATTTGTAAGCATATGATTCCCTGCATTAAATCCCATTTTGCTTAAGATTCCTAGAGTGGCTTTTTGTATCCTATACACAGAATAGGTGGGTTCTATTATTATCTCCATCTGAGGGATGAGGAATCTCAGGCACAGAGAGGTTAAGTGACTTGCCCCAGATCAGCAGTTAGTAAGCAGTGGAGCTGGGACTTGCACCCAGGACTTGAACTCCACAGCCCCCTCCTAATCACTTTGCTATTCACCATCCCCCAGGCAGACAGGACTGCAGCCCCCAGGCTGAAGACAGAAATGCTGACAAATAATACTGGGAACACACTCCAGGCTCCAGTAGGCACAGCCCCTGAGAAGGTCTCAGCAGAAGAAAGAGGAAGGAGAGGGACACTGGTATTTGTGATGGGCCAGGCATTGTACTGGGCACCTTGTTATTGGTCATCCCACTGAACACCATCCACTCTTCACAGGCAACCTAAGAGGTAGCAATCTAACAGATAGGTATCAGTATACCCATTTTACAGGTATAAAAACTGAGGCTCAAAGAGGTTAAGTAAATGGCCTAAAGTCACACAGTGGGAAAGAAAAAGGCAGGGTTGAAATCTAAGAGTCTGGCTCTACTACATAATATGGCCTCTGAAGGCACAGCTGGGGAGAGAGCTGCTTTGCCCACCCCAGGAGGGCTGTATCCCAGATCTGCGGCACATCTAAGGGACTCTCAGCTAGAGGGAAGGGAAGGCTGAAGGTGGCAGAGGGAGCTGGAGCGTGGTGAGGGGAGAAGGTGGCCATTTGACCCTGGGCTGGAAGCCAAGTGCCAGCTTCCCCACTCCACCTCGTCTCACCTCTGTGACCACTGCAGGGCCCTGTTCCTGCCAGGAAGATTCCTTGTCTGGCCTTCCAGACCCTGAACCCCCACCCAGGAGCCCACACCTCTCTGCCCATCCCCTGAGTCAGCTGGGGCTGGAGGCAGGAAGTAGAGGCAGCTGTGTGGACATCAGAGCCAGCCCAGGCCCTGGAGCTCGGCAGTGACTCAGGGAGATTCCGGAAGGAGGAGGGGTACTCCCTGCTTATGCTAAAAAGACAAAATGGTAAGGGAAAACAACAGGATACAAAGCTGTTAAACTAGATGATCTCAGTTCTAAAAAATAAAGTTATAACTATAGAAAAAAAGAGCAGTTATCTGTTGGTGGGACCATGTTATCTCAATATTCTTTAAAAAAATTATTTTTCTGAATTTTACGACTATTTGATACGACTATGTATTACTTTTTATAATTAGAAAAAAATACTATTTAAAAAGGAAGGCTGGATATTTCTAGGCAGTCAGCTTTCCTTCTTTCTGCATCAAATCTTTCTCCTTCCTCAAGTGCCCTCATGCTGACCAGCTCCCACTCAGATAAACCCATCCATGGGGTGGCAGGGGTGGCCCTCCAGGGGCTATGTGACCCATCAGCTTCCTATGCAGGCTGTCCGCTCAGAAAGAAGACTCAAGGCCAGACAGAATCTGACACCACCTCCCACCCCCTGGGGCTGGCTGGGCCAGGTGGAGGGAGAATTTGGCTTGCCCTTGCACCAAGGTGGCCACCAGGCCCCGAGGGTTTGCTCAGAAGCCAGAGCCCCCCGCCCCAAGAACAATAGCTCCTTAGGCAGCCAATGCACTGGCAGCCGTGGAGCAGCGCTGACCATAGCATCAAGACCAAGTGCACATTACTGAACATTTGAATCAAAGATTCTATAGAAGAATCCTGATCAAAATGGGGGAAATGCAGAACAGAATTTAAAATTCTCATGGACTCCAGACTTTCTGGAGCCATGGAGGCTGGATGCACCCTCAAAACTATTGCCCTGAGATAATATTTAAACCTTAAATCAAAAATATCCCCTGAAGTCTTTTCAAAACCAAACAACAGTTGAGCTTAACTAGTAAAGAATGTCTACTTTGAGCATTGTGCTCTTTCAAGATCTGTCTATGGAATCAAATTGACAACAGCAAGTCGAAAGATTAGATAGGAAACTTAGGGGGCAATGAGTTAGTGATAATGGGGGAAGAACAACTCAAAAAAAGAGGATGAGAATAGCTGCACAACTTGAATAATGTAATCAATGTCACTGAGTTATACATGTAGAAACTGTTGAATTGGTGTAGGTTTTGCTGTGTATGTTCTCAAAAATACTGAGCCCTGGTGGTGCAGTAGTTAAGAGCTCAGCTGCTAACCAAAGGGTCAGTAGTTTGAATTCACCAGCTGCTCCCTGGAAACCCTATGGGGTAGTTCTACTCTATCCTATAGGGTCGCTATGAGTCAGAATCAACTCAATGGCAATGGGTAATGGTAATGGTATTCTCGAAAAAAAGATCCGGGTGCAGCCATTGGGAAAGCCTGGCACTGCCTCAGCACAGCTGTCTCTTGGGCAGGAGGGGACCAGCCTGCCCTGCCACCCCGCTCAGCCCCTCTCACCCTCCGCACATGCCCTCCCACTTGATCAGGGGAAGATGACGGCCACTGAGAACCCAGTACCTGGGTGGGGTGGGGGTGGGGGTGGTCTAAACCTGGTCTCCTGTGAGGAGGGGCACAGAAGAGCAACAGCAGCCTCCTGGGGTGGGGGTGGGGTGAGGACGCGGAATGGGCATGCCCTCTGGGCTATCTGAGGCAGGATGGAGGCCCCGAGTGCGCTTTCTACCAGGTGACGGAGTGTGCACAGTCATCATCTCACCTGACCCCAAACAGCCCTGTGAGGTATCAGGCAGGGGTGACGACTGTCTCCATTTTACCAACAAGGATGCTGAAACCCAGAGTAGACAAATGCCTGCCAGGGCACACAGCTAGCAGGGGACTGAAGCCAAGGTCCCCAGGACTCCCTGATCCTCTGTCATCTGCGTTCTTAGCTCCTGGATCCCCCAAGGGCAGGGGCTGGGAGTGACCCACTTGACCCCAGCGACCCCTCCAGTCTTACCTCCCTATCTTCCTACCAGAAGCCTCAGCTCTCAGGTGGCTGGCCTCTTGCCCCCTCAAAGGCCCTTGCTTTCTCTGCTCCCTCCACTCCTTCTCTTGGGGAAGGGCCTCCCAATCCTCCCTGTAAGAATGCTACCATGCATTATGCTGAGTGAAATAACTGAATCACAAAAGGGCAAGTACTGTACGAGACCACTATTGTAAAAACTCATGAAAAGGTTTACACCCAGAAAGTAACAATATTTGATGATGACTAGGGAGGGGAGGGGTGGGGAGGGAAAAACACTAACTAGACAATAGATAAGTGGTAACTTTGGTGAAGGGTAAGACAGTACGCAATTCCGGGGAAGCCAGCACAACTTGACCAAGGCAAGGTCATAGAAGCTTCATAGATACATCCAAACTCCCTGAGGGATCAAATTACTGGGTTGAGGGCTGGGGACCATGGTCTCAGGGGACATCTAGCTCAACTGGCATAACGTGGTTTATAAAGAAAATGTTCTATATGCTACTTTGGTGAGTAGCATCTGGGGTCTTAAAAGCTTGTGAGTGGCCATCTAAGATACCCTACTGGTCCTACCCCATCTGGAGCAAGGGAGAATGAAGAAAACCAAAGACACAAGGGAAAGATTAGTCCAAAGGACTAATGGACCATAACTACCACAGCCTCTACCAGACTGAGTCCAGCACAACTAGAT
This sequence comes from Trichechus manatus latirostris, assembly GCF_000243295.1. Taxonomy (NCBI): domain Eukaryota; kingdom Metazoa; phylum Chordata; class Mammalia; order Sirenia; family Trichechidae; genus Trichechus; species Trichechus manatus. The sequence goes on along the minus strand of NW_004443946.1, from coordinate 30,095,855 downwards.
GATGCCCAGCTACCACCACCGACTGCTCTGACAGGGATCACAACAGAGGGTACTGGACAGAGCTGGAGAAATACATAGAACAAAATTCTAACTCACACAAAAAAGACAAGACTTACTGGTCTGATTGAGACTGGATAAACCCCAAGAGTATGGCCCCTGGACACCTTTTTAACTCAGTACAGAAGTCACTCCTGAGGTTCACCCTTCAGCCAAAGATTAGACAGGCCCATAAAACAAAACGAGACTAAAGGGGCACACCAGCTCAGGGGCAAGGACGAGAAGGCAGGAGGGGACAGGAAAGATGGTAACAGGGAGCTCAAGGTCGAGAAGAGAAGAGAGTGTTGACATGTCGTGGGTTGGGAACCCATGTCATAAAGCAATATATGTATTAATTGTTTAATGAGAAACTAATTTGTTCTTTAAACCTTCATCTGAAGTACAATTTAAAAAAAAGACAAGACTTACTGGTCTGACAGAGATTGGAGGAACCCCCAAGACTGTGGCCCCTTGGACACCCTGCTAACTCAGAACTGAAGCTAATCCTGAAGCCCACTTTTCAGACGAAGATTAGACAGGCCTATAAAAGAAACAATAACACGTGTGAGGAATACGCTTCTTAACTCAATCAAATATATGAGACCAAATGGGTAACTCCTTCCCAAAAGCAAGAGGAGAAGGCAGGAAGGGACAGTAAAACTGGACAAATGGACACAGGAACCCAGGGTGAAAAGGGAGAAGTGCTGACGTATTGTGGGGATTGCAACCAATGTCACAAAACAATTTGTGTATAAATTTTTGAATGAGATACTAACTTGTGCTGTAAACTTTCACTTAAAGCACAGTAAAATTATTAAAAGAATACTGCCATGGTCCAGGCCCAGCTCAACTCGGCCTCCTCCAGGCAGCCCTCCTTGAGCACCCCCGCGTGTCAGTGATCTCACTCTCCCCTCTGTTCCTATGACCCTCACCTATTCTTTCCTGAGATTCCTGCTGGGTAGTGGTGGTGGTAGCTGCTGTGGAGTCAGCCCCTGACTCATGTCGGCCGCCGACTCATGGCAACTCCATGCATGACTAGATCGAACCATTGTGATGCTTAGGGTTTTCAATGGCTGATTTTTGGAAGTAGATCACCAGGCCTTTCTTCCTAATCCATCTTAGTCTGCAAGTTCCAGTGAAACCTGTTCAGCATCATAGCAACACAAAAGCCTCCACTGACAGATGGGTGGTGGCTGCTTGTAAGATGCACTGGCTGGCAATCAAACCTGCGTCTCCTTCATGGAAGTCAAGAATTCTACCACTGAACCACCACTTCCCCCATTCCCTACTGGGTAGTGGGCGCTGAAGAGATTGAGACATGGCCTTGCCCTCGCCAATCTCATTCTAGAAGAGGCTAGGAGGCGATCATAGCCTACAGGGCGTGAGAAGGCCTACCGCAGCAGCAGGGCTCACAGACCAGGGGCACTGAACCCAATCTGCGGTGAGGTGACCAGGGAGGCTTCTCAGATGAGGTGAGCCTGAATCATCCTGCAGATTGTGATGGGGTCAGCTAGGAGAAGGGCTTTCTGCCATTCTCTGTGACTTGGCCAGCAAGGCCTGGCAGGGTCTGGTCCTGCCCACTACTCTAGCTTCATCTCACCCCACTCTCTCCTTGTTTTCATCCCCCAGCTTCCCAGGGTTTTTTTTCTCAATTCCTGGAGCATGCCACCTTCCCTCCTGCCACAGGGCCTTTGCACATACTAGTCACTCTGCCTGGAATACTCCCTGCTCCACTAGTTAAGTCATTCTCCCACTAGTTAATCTCAGCTCACTTTTTGCTTCCTTAGGAAAGAACTTCTGAACAGGTCAAGCCCTCCACATCACATGCTCTCATGAATTACACACCTTCACAGCATCTTGGGAGGCAAACATAGTGCAGCATTTAAAATGTCATGGTTTGAATTATGTCCTCCAAAAAATGTGTGTATCAATTTGGCTAGGTCATGATTGCTGGTACTGTGTGATTTTCCTGTATGTTGTAAACCTGCCTCTATGATGTTAATGAGGGAGGATGGGTGGCAGTTGTGTTAGTAAGGCAGGACCTGATCTACAAGACTGGATTGTGTCCTGAGGCAATCTCTTCAGATATAAAAGACAGAAGTGAGCAGTGAGACAGGGGGACCTTATACCATCAAGAAAGCAGTGCCGGGAGCAGAGTGCGTCTTTTGGACCAGGGTCCCTACACCGAGAAGCTCCTAGTCTGGGGGAACACTGATGAGAAGGCCGAGAGAGAGAAAGCCTTCCCCTGGAGCTGACACCTTGAATTTGGACTTTTAGCCGACTTTGACTATGAGGAAATAAACTTCTCTTCATTAAAACCATCCACTTGTGGTATTTCTGTTGTAGCAGCACAAGATGACTAAGACAGGGTCTCTAGAGCTAGATTCCCTGGGTTCAAATACTGCCTCCGCTATTTACTAGTTCCACATCTTTGGGAAAAATTTTCAACTTCCTTGTTCTTCAGTTTCCTTATCTATAAAATGGAGATGTTACTAGCATCTAGCTTATTGGATGGATGTGAAGATTAAGTGAACCAATTCACATGCAACACTTAGAACAGTGCCTAGCACATAATAATAGCTCAATAAATGCTCAGTATTATTTTCCTTGTTAGAACCTCGCACATTTAATGTTTATTTATGGGATGACATGGCAAACGGCTGATGCCCCTAGTGGATGGAAAGCTCCTTTGAAGAAAGAAATGATTGGCAGCAGGGCTGGGTGCAGTCTCATTTGTCCCCTGTGATGTCAAACCCAGAGTGTTCTGGCTGGAGTTGTTGTTGTTAGCTGCTGTCAGGTTGTCCCCAGGCTCATGGCAACTCCATGGACAGTGAGACTGGACCGTTGTGCTCCACAGGGTTTTCACTGGCTCATTTACAGAAGTAGATCGCCATGCCTTTCTTCCTAGTCTGTCTTAGTCTGGGAGCTCTGCTGAACCCTGTTCAGCATCACAGCAACATACAAGCCTCCACTGACAGACAGGTGGTGGCTGTGTATGAGGTACACTGGCCAGGAATTGAACCTGGGTCTCCCAAACAGAAGGTGAGAATTCTACCCCTGAACCATCACCGTCCTCTTTGGTTGGAGGTCTCTTATAAATCCTCTAACCTAAGCCCCTCCTCCCACAGATGAGCAAAGGGAGCTGCTCGCTAGCATTTCCCTGGGCTTCCAATCCTCAAGGGGCTTCCATGAAACCTACTGATTGACTGAAGGCATGGCGAACTCTTGGACTGAGCCATCTGCTTCTGTCTTGACTTGTAAAAAATGTACCACATCTCCTATCTGAGTGATGTGGAGCAAATATATTCCCATCGCAACTGGGTGAAGCTGCGGGCTTCAGTCGGACCCTGAGTTATTGCCGTAATTCCCGTCTCCGTGGCAACAAGTCCTGACTAAGCCTTCAGCCAGCAGAGACTGGGCAATGGGCTGATCGTTAGCAAGCCCCCCTGGGCTGAGATGCCAACAGATGTCTCAGCATCTTCCCTAATGGATTCCTCTGCAGGAGTCCCGAGTGGGCAGAGAGGAGAGAAGACATGAGAGGAGGAGAGGGAAGAGGAGGGGAGAGGAGGAGAATACAGCAGCAGTAGCAAGGACCCAGCCCAACATCAGCCCAGCTGGAGCTGGGATGAAGCTGCCAGTAGAGGGGTGCCCAGCGGTGGGCGCAAACAAGCAGGACGCTGTTGGGGGCCATCTCACCCACTCCCTTCTGCTGCCACAGAAAGGCCACACGTGGGAGGAGACAGAGAGACCCCAGGCTCGCAGCCAGGAGGCTGAGCCCTCATCCCACTCAGACTCAACCAGCGGCTGCTGATTCATTGCTGCACAGACAGACCCAGCCTTCACTGAAGGCCTGCTCTGTGCCAGCCCCCGGGCTAGGAACTGGGGAGGCAAAGAGGAATAACACAGGAACCTGTCCTCAGTGAGTGCACAGTCAGGTGGAGGAGACAGACAGGAGGACACAAAAGCAGACAGTTAGAATATAGCATCACAGATGCACTGTTAAGTGAAAAGAGAAAAATACAAACAGCACGTGGAGGATGCTGTCTTGTGTGTGCAACCATGCACGTGGACCTGTGTCTAGATTTTTCTGCAAGGATACATAAACTGTTAACAGCAATTGCCTTCTAGGAGGGGAACTAGGTGGGGCTGAAGCAGGGCAAGGAAGACTTACTTTTCATTACATTTGCTTTTGTTCTTTTTGAATTGTAGTGTGTGCACATCTAACCAACTAAAACAAAACAAAACAAAGCACCATGTGATAAATGCTCTAATAATGGGCATGACTACTTAGTTAGCAGAGAAGAGGAATGGGCAGCTTTGACATTGAGGGACTCACTTCTCTCAGGATGTCTGGGTTCTCATCTGCAAGGTATCTGTGTGTGTGTATGTGTACGGATGCCTGCACGTGCCTCTATCTCTGTGTGGACCTGTATGCTTCAGGATACATGTGTCTATGCATTTGTATTCGTGTGTTCGGTGTCTGTGTGTGTTTTGGGGTCATTTGGGTGTGTGTGGGAATGTGTTTGTGCCTACAATTCAAGTTTTGAGTGTTTGTGTTTTGGGGTGCATATATGTTTATGTGTGCATGTTGGGTTGTATATGTCTATGCATGTGTGTGTGGGGGGAGGGCATGCATATGTGTATATAGCCAAAGATCTCAAAGACCTAGCAATCCCTGACATTCCAGGAGTCTGCCCTGGGCCCTTGCCGCCGGGAGCAGCCTGAGACGACACTGGCCACTGGCAGTAGGGATGACCTAGAATCAAGACTAAACTTGGAGCAGCACCTTCTCTGGTCTAGGGCCTCCTGGGAAAGGGGAGGTGACAATCTAGGGTACCTGCAGGGGGAGTGTCCTCATTGCACCTGCCTTGTCAGTAAGATGGTCTCAAGCTCAGGAGCCATACCCAAGAGGCTCAGCCTGACAGCCTTCCAGGAAGACCTCAGAAGAGCAGAGACCCCAGAGACCCTACCTTCTGTCCTCTTTGGGGTTTGTTCAAGGGAAAATCAGTCTTTCCAATTATTTTGAAACCTTAGAGCAGTGGTCCTCAAACTTTGGTACATCAGCATCACCTGGGGGCTTGCTACCCCACAGATTGCTGGCCACCCATCCCACTCCATAGTTTCTGATTCAGCAGGTGGGAGGGGTGCTCCTGAGATCTGCATCTCTAAGAAGCTCCTGGGTGATGCCAATGTAGCCCAGGTTTGCTGAGCCCCACTCTAGCTGGAGGCAGGGACATAGAGGTGAAAGAGCCCCAGCCCCTGCCCTCGGGGAGCCCCAGCCTGGTGGAGGAACAGTTAAACCAATGCCCACACCCAAGACAGAGTAAGGTCCATGGAATGGAAAAGGTACCATACTCTGGGAATCACTAATGCAGACCACACAGAAGACTGTTGTTGCTAGCTGCTGTCAAGTTGCTCTTCAGCCCCCTCCCTCTTCCCTCAGACCTCAGTATGGGCTCAGGCCCAGGAAAACCAGGTCTAGCAGGCTCAATCCTATCCTCTCAGTCTCCCAGCCCACGCCTGTCACTCACAAAATCATTTATGCAGCGAATTATGTTCCAGACACTGTTCCCTGCACTCAAAGAGCTCTCAGTCTGGGCACAAGATTCTAGTGGGCATGTAAATGCCCTAAACCAACCATGACAGGACCACATAGGTGTGAACCAGAAGCCTGTCCAAGAGGTGGTGGGGGCACAGAGGAGGAGGCCCGACAGACCTAGAGGGTCCAGCAAGGCTGCTGGGAGAAGAGGCTACCAAGGCAGCTCTTACGAGAGGATAACAGTAAACAGTAGCTGCTCAAGCCCATTTAACCCTAACAACAACACCAAGATGGGGACTGTTGTCGCTGAGTTGAGGTTTGAGCCTAGACAGTCTGACTTGAGCATCCATGTTCCCAGCCAGAGCCCATGTGGGCTTTCTACCTGAAGAGGTGTGGCCACGTGGAGGACTAAGGGCAGGGGCAGGGAAGGACATTCCCGGCGGAGACCACAATGTGCACAAAAATGGAGACGAAGGGGAGGAGGGGGCAGGGCAAGGTCATGGGCCCAGATTGTGTTCAGGCTGTCTCCTGGGATAGTCCGAGTCCCCAAGATGGATACACAGCAGCCCTCCTGGCAGCCGAGACGAGGGAGACCTGGGTGGGAGCCTGGTCCCTGGGCTCTGGCTCCATCTGTCTAAATAGGGCAGGAGCAGAGCTGGCTGCCTGGGGGTGGGCGCCGGGCAGGGAGATGGAGGAGAGGGGGCTCTCTGAGCATAGCTGCTCGGGTGGTTTGCCAGTGGGAAGCAGATGGCAGAGAGGCCAGGAACATGAGGGGCCTGTGAGTTACAGTGCCACCACCATGCTGGGGGCTCTCTGTTGCTGGATATGCTTGCGATGAAGGTTAGTCCTGAAGGGAAGCTGAGCCAAGAGCTGTGACTGGCCACACAACCCCCTTGCCTTATGGTGGGCCCACACCTTAGCTCCCAGTCTCTGCATGGCTCCAGGGGTCACTGGCCTCCTCAACCAGACCACAAGTCCCCAGGTCAGGGGCCAGCCTCATTCTGACCTTGCCCTGGGGTGGGGGTCAAGAAGGCCACTCTGATCCATGCTGAATGCAGACTCAAATAGCAACCTGAATCCAAGGGAAGGAACCAGAGGAAATGAGCTCTAGCTGCAGCAAGAGGTGTTCTGGTTAGACACAAGGAAGGACTGGCCTGGGATGCTAAAGGGAGTCGCCATGTCTGGAAATGAAGAGAGGTCTATACTTCTGTCTATGGTAGTCTGCCTGTCTGGAAAAAAAAGTGATGGAGTGTTCTCTCTCTTTCCTTCATTAGCTCCTCCATCTTATCTACATTTTTGTTTCCTCTCTTCCTTCCTGCCCCTCTCCTACTTGATTTCTTTGTCTGAGTGAACCAAAGCCTCCCTTTGGCTTTGAGCTTGGATGCACTCTATTCAGCCAAGGTATGCTGAGCCCCACCCTAGCTGGAGACAGCGACATAGAAGTGAAAGAGCCCCAGCCCCTGCCCTTGGGGAGCCCCCAGCCTGGTGGAGTATCAGTTGAACCAATGCCCAAACCCAAGGCAGAGTAAGGTCCATGGGATGGGAAAGGTAGAAGCCAAGGTCACAGGGCTCAGAGAGCACAGCCAGTCAGACCAGGGAAGTCTTCAGGGGAGGTGGCATCTGGAGGGCAGGTGGGATTTTGATGCTGACAAATCTGCGGGGACAAGCCAGTCCAGATAGAGGGGACAAATGGATGGAGGAGGGAAGCAGAGGGTAGAATATTCTAGAAATGGCAGGCAGACTGACTGAGAAGGGTCTGGTGAGACGACAGGCAGGTTGGGACCAGACCATGAGGCCTTAAATCTCAGGCTGAATGATTTGCACTCAATCGTGTAGGCAGTGGGGAGCTATTGAAGGTTTCAGAGCAAGGGCATGACATTATCTGGTCTGGGACTAGACTTCTGACTGTGCTCTGATCCTAGCACCTCATGAAAGGCACCTGGCCCTGGTTCTGAGCCAACAGGCTTCTCAACTGGTGTCTCAAATGTCACCTTTTCAGTGAGGGCTATCTTGGTGACCCTATTTAATAATGCAACTCCTCTGGCACACTACCCCCTTTCCATCTATGATTTTTCCATTGCATCCATAATTTATTTATGCTGCTTATCGTCCATCCTTAACACACTAGAGTGAAAGCCCCATGAGGGCAGGATTAGATTCTTGCCCCTTTTACATGCTGCTGTATCTCCTCAGTGCCCAGTATAGTGCCTGGAATCCCGTGTCCGCTCTCATTGTCGAATGAACAAATTTTTAAAATGTCTCTTCTCGAATCAGAATGCTCCGGTTTGTCGCCTCCCTAGCACTTCACTCCTGGCTTCCTGAGCTTGGCAGCACCCCAGCCTCCGAGTGGAAAATCTCCGAGAAAAGAGGGGACTGTGCTTCCTCCCCCTGCTCTGCTCACCCTTGCCAGGAGCCTGGGAAGATTTGGACTGTTCCTTCTACCTGCCTTGCCAAAAACCATCACCACTTTCCTTCATCTTGGAGTGGAGGCCAGGCCAGGAAAACTCCACCTAAGGAAGCCAGGAGGTTTGCAGGACTGAGGCAGCTCCGCTGGCAGCCTAGAAGAACAACTTCAATGGTCTGATCAGAATACAGCCCATTCTCATTATGCGCAGCAGTTACGTTCCATCAAGTCACCAGGAAGCAAATACTGAACCATTGCTCCTAGGGAAAGTACAGAATAGGTTCCTGCGAGCCTCTGGTCACAACATCTTCGTCAACCAATCAATATATAAAGTTGTTTTATGTGTGTTTAAAGACACCTTATTTAAGATATGTTGTTGATTCTTTAACATTGAACTCACACCCAACAGCACTATAACTTGTGCCTGAACAAAGCTTATCTAACACACGTATTTTCTCCATAAGGCACATCACAGCCTTCTTGCGTGTGGGAACACTCGACGGGACTTCAGCACTATGCTTGGGGGCCATCTTAAACTGCAAACTCACCAATGAAAAGCACAGAAATGCAAAAAATGCTGCTCTAAAGAGACTGCAAAAAGGACTCTTGTTTACAGGATGAGAGCTGAATCAGTAAGGCAGAATATTGCCTCATTTGATCAGGCGACTCAAATTTTTGGCTGCTTTGTGTGTGTTCATGACTGACCGCAAAAGCGTTGCGAGTATTGATTTTGGGGTTACAAATACATTTTAGGGAGTAGGTGAATTCACAAATATGAACTCTGTGAATAATGAGGATTGACTGTTCCTGCAAATTACTGAGTGCCCAGCCCGGGTAGGCACTGTACAGGTGCTCTGGGCATTTTGTTCTATTTTGGCCTCATACCAACCTTATGAAGTGGGCTTTATACTCTCCATTTTACAGATAGAAAAATATAGGCTCCAAAAAGGTCATAGACATGCCCAAGGTCTCCCCGGTAGGCAAACACCCTGGTTGTGAACACAGAGCTGGCCTACTCGGACCCAGTGCCTGTTCCTCTCTCCTACGTGGCCTCTCTCCTTCCAGAGAAGTGACTGAAGAAGGACGCTGGAACTCAGGATATGGGGCTGGCTGAGTCCTCTGTCCAAGGTGCTAGATCATGGGTGGCCTCTGACGGCCTTGGGCTTCCCACTTGAGCTATGGGAGCTGTGGTCTGGCCACCTCCCACTGATGAATGAGGACAATGATGTCATGTCTGCTGCCTGGCCTGAACTCATCGGACAGTGCGTGTTATAGCTGCGGTCAGTGCCTGTTCTGCGCAATGGCCAGGTGGCCTCTCCTGACTCTGATGGGTACCTGGGCTGGAGTCCAAAATAGAGCTCCCTGCATTTGTGGCCCCACTGGATCCAAGAGAAACCAAACCTACCCCTATGTGTGGACCCAGTGCCCTGTCTCCAGGTCTGCTCATGGCCGGCCACAGTCAGGGAGGTAAAAGAGCTTGGATCAACCCCAGCTGTGGGGCTGTAGGTGGCTGCACTTCCATTCTTCAACAAACATTGCTGATTTCTTATTGTGCGTAGGTAAACAATATATAGTTTCTGCTTACAAAGTTCTTAGGAGGCAATGGGGAGCTATGAATGACTTTAGAGCAGGGGAGTGAAATGGCTGCACTGTGCTTTCACCCGGTGGCAGAGTGTGTTTGGGACAGAACAGCCTTTTGTAACGATCAGAGCTAAACATGTGTTGAGCACTTACTGCATGCTAGACACCATTCCAAGCACTTTGCACGTATTAACTCATTTAATCTGCACAGTATCCCTAGGTTACTAGTGTTATCCCCATTTTACAAATGAAGAGACTGAGGCACATAGAGATTACAAGGCTTCAGAGCCTGAGTTCTTCACTACTATTCGAGGCTGCCTCTCCCTGTAGTGCGGACTGAAGGAATGAGGGTCTGGTGCAGGGCTGGGCAGTGGGTGTGGCTGGAGGGACGGAAGTGAAACACTGCCTGTGGCTAAGGCTTCCTGCCCTGGCGGGCTCTCCCAAGAACGGATCAGGTAATAATAAGTGAGCCTTAGACATGAAGCACCTTGTTCTGCACAGAAAAGAAATATATCTAAGATTAGATTTTACCGGTAATAGCAATAATTGCAATGTTCTTGGCCAACAGCCCATATAGGGTAACTTCCTCTTTCATGAAAAAGAGACTTTATAGCTGTCTGTTGAAATCCTTGCCCAACTTTCCAATCCTTTCTTCATTTTATTTTCTTACTTACTTAAATAGGGAAGAAAGCCTCACTTAGATGCTAACCTGGCTTTCACACCTTTGAGCTTTGGCCCCTTTCACAAAGGAGGGTGAGTTGCTGGGAATAACCAGGTGGGTGGAAGAGGGAGAAAGGGAGCCTGGGGCAGAGGCTGGGCTGGGGCAGGAAGGAGGCAGCTGAGCCCAGGAAGAGCTGTCTGAAGCCAAAGAGCATCCTGTGCTATTTTGACAAGATGACATCTGGTTCCTCTGAGATGTGCAACTACACCATTTTAAACTCCACTATTAATCTAAGCAATGCTTGAGAAGGGAGAAGGGAGGCTTGAGGTTGGATTATATCACTAAGATCCCTTGAAGTGCTAACATCCTATGAAGATACCATCTGTCTTAATCCTCTCCCAAGGAAAGTGTCAAGAGGCGAGGATCTCTGAGGAGAGCCCATCTGGTTCGGTTCTGGGTTTGTTCCAGACTGGGGTCAGCTAGGCTAGAACCACTCAGGCGGCCCAGCTAGAAACCCAGACTGGGGCATTTCTGAGGGGCTTCCTTCCCAGAAGAGCTGGGGCCACCTGGGACAGTGCCCTTTGAAGAGGGGACCAGGCCCATTCAGCTCTCCTGCCAGGTGGTGGTGGGTTTAGGAGGGAGGGCTGTCACCCAGGTTCTGACTGGGAGAACCACAGGCCACAGGGCAGCAGGAGTGGCCACATTTCCTAGGCTTGGTTGGAGGGGCAGGCACTAGGGGCTCAGCCCTGATGGGTGAGATGGGCAGGGAGCCTACCTAGAGCAGCAGGTGAGGCTTGGGGCTCAGGCAGATGGGCAGTCACTGGGCCTGCCCTGCTCTTGATTGGTCCTTGGGAAAATGCACTGCCAAGTGGCCCAGCTGCGTCTCCGCTCACTTCCCAACCACAAAGGTGGCTCCTCCAAGCTCTGTGGCACAGTGACAGCAGAGCACTCTCAGTGCAGGTGGGCATGGATCCCGGTCCTCCCTTGGCCTCCTCATGGCTCCTCCCCCAGCTCGTGCAGGCCAGACCTCTCCCTCACAGGTTCAAGACGCTTGTCAGCATCTTGCAACAAGGTGTGCTTCAGAATGAAGCTCTGATGGAGTAAGGGGCACCCCAGACACAGCCACGATCCTCTGTTCTGCCCCCCACTTTTCAATCCAAGCCAATGAGCTGCCCACGCTGGGTGTGGTGAGCAGAGGCGCCTACCATTCATTCTAGCAGAGCCAGCAGCCCTGGGGGTACCATGGAAGGAGCACTGCATTGGGAGTGCAAGCCCCTAGGTCTGACTCTGCCACTTTCTCCCCTGGTGAGCTGGAGCACCCCACTTTCCCTCTCTGGGTGGGGGATCCCAGCCTATGTGCACAGACAACGCCAGCAGGGCTGGGTGAGGGGAGGTCAGATGGATTCATAGTCATCACCTGTTTCGGAATCATCTTGAGGTGGGGCTTGCTAAAAATACAGGTTCAAGGGCCCTACTCTAGCCCACTGAATCTCCAGGGAGGTGCCTGGGAATCTGCATTTTAAAAAGTTCCCCACATGGACTGTAAAATAAGGCAGCCACTGTGGAGAGCAGTTTGGTAGTTCCTCAAAAAGTTAAACATAAAATTACCATACGATTTAGCAATTCTGCTTCTAGGTATATACCTAAAAGAATTAAAAACAGGAATGTAAACAGATATTTGTATACCCACGTTCACTGCAGCACTATTCACAATAGCCAAAAGGTGGAAACAGCCTAAATGTCCACCAACAGATGAACGGATAAGCAAAATGTAGTACATACATACAATGGAATATTGCTGAGTCAGAAAGAGAAATAGAATCTTAATACACGCTACAACATAGATGAACCTTGAAAACATTATGCTAAGTGAAATAAGTCAGTCACAAAAGGACAAATATTGTATGATCCCACTTATATGAAATATCTAGACTAGCCAAGTGTATGAAGACCAAAGTGTCTTAGTGATTCCCAGCAGTGGGTGAGATGGAAAAAATTGGGAAGCGTTAATGATGATAGCTGAACAACATGATGAACATACTTAACATCACTGAACTGTACATGTGAAGACTGTCGAAATGGCAAGTTTTTTTTTTTTAACTATGTATTTACCACAATCAAAAACATGTGTTAAAAAAAAAGTTCTCTACATGGATGCACGTGAAACAAAAATCACTGGACTACAGGCTGGGAGAGGGGAGAGAAGCCCAAGGATGGAAGCTTTCCTAACATGTATAAAGGGGCCGCCAGTCCCTTTCCTACAAGGAGCATCATAGAAGCCAGCCTTTGTGGACAGACCAGCCAGGTGACCCTGGGCGGTCTGCTGAAACCTCTCTAGGTCTCAAGGTCTCACTGTCCTGTGGACAAAATGTAGAGATTGGAGATGACCTCTTGGGGGCTTCCAAATTAAAACTGTGACTGTAGGACAGGGTGAACTGAGAAACAATTTTAAAAAGAAAGCCCAGGCTGAATTTTAAATGGTATTCTCCCTTTATAATTTGTTTCTTTTTTAATATTCCTTTTTTTTTTTAGAACAGCTAATGTATTTAAAAACAAGTAAGCCGCATATATGATTAAACTTTAGGTCCTAGCATGCAATTCTCTTCCTTCCTTCTATTAATTTGTTGCAGATCAGCCAGTAAACATTCTTCTTAAATTCTGAAAATAACATGCTTATGGCAAAAAAAAAAAAAAACCATTCAAAATAAGACACAATGAAAAGACATCTCAGACCCCCATCCCACAATCCAAACATAAACATTAAACATTTGTCAAGTTTCCTGTTTAAGCTCTCTTCAAGAATTTTTTCCATCAGTATAAGCAAATATCTATCTATGCATGCATCTTTTTTTTTTAAACCCAACCAGGAACATATTCACGATACCGTTTCTTTGTTGGGTTAGTTAATACACATCACAGGCCTATGCAGATCAACACAGACAGATCCTGCTCTTTCTTTGAACAACTCCTAGTGTTTCACTGAAAGGATAGTCTCTGTGTGAATCTACCCTTGGCGATGGTTATTTAGATGCTTCCACGTTTTTGCTACACAAAGCTGCAATGAACATCCTTGATTATATATATGTGTATACGTGTGAGGTTAGCTGTAGGGTAAATCCCGAGGAGTGCTGCGTCTAAGGGTACGTGGATCTAAAATTCTGAAAGATGTTGTCAAATTGTCCTCCAAACGGGATGAATCCATTTACACCCCAGCCCCAGCAATGCACGAGAGTGCCTGCTTCCCTGCACCCTCAACAATATTACCATATGATTCAGCAATTCCACTCCTAGGTATATACCCAAAAGATTTAAAAACAGGGATGCAAACAGATATTTGTACACCCATATGCATTGCAGCACTATTCACAATAGCCAAAAGTGCTTTATCAGTTTTGTAAACCTTGCCAATATGAAAAGTTGACAAATGGTATCTTGTTTCAATTTTTTAATTATCAGAAAAAAATTTTCATATGTTTATTGATTGGTCTTTATACTTGATTTTATGTGAACTGTCTATGTGTTTTCTAATTTATCTTACTGATTATTAAGAAGTTTTTCTAAATTAAGGCAATTAACTTTTTGTCATATGTAGTACATATAATTGCCATTTGTCTCCTTTTTACTTTATTTTTGGTAACTTTTGCTCACAAAAATTTCAGATTTTTCTGTGGCTAAAAGAATCAGTCTTCTCCTATATGGCTTCTGGGTTTTGGGACTTGCTTAAGAAGGCTTCCCTACTCTAAACCCCCCAAAAAACCAAACTCACTGCCATCAAGTCAATTCCGACTCATAGTGACCCTATAGAGTTTCCAAGCTGTAATCTTTATGGAAGCAGACTGCCACATCTTTCCCCCTTGGTGTGGCTAGTGGGTTCAAACCGCTGACCTTATGTTTAGCAGCCAAGTGCTTTAACCACTGTGCCACCAGGGCTCCTTACTCTAAACCCAAACCAAACCTGTTGCCATCAAATCAATTTCAACTCATAGTGAACCTATAGGACAGAGTAGTGCCCCATAAGGTTTCCAAGGAGTGGCTGGTGGATTTGAACTGCCAACCTTACGGTTGGTAGCCAAGCACTTTAACCACTGTGCCACCACGGCTCCTTACTCTAAGCTCATAGAAATATTTGTCCATTTCAGCCCCATAAAACAAAACAGGACTAATAAGGCACAGCGGTCCAGGGACAAGGACTAGAAGGCAGAAGGGGACAGGAAAGCTAGTGATAGGGAACCCAAGGTTGAGTAAGGACAGTGTTGACATGTAGTGGGATTGTTAACCATTGTCATAGGGTAACATGTGTACTAACTGTTTAATGAGAAACTTTTGTTTTGTAAACCTTCATCTAAAGTGAGAATAGCAGCACAACTGGAAGAAAGTAATCAATGTCACTGAATTGTGCATGTAGAAATTTTTGAAATGGTGTATCTTTTCACCAAAAAAAAGGTCGAGAAGGGAGAGGGTTCACATGTTGTGGGGTTGTTAACTAATGTCATAAAACAATATGTCTGACTGTTTAATGAGAAACTACTTGTTCTGCAAACCTTCACCTAAAGTACAATAAAATAAATAAATAAATGAATAAAATATTTGTCCATTCTTTCCATTAATAGCTTAGGGTTTTCCTTCTTTCTTTTTTCTAATCTTTGCTGCATCTACCCCATTTACTTGGAGGTAAGGAGCATGGTACCATTCAGTTTTATTTTTTTTCCCAAGTGGCTAGCCACTTGTCCCAAAATCATGTTTGATGGCATTTTTTAATGACATGGAGAAACAAATCACCAACTTCATATGGAAAGGGAAGAGGCCCTGAATAAGT
>NW_004443946.1:30079133-30080230 GCF_000243295.1 Trichechus manatus latirostris | reverse complement strand
AACAATCCTGAAACCCTAAAACATCAAATGAAGAGATAAAGAACTCAGCCAAGCACCAAATGGAGTGAGAAAACTGACGGAGAACGGAGAGCGAGGAGAGATTCATGCAGAGTCCCCTACTAGCTAATGCAGCGCGAATCCACCATCTTGGACTCCTGTTGGAGACCAGCCAACAGGGGGTATGAGAAAGCAGCTTCACAGAGCTTCCAGCGGGAGAGGAAACAACCGTTTCTCGCTTTTCTATATCTTCCTTCTCTTTCTATTCCCTGAATACCTGGCGTTGTATACCTCTACACCTTCTAGCCAGGTTGTACTGCAACACCTGAGAGCGACTTCCCGAGACCTCATAGCTGCACTGGTGGGATCCCTGGGAACTTTGTGGTTCTTTAACCTTTCTGATTCTTATTTATTCATTCTTTTCTTTTCTTCCTCCTCCCCTTTCTGTTTTTCTCCATTTCATAGTCTCTCATCTCTCCATTCCAACGGCAAGCTCCCCTAGCATTCTTTTTAGTTTGTTTGTATGTTTTTGGCTCCTGCTCCTCTCTTTTCTCTCCCATATCTATCTTAGCTCCACACATAACAACCTCTCCGCTGCATCCTGCCTACCTGCACTGTGCGCTTGACATCACACCACCAAGCAGCACAGGCATGGCCTACTGGAACCTGCCCTGCACTGATTACCGACCCGCTCTGGTGGCTGTAGTAAGTTCCACAAACAACCCGTCCCATAACTCCTCTTCATCTAGACCTGCCCTGCCGTACCATATCTGAGTGACTGACCCTGTCAGTTGAAGAAGGAGGTGAAAAGTATTATGCCCACAGACGAGCAAACAACAAAGAACACACAGTCTGCCTGCTCAGACATAGTCAAATATTTTGTTTTTAAAAAAAGGGACAAAACAAACAAATCTACAATCAATAAACGAGAAAAATAACTACTGAATGCTCCGAAGACATCAGACAATAACAAACCATTTACAAAAAAGGACAGGATGGTTCCAGTAGACATCCAAAATAAAACACCAGATGACCCTCCTCTGGAAGAAAGTGCACTAGAACTACCTGATAGGGAATTCAAATCTCTAATACTCAGAATT
>NW_004443946.1:29973037-30072838 GCF_000243295.1 Trichechus manatus latirostris | reverse complement strand
ATCTTTGGCTATGTGTATTTTCACCAAAAAAAAAAGGTTGAGAAGTTAGAGGGTTGATATGTTGTGGGGTTGTTAACCAATGTCATAGAACAACATGTGTACTTCTGTTTCATGAGAAATGATTTGTTCTGTAAGCCTTTGCCTGAAGTACAAGAAAAAAATAAATAAAGAAAAAAGAAAAAATAAAAATAAAAATCAAACACTTATGCTCATCAAAAGACTTCACCAAAAGAGTCAAAAGACAACCTACAGACTAGGAAAAAAATTTGGCTACGACAAATCCAATCAGCATCTAATCTCTAAAATCTGCAAGATACTGCAAAACCTTAACAACAAAAGAACAAACAAACCAGTTAAAAAATGGGCAAAGGATATGAACAGGCACTTTGCCAAAGAAGACATTCGGGCGGCTAACAGACACATGAGGAAATGCTCATAATCATTGGCCATTACAGAAATGCAAATCAAAACTACAATGAGATACCATCTTACCACAACAAGGTTAGCATTAATCCAAAAAACACAAAATAATAAATGTTGGAGAGGTTGTGGAGAGACTGGAACACTTATACATTGCTGGTGGGAATGTAAACTGGTACAACCACTATGGAAATCGATTTGGCACTTCCTTAAAAAGCTAGAAATAGAAGTACCATACGATCCAGCAATCCTGCTCCTTGGAATATATCCTAGAGAAGTAAGAGCTGTCACACAAATAGATATATGCACACCCATGTTCATTGCAGCATTGTTCACAATAGCTAAGAGATGGAAACAACCTAGGTGCCCATCAATGGACAAATGGATAAACAAATTATGGTATATTCACACAATGCAATACTACGCAATGATAAAGAACAATGATGAATCCGTGAAACATATTATAATATGGAGGAATCTGGAAGGTATTATGCTGAGTGAACCTAGTCAGTCACAAAAGGACAAATACTGTATAAGACCTCTATTATAAAAACCCAAGGAAAGGTTTCAACACAGAAGACAACATTCTTTGATGGTTATAAGGTGGGGAGGGAGGGAGATGGGTATTCACTAACTAGAAAGTAGACAAGAATTATCTTAGGTGAAGGGAACGATAGCACACACTGCAGGGGAAGTCAGCACAACTGGACTAAACCAAAGCTAAGAAATTTCCTGAATACAACCAAACACGTCAAGGGACAGAGTAGCAGGGGCGGGGGTCTGAGGACCATGCTTTCAGGGGACATCTAGGTCAACTGGAATAACAAAATTTTTAAAGAAAATGTTCTGCATCCCACTTTGGTGAGTGGTGTCTGGGGTCTTAAAAGCTGGTGAGTGGCCATCTAAGATGCATCAATTTGTCCCAACCCTCCTGAAGTAAAGGAGATTAACGAACACCATGGTCACAAGGAAAGTATTAGCCCAAGAGACAGAAAGGGCCACATAAACCACCAACTTCATCATCCTGAGACCAGAAGAACTAGATGGTGCCTGGCTACCACAATGACTGCCCTGACAGGGAACACAATAGAGAGTTCCTGATGGAGCAGGAGAAAAGTGGGGCGCGGAACTCAAATTCTAGTAAAAAGAATTAATGGTTTAATTGAGACTGGAGGGACCTTGGAAGATGTGGCCCCCGGGCTCTTTGTTAGCCCAAAACTAAAATCATTCCCAAGGCCAACTCTTCAGAAAAAGATTAGACTGGACTATGGGACATAAAATGATACTCGTGAAGAGTGTGCTTCTTAGCTCAAGTAGATACATGAGATTAAATGAGCAGCTCTTGTCCGGAGGCGAGATGAGAAGGCAGAGAGGGTCAGGACCTGGTTGAATGGACACGGAAATCCAGGGTGGAAAGGCAGAGTGTGCTGTCACAGTATAGGGAGAGCAAGTAGCGTCACAAAACAATGTATGCATAAATTTTTGCATGAGACTAACTTGAATTGTAAACTTTCACTTAAAGCACAACAATTTAAAAAAAAAATCATGTTTGAATAATCCATTTCATGTGGTTGGGTCTTTGTCTAGATCCACTTTTGTCTCCCATTGATCCACAAGCCGATTCCATCATTCAACAAACATCTGTTACTATGAGTTGGACCCTCTTCTGAGTGCTGGGGCGAAAGTGAACAGCAGTGAAAAGAGCTGCTCCTGCCATCTCTTGTTAGGTTTATTTCTGGTTATTTTCGCTAATATTGTGTTTCTTCCACTATATTTTAAAAGAGGTTAATATTTATATATAGAAAAGTTGTACATTTTTGTTTCTAGTATTTATAACCAATCTACTAAAAAGTAGATTCTTTAATCGTTTCTAACAGTTTGTCAGCTGGCTATCTCGTTTTTTTGCTTTTTTTCCCCTTTCCGGTATTCAATCTTATCATCTACCATTTTAATTAATGAATAAAGTTGCCTCCTTTACCACATATATTTTTAAAATTTGTATGGCATATGCTTTTAGAACAGTGTTAAAGAATTAAGGTCATGATGGTCATTTTTTCCTCTTACGTGTGTGTATATCGGTATACACACAAACACACATACACATACATAAAAATCATGTTAAGCAATATCCGTCAGTTATGGATTGAATTGTGTCCCCCAGAAATGTTTGTCAACTTGGCTAGGCCATGATTCTCAGTATTGTGTGACTGTCCACCATTTTATCATCTGATATGATTTTCCTATGTGTTGTAAATCTCATCTCTATGATGTTAATGAGGCAGGATTAGAGGCAGTTATATTAATGTGGCAGGACTCAATCTGCAAGACTAGGTTGTATCTTGAGTCAATCTCTTTTGAGATATAAAGGAAAGAAGCCGGCAGAGAGACAGGGGGACCTCATTAACACCAAGCAAGAAGAGCCAGGAGCGTGCATCCTTTGGATCCAGGGGTCCCTGTGCTGAAAAGCACCAAGACCAGGGGAAGATTGACGACAAGGACCTTTCTCCAGAGCCGACAGAGAAAGAAAGCCTTTCCCTGGAGCTGGCACCCTGAATTCAGACTTCTAGCCTCCTAGACTGAGAGAATAAATTTCTCTTTGTTAAAGCCATCCACTTGTGGTATCTCTGTTATAGCAGCACTAGATAACCAAGTCACCATCTGTTCACATTAAATAAGAGTTAATAATCAGTGATATATGTTGAATTTTATCAAATGCTTTTTAGGCATTTTTAACATTTATGGAGTTGTTCATATGATTGTTCTTTCTGAGCTATTAGTTTGTTAAATTATGTTAACATAATTTTTCTAATATTGAATCTACATTTCTGGAAGATGGTCTTATTTGCTTGTGATATATTAACTTTTTAACACAATGCTGCTTGATTCTATTTATTACTATTTAAGAGTTTTGTATCAATATTCATACCAAAGAGTTTTCAGTAGTTTTTCTCTTTTTTTGTTATGTTTTTTCTAACTTTGGTATCAATGTTGTCTTCACAGAATAATTTGGAATATTTCCTTCTCTATGATCTGGTACAATTTAAAAACATTGGAATTATCTGCTCCTTGGAGTTTTTTGTTTGTTTTTAGAGGAGAGGGTGATACCTTTATGAAAACTCAGTTTCCTCCATGATTACTGGTCTGCTGCAGTTCTCTAGTTTCTCTGGGGTCAAACTTGATGATCTATATTTTCCTAGGAAACTATCAATTTCATCTGGCTGTCAGATGAATTGAGCATATGGTTGAGCATAGTATCTCCAAGAATTCTATTTTCTCTGTATTGGTGGCTATTTTCCTATTTTAAGTTTCAATGTTCTATATTTGGCTCATTCCTCCTGCCAGTCCCCATAAAGTTATATAGACTTTTAAAAATTGTCAATTTACATACAATTTTTTTCAGGGTCTTATTTACTATGTCTACCACTTGTCTGTCAGTTTGTCACACTGTGGTGGCTTGTGTGTTGCTATGATACTGGAAGTTATGCTACCACTGTTTCAAATATCAGCTGGATCACACATAGTGGACAGTTTCAGCAGAGCTTCCAGAGTAAAGCAGACTAGGAAGAAAGGCCTGGCAATCTACTTCCAAAAATTAGCCAATGAAAACCTTATGGAAAACAACAGAACATTGTCTGACTTGCTTGCTTTGGACATCAGGGATCAATTGCTGGAGAAGGATATCACATTTGGTGAGATAGGGGGCCAGTGGGGGCAAGGGTGACCCTTGGTGAGATGGATTGGCACAATAGCCACAGTGATGAACTTGAATATGCTGGCGATCATGAGGATGATGCAGGACTGGGCAATGTTTCAGTCTGTTGTACATAAGGTCACCGTGCATCAGGGTCAACTCAATGGCATCTATCTATCTGCTATGCACACAGCCCAGGAATAGAAGCGCTGAAATCAGGTAGGGGGAAGGTGGCAGGGGAGGGGCAGCCTGATAAATACAAGTCATTCAACAAACATTAAAAAGTTCAAGGCTTCAGGAGATGCAGACAGCCTGCCCACACTTTCCCTGGCCTTGAACACCCTCCATCCCCCACCCCCCACCATCAAACAAGCCAACTCTCACTCATCCTTCAACACCCAGCTGTCACCTCCTCTTGGAGCCTTCTGTACTACCCAGGAAGAGGTCAGTGCCTTTCTTCTGTTGTCCCAGATCACTTTTTTTTTTTAAATTTTGAAAAGTTTAATACACAGAAAAGTTAAAAGAATAAAACCAACCGAACTGACAAATGTTAGCATTCGGTCATTTTTGCTTTGGATTTTTTGTCAAATAAAAGGTGTTACTGGCAAATAAGAAGTCCCTCCTTCTCCCCTTTTCAATCTTATCTACTTCTCTCCTTCTCCAAAGGCCACCACATGCATGAACTTGGTATTACAACATGTTTGTATCTGTAAATCATAGATGGTATCGTTTTGTGATTTTTATTAAAATTTTCACTAATGGTATTATTCTGCAATTTCCTTTTTTTGCAACATTATTTTTGAGATTTTTTCCCTGCTAATATGGAATACACACACATACACACACACACACACATAAACCAGTTGTCATTGGGTTGAGTCCAACTCTAGGCAACCCCATGTGTGTCAGAGTAGAACTGAGCTCTGTAGGGTTTTCAATGGATGATTTTTCAGAAGTAGATCGCCAGGCTTTTCTTCCAAGACATCTCTGAGTGAACTTAAACTGCGAATGTTTCAGTTAGCAGCCAAGTGCATTAACCGTTTCCATCATCCAGGGACTCCTATATATGTGTATATGTGTGTATATGTATGTATACACACACACACATCAGTGTTATCGAGGTATGGTTTACAAGAAATAAAATCCTCCAATTTTACATATTTTTAACTGCTGTGTAATATATCACATTTTAGTTACCCATTCCATTATTGGTAGATATTGATACCGAGATCTTTTTTTCTACTTCAAACATTGCTGCCTAGGTATCCTTGGAACTGTCTCCTTGTGCACATGAATGAGTTTCTCTAGGTAATTATACACCCTGATGTGAAACTTTTAGTCATAAAGTATATACATTTTCAGTTTTACTAACCATTGCCACAATGTCCCCTGGTACTTTGTCCCTGCCACTGTTAGGGCATTTCTCAAGCCATTGTAATGACCCCTGCCCTTGTCTGCCTGCTTCCTTCCCCCATGAATTACGTGTGTGTGACTGGCACTCAGCGAAAGCTTGATGAGTGAAAGGATGAGTTCACCATCTTGCAGAAGAGACAGACTCAAAGGGGATGAGTGCATCAAAGGCTTTAGAGACCTCTTCTACCTGAGATCCAGGGAAGGCTTCTGGGAGGAGGTGGCATTTGAGTTGGGCTTTGAAGGACAGACAGACTCTAACAGAGGAGGAAGGAGATGAGGGTTAGCTGGGATGGGAGGAGGAGGTGAGTGAGGCAGTCTACAGCACGTTTAATTTGCCAGAATACTGGTTCTTAATTTGCCAGAGTGGTGGCAGAAAAGCGGCCAGGCATGTGGACTTTTTTAAAACTGCAAGGTGACCTGATAAACAGCACCCTCTTCCTGCACATGGAGCTGCATGAGAGGGCCATGTGCAAGGAGGAAGCAGGAGGGCAGACTTTGGGCTGTGACATTTGGGTCTGGGAAGTGACAAGGTCAGAGCTGGGCTCAAAGATGATTCATCTGATAAGTAAGCAGAATAGCTGGGACACCCAGCCCCTGGAATAAGGCTTACGTTGGAAAGCCTGCACCTCCCAACCTGTTCCCTCGTTTATCAGGCGATGGGAAAAGAGCAGACTTCCCTCCCAGCTCTGCAGGACAGTGCTGGGATAGGAGCTCCTCCACTGTGCAGCCACCGTGACCTGGGCCAAGGGCCTACACATCGCTTCCGTCCCTCCATCCCAGCTGCTCCATGTGGGGCTAGTTGCACGGGCCAGGGCTGGGGCTCCAGGGGCCCTTCATGGAGCATACAGCCAGGGCCTGGCTGCCCCAGGTCTCCTTCTCCTGCTTGGCACGGCCCCTCAGAACCACCGTCAGCGTGGGGTAGGGGCGGGGGTGGGGGCAATCCTATCCTTCCCTTTTATTGCTCTCTTGACAGAAGCTGTCCTTCAGCAGATCCTGGCTCCGGGCACCCTGCCCAGCATGGAGGGGAAAGGGAGGAATGCATGCACGACCTTCACTTTCCAGTCCTTTGTCTTAAGCAACTTCAGCAAAACCACCAGCGGCAGCAGAAGGTGAGTTTAGGATGTGTCAGCTGTGGGCGGGGGAGCAGGGCACTACACAGGGATCAGGCGGCCTCCCGGCTAGTCTGGGGGCTGCCGTGTGAGCGCGCGCGTGCGCGCGGGTATGTGGTTATTGCAACCTCTCTGAGCCTCAGTTTTCCCATCCATCAAGTGGGCCACTCATACCTGCTCCACCTCTCTCCTGGGGCATGAAAGGATTAAATGTAATAACAAGTAACAGGAGGTCAGTGAGTGTCTCAGGCCAGGGCCACTGTTCAAGCTGCTCTTTGTTCTTCTAGTGCCTGAGAAGCCTGGCCCGATTTACAGGCCTGATCACATGCAGTCCCTCCCAGGAGGGATCCCTGGCCCAGCAACAGCTCGTTCTTTGTCCTGAAGGACCCCCCTCGCTTTGACACACACACCCTCTGCTTCTGAGCAGAACTTCCCCTCCACCAGCCCCCAGGGATCTGAAGCTCTTTTGAAGGGAACAACTCAGTTCTAACAGTGCCTGGAGCAAGTCAGCACGGCTGGTCAGCAAGTGCCACCAAAGCACGTCGGCCGCCCCGGAGATCCCTGGCCACTGGCCACTGAGCAGGTAGTTGTTGTTAGATGCCATGGAGTGGGTTCTCACTAACAGCGGCCCCACGGACAACAGGAGGAAACACTGCCCGCTCCCAAGTCATCCTCACAATCACTGCTATGTTGAAGCCCATTGTTGCAGCCCCTGTGTCAGTGTGAGTAAATGGACAAGGAAGCCCAGTCATTAAGCACCATGCTGGGCACCTTCCAGCTTCCTCCCACTCATCCTCCCAGCAGCCCTATGCAAGAGGATTGTTTTACCACTTTACATATGGAAGACTCTGGGGGTGAAGCGATCAGGTCATGAGGCAGGGAACCCAGATCCCAAGGTTTGTGACCCTGAAGCAGTATCTTTACGAGTACCAGGTCCTCCAGGGTCCATGTCCCCACAAAGCACAGCTGGTTTCCCAGGGGCCCTGGGTGAATGTCCTCTTGCCCTCTGCAGCATTTCTAGCCTACAGCCAAATCATGGCCATTCAGACACCTCGAGGTGATGAGGCCACACCATCAAAAACCCAACACCCAGCCACGTTGCTGTTGTTAGGTGCCGTCGAATTGACTTTGACTCAGCGATGCCACGTGACAGAGTAGAACTGTCCCATAGGGTTTTCTAGACTGTAATCTTTATAGGAGCAGATCGCCAGGGCTTTCTCCCTCGGAGCTTTTGGAGGGGTTCAAACTGCCTATGTTTCAGTTAGCAGCAGAGTGCTTAACGATTGTGCCTCCAGGGCTCCTTACACACAGCCATATCCCCAGCCAGTTGGCCACAGGCCCATCTCCCTCACCTGTATCTCCAAAGGCCTTAGGATCCTTTGCTCTTTTGCCAGGACCCCAAGACCTGAGACCAGTGTCCCTCCAGCTGAAACTCAGCCAGAGTGAGGAGAAGGCTCTTGTCTCCAGGGCCACCTTCCTTGGTGAGGCCACTCATTGATGGGGGCGGGAGGGGAGGGCTTGGCTCTCCGCAGGAAGCTGGGCTGGCCTCTATGCCTCTGAGCCTCTGAGGACACCTGATTTGGCAGAAACAAGGGTCTACGGTCACAGATCTGTGCCTTAACTCATCCACCCCCAGGACAGCTCTTCTGATCTCATCTTGAGGGTGCTCATGCAGAACAGCAGAGTGGAAGGGTGGGAAAAGCAGAAGGTGGGGGCCTGGGACACTTGGATTCTAGTCCTGGTTTCTAAGCAGGCCCAGGCCTTAGTCTCCTCATTAGGAACATTGTGAATGACTAGAAGGAGGGCCCTCCTCCACTCTTGCCCTACCTCTCCATGTCTTGCAGAACCAGCTGCAGGAGCTCTGGGGAGGAACATGGCAGCTTGAGTGCACACCTGCCCTAGAAACACAGGACGTGGAGTTCTGGCCACAGGGTGCCCTAGCAAAAAGCCATGCTCAGCTGGCCCTGAGCAATCTAGAAAAATCTAGAATAAGGACACATGGTACTTCATGAGCTGCCCACGTTCTCATCTCAGTGACCCCAGGTTCTCATCTCTGCTCTCCCTGTAACCTCGTCCTGCATGAGTTATGCCAGCCAACTCCCGGGCAAGAATGCAGACTCAGATTCGCACCACCAATGCTGGTGTAGGAGTAAGCTGCAAAACCACAGCTCTCCCAGGAGAAGGAAATGGACAGAGCACCAAGGCCCCACCTCAGGCAAAACAGTGCACTCACAGCTGCTGATCTCACTGGAAGCCGAGCTCTTTCCCTAAGCACTTTCATCATAGCCCTTCCCAGAGCAGGCCTGCCCATGCCCCAGAAGTCATGTGGATTCCCACACCGCTGTGCAAAGAGCTCCCAGCACTGTATGCCCATTAGCTCTTTGGTTCTTCCAGGCCCCTCCCTGGAAGAACAGTAGTATAGGGGCCATAGTATAGAACCGTAGTCCAGAACCACGTGAACAAGTGGGGAGGATACAGCCCTGCAGTAGGGTTCACTGTGCCATTAGAAACCAGCATTTTATGGGGTGGAAATCCTATTAGACCATCCTGATAATCCGATAACCTGAAATCCTGATAACCATTACAGGCAGCCAAAGCACAACCTGAAGTGGGTTGGGGAGGGTCAGCCTACCTTCTAAACCTACAAAGGGTGCCCTAGACGGGCCACAGAGGGCGAGGGCATCCTCCACAGAGGCAACAACCACGTTTCCCCCCAGCGAGGCAGGAAGCAGATGGCTTCGATCTAGACCAGAGTCTCCAGGAATAACACTTCCTCTCTGTAATAAACACTTAACATGGTTCCAAAGCCCTCCCACTCATCTGGGGAAGGCGTGCTGATCACCAGCTGTCAGGTAGGGAGGCTGAGGGCAGAGTGGCAGCCCATAGGGGCTCTTGGTCCAAATCAGGCTCTCCACTCTACAAGACTGGTTCTTCTTTCCTGACCCTGAGGTCCCCCCAAGGTCTGACCTGCCTCTGCAAGCTGCGAAGCACACCCTCCTCCCCCAGCTCCCCGGGACAGTAGGGTGTGGGCCTTCCTCCTGGAGAAGGGCTGGGAGGGACCACCAGGGGACCCCAGAGGAGAAGCCAGCCACACATTCCCCCTTTAGTATGGTAGGTCCTCTCCTGTCTGGCACTGTGCTATCACCCCACATACAGCTGGTTCCCACCTGGTTTACTGGGAACCCCATCCCCTCCCATAGGTCACCCCAGCAATGACCAGTGATCATTGTGCAGCTAAGGCAGGCTGTGGAGTCATCAGGGCCAGCTTCAGGGGCTCTGCTCCAGTGGATGTCTCTGAAAAGCAGTCACTCAGGTGCCAGGTGCATGGCAACTCCCTTTCACTCAGAATGATGGCTGGTCAGAACCTCCCATCCTACGATGCTGCCAGAAAGATCACTGACATCCCTCTGCCCGTGGGTCTCTGCTCCCTGGTTGTGTTCAGAGCGGCTGGCACCACA
The DNA here is from genome assembly GCF_000243295.1 of Trichechus manatus latirostris. NCBI lineage: Eukaryota > Metazoa > Chordata > Mammalia > Sirenia > Trichechidae > Trichechus > Trichechus manatus. Next base: position 30,062,747 of record NW_004443946.1, on the reverse strand, counting down.
GCAGTGGAGATATCTGCTCCTGGGCCCTGACAGGCCCATAGAAATTTCATAGCCCCTATGGGGCATGATGGGAAGGTAATCACGTGACTTTGGCTCCCTGCTTCAAGCTGCTTCCTGCCCAAGTAACTAGAAAACATATATCTTAAAGGAGAAAGCACTCACAGCCTCACCTTGCCAAGGCTGGGGGCTGTGAGGAGAGGAAGACAGAAGAGGAGAGAGGAGGAGGCCATGTCTAGTCTGCCCTGAGGTGGGCCAGGGAGGCAGGAGACCTGTGTGAAACCCCAGCCTCTGCTACCATGTAGGTAAGAGACCAGTAGCAACTCAGTGTACCCTCTGTGCCTCGGTTTCCTCACCTGCACAATGACAATGGCTGGCTCCAGCTCTAAAATACTATAGCTTACCTCCTGCCTCAGTTTCCCTCCGGAGAAAGGCATTTGCCCCAGAAAAAAGGAGGACAAGGTGAATTCAGGAAAAGTTCACCTCCAAGGACAACAGACCTGCACTGTTTCCTATTTAGTCCACCTGTCTCAGAGACAGGAGTCAGACAGAGAACAAGGTTAAGTTGATACCCAGGGGGTGATCTAAGAGAAGGCTGACTCACCAGCATGGTTCTCTAGCCCTTCTCAACAGACACTCTACTTCCAGAGTTTCACGGGCCATTAAAGGAGAAAGTCCATCTCCTCATGCCTGTCAGCACCATCCTTCCCACAGCAGCCTGGAAACTTCCACTGGCCTCCATCAGGGCTGATACACCAGACAAAAGTGAGAACTCAGAGGCTCCTGTAGACCTTCCTCTTCCCAAGCCAACTCTCGTTATCACCTCACCCTCCAACGGTAGCAGGGGCCCCACAGCCCCCTCTCCTCCGTTGAGTATTCTTCATGAGCAGTTTTCTCCTGTCACAAGACAGTTCCGATTCCTGCAGTGTTCACATCCATGATGTGAAGTTGTAACTGCCTCCATCTTGGGGATGAGGAAAGGGGGTGTCAGGGTGGGAGGCAGAGCAAGAATAGCCCCCACTCCTCCAGAGAGCCTGGGGAAAGGCAGTGCCTGGGAGGCCAGCTCTGTCAGGCCTGCTAAGTGACCTTGGTCAAGCCACAGCACCCCTGGGCCTCAGTTTCCCTAGGGCCATGACCCAACCCAAAGTTCCTCACGCAAGGCCAAGGTAAGGATGGAGACAAGAACCTTCCTTTGGAAGCACATGGGGGATAGGTGGTGTCCTTTGTCCCTGGAGGCCCAGGAGCCCAGCCCACCGGAAAGCACAGAACAGGGCCCCCACTCAGCAGCATCACAGCAGTGACGTTGTCATAACGATGGAGCCGACTATGGGGGAAGAGGGCACCTCCTCCCATCCCAGCCCAGTGAGAGGCAGAGACGGGGAAATCCCTGGGTGGGGGTGGTCCTGAGAGGTAACTCCCACCTGGCTGTCAGGCAGGGAGCCGGCTTCCCAATGAAGACGGATCGACTAAGCCACTGCCCTCTCTGGTGTGCGGCTCAGTCCACTCTTCCCTGAATACAAGCTGGGGGAAAGCCAGCGTGTCAAGTAACTGTGGCGCAGTCTCTCCCACCCCCACCCCTCCCGGTCCGAGGTCCAGGAAAGCAGAGAAACAAGCAATCCCATCCGGCTCTTTCCCCACCCCCTCCCGCGTCCAGGAACCGGATTCTGCGCCCCCTTTCCCGACCCGCTCAGTCCAGGCTCCTACACGCCGCGTGCTCACCACAACTGCGCCCTCAGCGCCAAGGCCCCAGCCCCAGGCAAGGTGCTCAGGCCGCCGGGTGCGGTGACAGGCGACACGCTCCCTACCTGGGAGGAGACTGCCAGCCGGTCCTCCTCCTCGCGGGCCTGGTGAAGCCGGCCCCACCTGGCCAGGGACTGTCAGCAAATTCCCCTCCGCATCACCCGGGGAGCAGCATCCCGGCTCCTCCCCAGCAGGAGCCACCTTGGCCCCGCCCCTTGACTGCTCTGACCCGCCGGGGAACCCAGGCAGGATTATCATCTGCCAAGGCCTGCCTCCGCCCCCGGAGACCTTGTCGCTACCAGAAACCATCTGCAAATTACCATCGCAAACGTACAGGGCTGACTGTCCCTTGCTGCGGACGATCCAGCACCCACGGATGCTCCGCGCCTTCCTGGGTCTCGTCAGCTGTCTCGCTACTCTCTGTAAACCTTATCCCCACCCCCTAAACTCTCATCTGAGGCACGTCCCTTCCTATGTCCCTCCACCCCCGGCAGACAGGAGCAAGAAAAGACTAGCAGGCCCACAAAGGTAGCGCTGTAGCCCCGCCCAGGGACCAGCTCCTGGTACCGGCGCTGGGGCTGGTACCCAGCTCAGGCTCCTTCGTCAGCAAGAAAAAGATCTACGAATTGGCAAGGGCTTCCATCGGCCACACACCTCCTGCCGGTCTCCGAGTTTCGTCCATGTCCTGGCTGCCCTGCTAGGCTACTGGTTTTACCCTGGGGCAGGTGCCAGTGTTAGAACCCCCAAAAATCGGTTTGCAAAGTTAGGGACCGTGGGAAACTGTAATCCCCCATGCTGGGGCCTAGGCACGTTTGTGTACTTAATAAGTTATCCGAGCTTGCAGCACGGTAGCTAATGGGGAAGGAGCCACTGCTGGACAGTCTCTGAAAGTGGCTTCCTTTCAACAGTTTGATAGCTGGAAGATATAGTTAGCAAGATGATAAGAAGGTGGTAGAGGAGGCAGTGTGAACAGAAGGTCATGAGATGCTAGAAGAGGGGGTCAAAGGACAGCTATATTTTCACAGATTGGTTACCCCATAACCAACAGCAGAGTATGCCCTCCCAACAGTCTGGTTATGCACCCTCCCCCATGCACCTGTCTCTCACCCCACCTCCCACCTGCCCCATGGAAACCCAGTGTGAGCCACTAGACAGATTCCGTCAAGGTCTATTCGTTTACTCACTCATTCATTCATGGGACGGGAAGGCTTTTGAACATGTTATGCAGTGACAAGAAGGTATCAGGGGTCTGGGTTCCAGCCCACAGTTGTAAATGTGCTGTGCAATCTTAGGTAACTTAGGTAACTTTTTTTCCTCTCATCTGTAATAGGAGAGGGCTAGTTTAGTTGGAATCTAAGGCTCCTCTGGCCCTAACACTCTATTACCCTTTTCTAGGATAAAGGCTGGTGGGTATAAAGATAAACCAGATATAGATGAGTAGTGCTTAAGAACCCTACCTGTTTGGATTCAAATCCCAGCTGGGCCATTGTTGTGGATTGAATTGGGTCCCCCCAAAATGTGTGTCAACTTGGCTAGGCCATGATTTCCAGTATTGTGTGATTGTCCACCATTTTGTGATCTGATGTGATTATCCTATATATTGTAAATCTTAACCTCTATAATGTTAATGAGGCAGGATTAGAGGCAGTTATATTGATAAAGCAGAACTCAATCTACAGGATTAGATTGCATCTTGAGTCAGTTTCTTTTGAGGTATAAAAAAGAGAATCAAGCAGAGAAGAGAGGGACCTCATTACCACCAAGCAAGAAAAGCCAGGAGTGGAGCACATCCTTTGGACCCAGGGTTTCTGCACTGAGAAGCTCCTAGACCAGGGGAAGACTGATGACAAGGACCTTCCCCCAGAACCAACAGAGAGAGACAGCCTTCCCCTGGAGCCTTCGCCCTGAATTTGGACTTCTAGCCTTCTAAATTGTGAGAGAACAAATTTCTGTTTGTTAAAGTCATCCTTTTGTACTTCTGTTACAGCAGCACTAGATAACTAAGACAGACAGTTAATATGTGATTTAATCTCTGTAAGCTTTTTTTTGCTTATGTAAAAATGTTGAAATAATACTAGTAACTTTAAAGGGTGGTTGTGAGGATTAAATGAAATACTGCATACAAAGTAAATGCTCTGTAAATACTAATGGTTGTCGTTGTTGTTTTTATGGTACTCATACCTGGTGGAGGAGTGTAAAGAATGGACAAAAGCAGCTCGTTCCCTCTTCCTCTCCTTCCTCATCACACAACTAGTCTCTGACCCAGGGCCAAAGGACTAAGGTGAGGGTAATAGCTATTCCTTTAGAAAGGCCTTGGGTTTAAGTAGGAAGACAATGGTCTTTGTATCCAGAAGAACCTTGGTTCAAATGAGGCCTCTTACTAGCTGTGTGACCTTGGAGAAGTTACTTAATCTCTCTGAGATTCATTTCCACACCTATAAAATGGGAGCCATGGAGCAGATAATAGGAGTCTATGAATAGTACCTATCTCATAGGGTGGCTGTGTGTATAAGATGAGATAATGCATGTAAGGTGCTTAGCTCAGTTCTTCACACGCAGAAGATGCCTGGTCAGTGTCAACCACTCCCTTCCTGGATCTAGGTAGAATGGAGGGGAGACCCTGGGGCTGAAATTCTCTGGCATCCTTGATAGAGAGTCCTTTGAGGAGACTGGGTTGTTGATATTCTAACCCAGACCCAGAGCTGGCTTCAGCTGCTCTCCCGTTCCCTTTGCCAACGTTCCATCCACACAAACCTGTGCCCCAGCCTCTCTGGATGTCCCCAGTCCCTGACTATGCCCTGTGGTGGGAGCTGAGGCCAGGAAGGGAGGCTGGAAGCAGGTCTTGAAAGACCTCAAGTGCCGGGTTCAGGAGATTTACTTAGTAGGCAAAAGGGAGCCACAGAATATTTTTGAGCAGCGCTGAGGGATGAGATTGTTGGGCCCTCATCCAACCTACTCCAGCTCCTGGAGGAGAGGCCTGATAAACATTGAGGATGTGAAATAGAGGGAGATTCAGAAAAGGAGGAAGGAGAACCCACGGAAATACCAGGTGGGCTCGACAGTGGTGCAAGAGATGATGTTGACCAACTAAACACCAACCGCCTAGATCTGTGTTTGGCTCATAAAAGGGGTTCGAGAAAGGTGTGTGGAAATGAATGACTGAGACTTCATGGCCTTGAGAAGCTTTTGGAGAAAAGCCCCTTCTGGCCTGCGGGCACTGAGAACTTTTTTCATGCTTTCACTCATGTGGCTGGGGGTGGGAGTGCCCTTGGCCTGGGTTATCATCTCTGAATGACTATGACCATTATTGTCTTCATTCTGCTTTGTTATACTCCAATGTCTTGTCTGGGAATATAATCCAGACAATTAAAAAAAGGAACAAAAGGCCTCTGAAAGAGATGGAGCTGTCTGTCAAAATTCAGGTGCTTTCTCCACAAAAGAGCACCTTCTGCCCTCAATGACAGCCCACCTACATTTACTCCACACACAATTTCAACAGACCCGGTGTGGCAGACACTGCTAAGTGCCACTTCATATTCTTTCTTTATCCATTCCTTTTAGTAGTAGAACTCCCAAGGTTAAAACCTGGGTTCATGGCTATGCTGCTATCGACTATGTATCCCAGCCTCCCTTGCAGCTACGTGCAGCTATGTAACTAAGCCCTAGCCAGTGGGATGTGCATGAAAGTGATATATTTAACTTCTGGGTCACATCCTCAAAAGAAAGTTGCCTGCTCTCCATTTCCTCTTTCCCCTTTGTGCAGACTGGAACGTGGATGTGGGGATGGAAGGGAGGCCAGTTTTGATGATTTTGACAAGGATTAAACCTTGTCCTTGTCAGAATCATCAAAACCAATAGGACAGAAAGAAGTGGGGTTCCGTGATGACCTAGAGGAGAAGAGCCCTGGACTGCCGACCACCTTGGACTTTTACGTGAGAGAGCAATAAATCTTGTAAAACCACTATAGTTCGGTCTCTGTTACAGCCTGATGAACCTAGCTTCCTGATTCTCAAGCCCACAGCAGATGAGCAGGAGCATAGTGGAAAGAGAAAGGATGTAAAAAGCAAGCACAGTGAAACCAGCAAAAGCAAGAGAGGAGCCAGAACAACTGTAAAACAAAGTTAGAAGTTTAGAGTCATTTAGCTCTAGGCCATTTCAGTAGGCTTTGAGGACATCAGCATTTTACAGGGCAATATTGAAAATATGCTCAGAACAATGCTTCTGAGTCCTTAAGAGAAGGTTAAGTTCTTGACCAAATAGTTCATTTGAAAGGGAAAGCAATTATATAATATGTTTGGAAATTATTTCCCATCAAAATGGTTAAAACAAAATTTTGTATGCTAAAGGGAGAAACCTTCAGCACCCAGAAAATCCAGCCATCTAAAATGATGCCTTTTCTCAAGGGTCAGAAGGTCAAATTTTTGATTCATTGATATTTATCTTCTTTCCCACTAGATAATAAATCCTTTTAAGGTAGAATTGTGTCTCTTTTTTCTTCTTATTCCTAGTATCTAACACAGTACCCCTGACTCAGTAAATATTTATTAATGGTTATGGGGGTGAAATCTGTGTTAACTTAGTTGCCACAGCTTAGCAGGGCCCCATTACCTGCTTTGGCATATTGATCAGTGAAATTGCCTGAGGCCCTAGACCACTCCATGACAAGCTGCAGGGACACAGCCCTCACAGCCCAGGGTGTTAGTGAGCTCATGGTGACCCTGGCCCCTCACCCTCTGTTTAAAAATGATTTCAGCAGAAACAACTCATCCGAGTTCACAAAGATCAACATGTACAAGGATGTTCATTGCACAATTGTTTATAATTGCCAAAAGCAACCACAACTGTATCTAACCTACTCAACTGTACATGGCCTTTCTGTACTGCCCACCTGAGATGTCCAGGAAAACTCAGAATGAGAGCGAAAAGATGGGAGGCCCAGGAGACACAGTCAGCTAGGTGTGCTCACTGCCTCTCTCTCATCAGTTTGACTCTAGTTAAGTTAGACCCCGAGGCAGGGGAGCCACACACTGGTGTTCTTGTCACCCAGAACCAGTACTGGGTGAGACTGCTAGGTAGGGGGTGAACTGGACGGCAGTGGGCCTGAAGGTGATGAGAGTCAGACTCTGCAGATTTTGCTACAGAATCCAGAATATCACCTATGCCATTCATAGGGATTGTATTTTCAAGGCAGAACCAAGACACTATTCACATTTTAAGTGACAAAGCAGACACTCTGGGGATCATCTGTCCCTAAGAACCAAATCAAGTCTCTTCAAAAAAGTGAGTCCATTTTGGGAGCTTGGGCTCCTGTCATATACTCTAATCTGCCTCTCTGGGCAGAAGGAAATTTGATTTCCTCTGCAGAAGGTATGAGTGCAATATATTTGGAAGGAAAACCATTTTTCCAGTGTCCTCTGTCTAACCAGACACAAGTTCTAAATTTCTAGAGAGAAGTCCTCAGGCTTAAATCCAGACACACAGCACTGCCCCCTCACTGGGGGCTGGCATTCCCCAGGCTGGGGGGCCTGAGTGAGGTAGCCAGGCCCTTAGAATCACTTGGCTTTCCCATGACAGAGAATCCAGGCCTCCCTTCTCCAAGGCCAGTCCTGGCCTCCCTGTATGCCCTTGCCCTCCCTGACCCCTTGCCTCCAGCTGGTCCCTACTCACCAAGGCTCCACCAGGGACTCTTAGCCAGCAGCAGCCTCTTTTGCCAGCACCCCTCTCCTGGGAGAGAGGAAACTCACGGTTGGTGTGAAGTCGCTGCCAGCCACTATTGACAGCCACTACTAATTATCCATATCGGAAACTTCTGGTAGGCCAGGTCAGAAGGCAGGTGCCGATGACATCACAAAGGAAGCACTACTGTTGTGCTGGAACTCTGAAGACATTTGACAGGGAGGGTTTCCCAACCAGGATTGAGCTAGACTGGGCATCTTCAGACAGATCTGTGCATTTGAAGCCCTGTGTCGGTTCTCATCAACTTTATCTTGAGCCTGGTTGACACTCGGCAGGATTAGGTCATCAATAAATGGCTCATCCTGTTGATATTTTCTGGGTTACTGGCAAAATGTCTCCTTAGCAGATACTCATGGACTGGAAATATGGCTTTCCTAGGTTTTTGTTGTTGTTGTCGCTGTTGTTTTGACCACAAAAGTGAAGATTCCCTCTCCACATCTCAGGCAGGCTCAGACTCTTGAAATCAGCTCCATTTTGTTCATTCCACTGGGAGTTGACATCTATTTTCAAGGATGTACCCATTCTTTGTTTTATAACTTTCATTAACTTTGTGAAATATGATACTCATACAGAAAAGTATATAAAATATAAATGAACACTATAATGAATAATCATAAAGCAAACACTTGTGTAACTACTACTCAAGAAATAGAACATTATCAGTTCCCTGGATGTCCTTTCCCAATGACACCCCACTTTCCATGCAAAAGGTAAGTCTATTCTGACTTTAATTGCAACTCCTCCTTGTTTTTCTTTATACTTTTATCACTTGATTATGCATCCCTAGTTCGGTTTGGTCTGTTTTTTAAGTGTACATAAACATAATCAGTGTATATATACTTGCGTGTCAGGCTTCTTTTACTCAACATATTTTTAAGATTCATGCATATTATGGCATGCAGTTGTCATTTATTTATTGTCATTTCTATATGACACTCCATTATTTGACTATGTTATAATTATTTATCCATGTTGGTGAACATTTGGGTTATTTCCAGTTGTTTGTTTGTTTATTTTTGCTATGCCTAGCTCACAGAGTGTGAGTTTCTGCAGACCAAGAGTGAAATTACAGGGTCATTAGGTGTATGTATCTTCAGCTTTATTGCTGTTGTTAGGTGCCGTTCTGACTCAAAGCAACCGTGTGTACAACAGAACGAAACACTGCCCGGTTGTGCACCATCCTCATGATGGTTGTTATGTTTGAGCCCATTGTTGCGGCCACTGTGCCAATCCATCTCGTTGAGGGTCTTCCTCTTCTTCGCTGACCATCTACTTTACCAAGCATGATATCCTCCTCCAGGGGCTGGTCCCTCCTGATAACATGTCCAAAGTACGTTAGATGAAGGCTTGTCATCGTCGCTTCTAAAGAGCATTCTGGCTGTACTTCTCCCAAGACAGATTTGCTCATTCTTCTGGCAGTCCATGGTATATTCAATATTCTTCACCAACACCATAATTCAAAGGCATCAGTTCTCTGCTGGTTTTCCTTATTCATTGTCCACCTTTCGAATGCATATAAGGCAATTGAAAACACCCTGGCTTGAGTCAGGCGCGCTTTAGTCCTTAAAGTGACACCTTTGCTTTTTAACACTTTAAAGAGGTCTTTTTCAGCAGATTTGTCCAATGCAATCTGTCTTTTGATTTCTTGACTGCTGCTTCCATGGGTGTTGATTGTGGATCCAAGTAAACTGAAATCTTTGACAACGTCAATCTTTTCTCCATTTATCATGATATTGCTTATTGGTCTAGTTGTGAGCGTTTTTGTTTTCTTTATGTTGAGGTAAAATCCATACCGAAGGCTGTAGTTTTTGATCTGTATCAGTAAGTGCTTCAAGTTCTCTTCACTTTCAGCAAGCAAGGTTGTGTTATCTGCATAAAGCAGGTTGTTAATGAGTCTTCCTCCAATCCTGATGTCACGTTTTCTTCATATAGTCCAACTCCTCAGATTATTTACTCAGCATACAGATTGAATAAGTATGGTGAAAGGAATACTGATGCACACTTTTCCTGATGTTAAACCATGCAGTATCCCCTTGTTCTATTGGAACGACTGCCTCTTTGTCTATGTACAGGTTCCTGATAGGCACAGTTAAGAGTCCTGTAATTCCCATTCTTCACAATGTAATCCATAATTTGTTATGATCCACACGGTCCAATGCCGTTGCATAGTCAATGAAACAAGTCAACATAGTCAAGTAAACATAGTCAAGTAAACATCTTTCTGGTATTCTCTGCTTTCAGCCAGGATCCATCTGACATCAGCAATGATATCCTTCGTTCCATGTCCTCTTCTGAATCAACTTTATTAGTCAATACTAAAATGTTTTCCAAAGTAGAGTTGTACCTGTTTACACCCCCACCAGCAGTGGATGGAAAGTTCCAGATGTTCCACATCCTTTTCAATGTTTGGCATTGGTGGGTTTAATAGTAACCATTCTGTTGGGTTTGTAGTAGTGTCTAACGATTTTTATATGCATTTTCTGAATTACTAATGAGGTGAGATATGTGGTCATATGTTTATTGGCCATTTGGAGTTCCTCTTTTTGGAGGTGCTTGTTCAAGCCTTTTACCCATTTTTCTATTGGGATTTTCAAGGTGTGGAATCATCTTGTAGAAAATAGTTTGGCCTTTATTCTCAAGTCTTTCAAGTTAGACCACACCTGATGCTAATGAGTAGGGGACTGACCAGACCAAGAAGAACCATCTTGGGACCCAAAGTTGACTAAGCCTAGGGAGGCATGACGTAATTTATCATGGCCATGCGGGGAGGCTGATAGGAATCCTGAAACCTAAGGCTTATATGGGCTTTCTGGCTGGTGACTATGCAAAGGAGAAGTTAGCACATCCCCCTTTGGGACACGGAAGCTCCACACTGGGACCCCTCCCAGGCTTCATAGTGTGTGTCTCTTCATTGGTGTCCCTTTTGGTTGTAATATATCTGTAGTCGTAAGTATGATATACTCTGTGAGATTTTGTGAGTTGCTCCAGTGAATTATTGAACCCACAATGGCAGTGAGAGCCAGCAGGTGTTGGCATCTGCCTATTTGCAATCTAAAAGGTGTCCTTCTGACTTGTGAGCTATGACCTAGGTCCAAGTGGCTAGAGTAAAAGAAATGTTGCATGGGCAACAGGTCTGAAAGAAGATGTCCTTCTGACCTGTGAGCTGTGTCCCAGCTCTGGGTGGCTGGGATCAGAGAGAGAGTGATTCTTGCGTGACTGGTGATGAGGATGGAAAGTAGGATGGTGAGGACTGGATCCATCCCCACATTTGGGAGACTGGATTCATGCTGATCCTTACTACCAGTTAGCAACAAGCGTGTGATTTGCCCACTTTGCCCCTTATTTACTGCATGTGGTCTGCCTTTTTCTAATTGATTTGAAGGAAATTATGAATAAAGTTTTTTTTTTTTGGTCAGTTATAGTTGTATTTATCTGCTCTTGTTTTGTGACTTGCCTTTTCAATCTTTTTATAATGTTCTTCAATGAACAAGAGTTCTTCATTTTAATTTAGTAAAATTCATCTATCTCTTCTTTGAGGCTGGCATTCTTTTATCATGTTTAAGAAGTCTTTCCCTGCCTCAAGGTCTTGAAGATATTCTGCACTGTCTCCTAAAAGCTTTCTGTTTTTTGCATTTTACCTTTAAGTCTAAAATCTACCTGGAGGGATATCAGTGAAGATGGCAGAGTAGGGAATTCCAAAAGTTAATCCTATCCACAAAACAATGAACAAATTGAAAAAAAAAAAAATCAACTTTTACAGAACTCTAGAGACTAACTGGAAGCTTGCAGCAACCAGGGGAATGCTTAATAAAGGAAACACAGCTAAATCCCAATAAGAGACCTTTGTGGTATTTTAACACACCCTGATGCCACTCCCTGCCCCATGCTTGGCAGTGACTTTGAAGACAGTGGGCCACATTCTCAGTACCGGTACCGGCACTGAGAGGTTGTAGAACTGACCTTATTCTCAATGAATTGTAATTGTTGATTTTGACCTGTCAGGTGGCTCCCTAGAGAATCATCTCATTATCTCACCTAATGCTGAACTCTCCCAGTGCTAAGGTGGCTACCCAGAGGCATTTGCTTAAAATACAATAAAACCTGTGAAAGCCACAACATGCCGTACGGTGGAAACCTGTCAGAGAAGGAAAACTCAAATATTTTCCACTAAAATGAGCAATAGAAAAGTGGTAAGACTGCATCCTGTCAAAGACAGAAAACCTGCAAGACCAGAAAAACAATGCAGTCCCATCGAGTTCCAACTCTTACAGGTTTCACTGTATTTAAAGCTGCTGCTTGGGTCATTGAATAACTGTTGGGGTGAAAAACAGACTAATCAAAAAGTTTGGAAGGAAAGACTGGGGAATGAGATGATTTGGGGACTAAGGGCTTTGAAAAGCTCTGACATGTCCTAGGGCTAAGCTCATTCTCAGAAAAGACGTGAGAAACCCTAAGCTCTCACCTCTGACTGACCTTCAGGCTCTGCACCAGCAAGAAATGAAGGCTAAGGTTGAGTTGTAAATTGCCTGACTGAGTCTTGAAGGTGTGTGTAAACACACAAACAGAACCCCTCTGCAAAGACTGGAAAGTTTTTTTGTTTGCTTATTTTTTGGTTCCAGGTGTTTAAGGAAATTTTTGCCCAATTATTAGCTGATCACTAAGCTAACAGAATAGAGACTTCAGTGTCTACACACGACAAAAGATAAACTTTACACAATAATTGGTTTCTATTTACCTGTAGCAAAAGAGAAAGAAGGAGAGTTAGGAATAGGAGGAGAAAGTGGAATGTGTGGCTAATTGCTTCCATAAACAACTGCCTCCTTTTCCATGAGACTAGAAGAACCAGATGATGCCCAGCTACATTACTGAATATTGTGGTCAAAGATTTTATAGAAGAATCCTGATCAAAAAGGGGAAAATGTGGAACATAATTTAAAATTCTCATGGACTCCAGACTTTCTGGAGCCATGGAGGCTGAATGAACCCTTGAAACTACTGCCCTGAGATAATCTTTAAAAACTTAAACCAAAAATATCCCTTGAAGTCTTCTTAAAACCAGACAATGGTTGAGCTTAACTGCTAAAGAATGTCTGCCTCAAGCATTACGCTCTTTTAAGATCTAGCTATACGGGATCACACTGACAACAGCAACTTGAAAGATTAGATAGAAACCTTAAGGGGCAGTGAGTTTATGTTAATGCGGGAGGAATAACTAAGAAAGGAGGGTGACAATGGTTGCACAACTCAAAGAATATAATTAATGTCACTGAATTGTACATGTAGAAACTGTTGAATTGGTGTATGTTTTGCTGTGTATATTTTCAATGAAAAAATAAAATAAAATAAATTATTAAAAAATGCAGCCTTTGCCTAAGGGAGACTGGAGGAACCCCAAGAGTATGGCAGCCAGACACCCTTTTACCTCAGTGGTGAAGTCACTTCCGAGGTTCATCATTCAGCCAGGGAGCAGACAGCCCCATAAAACCAAATGGGACTAATGAGGCACAGCAGTCCAGGGACAAGGGCTAGAAGGCAGAAGGGGACAGGAAAGCTGGAGATAGGGAACGCAAGGTCGAGTAAGGACAGTGTTGATGTGAGGTTGTTAACCATTGTCATAAGGCAACATGTGTACTGTTTAATGAGAAATTATTTTGATCTGTAAACCTTCATCTAAAGTGAGAATAGCAGCACAATCAAAAGAGTGTAGTTGATGTCACTGAACTGTGCATGTAGAAATTTTTGAAATGGTGTATCTTGGGCTATGTATATTTTCACCAAAAAAAAAAAGGGCGAGAAGGGAGAGGGTTGACATGTTGTGGGGTTGTTAACCAATGTCATAAAACAATATGTGTACTACTGTTTAATGAGAAACTATTTGTTCTGTAAACCTCCACCAGAAGTACAATAAAAAGAAAAAAATTGCAGCCTTTACAAAATTAGTTCAGAAAAGACACTAAACGAACAATAATAACTACAACAAGGAGCGACAACAAATCCTGGGGAAGGGGTAAGAATCTGATTTCCAGAGTTGCCATGTTATAATATTCAAAATGTCCAGTTTTCAACAAAAAGTTATGGGTCATGCAAACAAACAAGGAAGTATGGCCCATACACAAGAAAAACACCCACAATTAATAGAAATTGTCCCTGAGGAAGCCCAGACATTGGACTTACTTGCAAAGATTTTAAATCAACTATTTTAAATATGCTAAAGAAAACCATGTACAAAGAACTAAAGGAAATATGAGAATGACCAAATAGAGAATAAAGACATAGAAGTCATAAATAAAAAAAGAACCAAATAAAAATTCTGGAGTTGAAAAGTACAGTAACTGAAATGAAAAAAATTTACTAGAGAGGCTCAGCAGCAAATTTGAGCAGGCAAAAGAATCAGTAATATTGAAGATAGGTCAACCAAGACTATCCAATCTGAGGAGCAGAGGAAAAAAAGAATAGGGAAAAATGAACGAGCCTAAGAGACCTGTGGGATATCATCAAACATATCACCATATGTATAATGGGAGTCCCAGAAGGAGAAGAGAGAGAGAAGGGGGAAGGCAGAATATTTGAAGAAATAATGGCCAAAAAGTTTCCAAATTTGTTTTTAAAAAATAAATCTCCACATCCAAGAAGCTCAACAAACTCTAAGTAGGATAAACTCAAAGAAAGTCACATCAAGACACTTTATAATCAAATTGTTGAAAAACAAAGACAAAGAGAATCTTGAAAGGAGTGAGAGAGAAGTGATTTATCATGTACAAGGGATCCTCATGAAGACTGACAGCCAGTTCTCACCAGAAACTATGAAGGCCAGAAGACAATGAGATATTTAAAGTGCTGAAAGGAAAAAAACACCAAGAATTCTATATCCAGCAAAGTTATCCTTCAAAAATGAAAGAGAAACTATGACATTTCCAGATATACAAAAGCTGAGGGAGTTTCTTACCAGAATACCTGCCCTACAAGAAATGCTAAAGAGAGTCCTTCAGGTTGAAATGAAAGGACGCTAGACAGTAACTTGAAGCCACATGAAAAAAGAAAAATCTCCAGTAAAGTAGTTCAGTTCACTGCTCTGTGCTCATTTTTCTTTCCTCAGTAGTTGTTCTTGCCTGGCCTTCTGGAGTCTTGTCTTGCACATACACATGTTGTTGGTTGCCAGTAAACTCAAGGGGATCCTTATATAAATTTCTTGAGCTTCTTCTCTGCAAAACTCCCATCTCTCTAGACCCTTCCCTGTAAATTCCAGCCTCATCAGTATCCTGAACTCCTATCACAGTTATGAAAGTGCCTCCAGGCAAAAATCTGGGGTGTCTATGGGACTCACCTTATTTGTTTCCCCCCTCTTAAGAATCATCTTTCTATATTGCCTTTTGCCCAATGTTTGAAAGCAATTATTTCATATATTTTGTCCAGTTTCAAAGTTCTATAACTATGAAAGGGTTGCTCCAGTACCTATTACTATGTCATGACTGGAAACTGAAGTCCTATTTAATGCTTGTAAAAATAAGGTGTGTTGTGTTAATTTTTCATCCTTTTTTTTTCATTGTCCAGTGGGTGGGTTACTCTTAATTATCTAACTTTCCATTATAGGAGGAGGAAGTCAATCAACCTGTTCTTGAAGACAGTTTACTCCTCACTCCTCCAACTTTCCTCCCCTTTAGGAATTAGAAAGTCTGAAGCTGGCATCTAGATCTTGGTCCTGCTGCCTTATACTTTCCTCCCACCTCTCCTCTACTTCACTCCCCTCCAGGGCCTGGCTTTTCAGAGGGTGAGCCAGGCTTTGCCCAGAGATACATAACATTTCTTTGGGGATGAAAGCAGGATTGGATGGGCCTGTTTGTGTCAGTTGTTGGTACTGGTCAGGTCTTTCATGGGGCAAAATCTCAGGCCTAATAATTTGTTTCTTAAGCCTACTGACAGCAGACACTTCTTGACATAGTACTATGCCACTCTGTTAGGTGGTTTTGGTAGCCTCATCTAAAGGAAACTAACAAGACCATCATGCCCTTCCTGAAATATTTATAAATGAAATGATATATCTGGGATTGGCTTCAGGAAAATCTGATAGCAGAGGCATGTGGATGAAATATGATTGGCTATGAATTAATAACTGCTGAAGCTGAATAATGGGTACATGGGGGTTCATTATTCTATTCTCTCTATTTTTGCACATAATTGAAATTTTCTTTAATGAATTTTTTTTTAAACCATGTCCTGGAACTTTCCCTTTCTAACTTTCAGCTAAAACTGTCTGTGCTTTTGTTTTCATAACTATAAAATGGGGGAGGGGGTAATAATATTTATTTTTCCTACAAATAAAATAGTGTTTGCTAACCTTTACTTAGCACTTTACAAAATGATTCACATTTCACATCCGTTATCTCCTACTGGCCCTACAGCAACCCTATGAGATATTGTTATCCTGACTTACATTTGAGGGAAACCAAGGTCTGGCATACTAATTGATCCAACATTATATGAACAGTGGGAGGTAGAGTGAGACTTGAACTCAGGACTCATGACTTCTCTTTCTTCTTGGCTGCTTCATACAACCTCTTCTGTGGGGATCTGCGAGAGGTGACATATGAAATTATTGTATAACTTTAAGGAATGGCTATCCTATTGCTGTGTAACTACCAAAAACAAAAACAAGCAAAAAAAACCCAAAAAACCAAACCCACTGCCATTGATTTGAGTCCAACTCATAGGGTTTCCAAGGCTGTAAATCTTTACAGAAGCTGACTGCCACATCTTTCTCCCATGAAGTCGCTGGTGGTTTTAAACTGCCAACCTTTAGGTTAGTAGTTGAGAGCTTTAACTGCAGCATCACCAGGGCTGTGTAACTAACTACTCCAAAACTTAATGGTTTGAAAAAATAATGATAATGATTCTATGGGTTTTCTGGGTAGTTCTTTTGCCTTATGTAGTATTGGCTGAGGTCACTTATTATATGACTGTTTTTATCTGGAGATAGGTTGGGCTGGAACAGCCAAGAAAGCCCCGCTCACATGTCTTGAGTTTTGGTGCTGACTGTTGACTAGGGCACCTCTCTTCTATGTGGCTTCTCTTTCTATATAGTGTCTCATTCTCCAAGGTCTTTTCACATATCCTCTCTCTCCAGCAGGATATCTTGGACTTCCTTACAGTATGGTGGCTGGTTCAAAGAGAATGAAAGCAAAAGATGTCAGGCTTCTGACAGGTTAACCCTGGAACTGACAGTGTCCCTCTGCCTCATTCTATTGGTCAAAGCAAGTCACAGGTCTAGAAAAGATTCAAAGAGTTGGGGAATAGACCCCACAGCTTGATGGGAGGAGCAGCATGTGTGCACCAGGATGGGAGCAATTGAGTCGGCCATCTTTGGAAACTCTCTACCCTACTCTGTGGCCAATAGCCTCTCTACTCTGTCCACTGCTAAATCAGCTTCATGAGTAACCAGACACCAGGGCCATCTGTAATCCAGTGTTAATCTAAACACTCAAATAACACTGAGTTATCTCAAGTGTCAGAGGGAGCACCCACACTCAAACACTACCAGGTACCAAATCTCATGGTTTTCAATCATCTCACCATGGGCTTGAAGCAGGGCTTAGTTTCTTTTTCCTGGGCTTTCCCTGTTTCCCTTCTTTCTGGTCAACAGGCTCTCCCTATGGTCTTCATTTATGTACTTAATCAACAATATGTAGTGAACACCAGCTATATGTCTAGCACCGTGCCAGGCTCTGGGGATGCTAAATACAATGTGTTCCCTGACCTCAGGAGTTCACAGTCCAGTAGGTGGAATAGATGTTGACAACACAGAATGATAACTATGGACAAAGCCTTTGGAAGATCAAAAGACGGGGTAGGGGACACTGAGCTTCTGTTAAAGGTGACTGAAAAATTTGGGAACGGTGATGGTTGAACAACATGATAAACATATTTAATGTCACTGAACTGTACATGTGACGACTGTTTAAATGGCAAATGGCTTGTCACCTATATATGTTATCTACATATGTTTGGAGCCCTGGTGGCACTGTGGTTAAGAGCTTGGCTGCCAACCAGAGGGTTGGCAGTTCGAATCTACCAGCCTCTCCTTGCAAACTGTATGAGGCAGTTCTACTCTGTCTTACGGGGTTGTTATGAGTCAGAATCGACTCGATGGCAACAGGTTTTTTTATATATATGTTTACCACAATAAAGAAAAAAAATCGCAAAAAAGAGGGTGGGACCAACAATTTGGGTAAACTGTGGAGGTTGTTACACATTTTCACACTAATCCACTCATTCCCATCCTGGATTGAGTGTACTATCTCTCAGACCCCAGAGAAGCAAGGTCTTTTTTGGATGGGTCTCAGTGTGGTCTTTTCAAAGTCCCATTGGAATAGCCTCTCCTTTCAGTCACCTGAATCCTGACTTTCTTTGAGTCTCCTGGCTATGCTCATCCTTATCCCCCGCCCCCCTTCCCTGGCATCCAGACCTCTGGTTCATGGACTTACCAGCCTGGAGGTTTCAGGCAGGTATAGACAGCTGGTGAGATGTGACTTTATGCTGGTTGCCTGACCTTAGCTGAGTATCCAGTCTTCAGCTCAGTGGAACCAACTCCCTCTTAAGGGCAAGGAGCTTGGGCCTGGAGCTGTGGCCAAGTGTCCTGCCTTTGGTTCTCCTGTAGCCTCTTTAAAAGCCATCTAAATCCTGCTGGAGAACCCAAAAGCCCTTCACCAGCAACTCAAATCTTTATAAAGCAACCCAACTTTTCTATCAGATTTATCTCTGTATTTGAAAAAAAAAAAAAGAATGCATGGGCATAACCAACACCAGGGTTTAGGGTAGTGTTTACCTCTCGGGGGAGGTAGGAGGAGGTGGCGGAAAGTACATCAGGGGAATCTGACTATACTGGCAATGCTTTAGTTCTTAAGCTGGTGGCAAGAACATGGGTTTTCTTGTGTTATTCTTTATATCTTTGTTTTAAATATTACATAATTAAAAAACGCAAAGACATGAATCTTTCCATGTTAGAATCTTTGAATGTGTAACAAAAGAATTGAAATAAGAATATTCAGGGCACATTTTAGTTTCTTAGTGCTGCTATAACAGAAATACCACAAGTGGGTGGCTTTAATGAACAGAATTTTATTATCTCACAGTTTAGGCAGCTGGAAGTCTGAATTTAGGGCACCAGCTCTAGGGAAAGGCTTTCTCTCTGTCGGCTCTGGGGGAAGGCCCATGTCTCCTTTCAGCTTCTGTTCCTCGGTTCCTTGGCAGTCTTCATGTGGCGTGGCATCTGTCCTCCCCCATCTGTGCTTGCTTGCTTCTGCGTCTAATTTGCTCTTTTTATATCTCAAAGCCGATTGGCTTAAGACACACTTTACGCTGATACAGCCTTATTAACCTAATAAAGAAAACCCTATTCCCAAGTGGGATTGCATCCACATGTATAGGGATTAGGATTCCAATACATATTTTGGGCACACATTTTGGGCCCTCAAGGATGCTTCCTTGGTTTGCTACCTACTCCCTCTGTTTCCTGAAATAGCTAAGGGAGCCAAACAACTCCCTTGTGGTGGATGAGCAGGGATAGAGGCCAAGGACGCCCATGAGCCGTTTGTTAAGTCTGGCGCCTCTTCGCGGGCACTGCCTGCTTTCAGGCTTATTTTACCCTGGACTTTATTACCAGCATATTATTAGTCTGCAGGAAAATAGGGCTAATAAGTAAGTGACTGTATGCTGCAGCGAGGTGACGCCTCCGTTGGCCTTCATTCCCCCCCTTGGCGGAGCTTAATATTCTCAGCTCTGCTCACTGCGGCCTTTCAGATCCTTCTATTCCCAGCAGAAAATCCCCATCCTGTGCCTCACGGAGTGAAGAGGTGGAGAACCAGTGACCTCCCTGCCCTAGCCATCCCCTCACTGGCCCAGCCCCTTACCAAGGCACTTCCAAATAACACCACCACCACCAATAACAGTAACAGCGAATATTTGTTATACTTCACCTGTGTCAACTCACCTAATTCTCATGACAACCCTATAAGGTAGACATTATTATTATTATGTTGACGTTGTTTGCTGCCATCAAGCCAGCCTAAAACTCATGGTGACCCCGTGCAGTATGGGATTGGACCTTTGCGATCCATAAGGTTTTCACTGGGAGATTTTTTTTAAAAATAGATTACCGGGTCTTTGTTCCTAGATATTATTATAGCTCTCATTTAATCTTCAAAATACCTCATGTAAGGGAGACATCACTGTTATCATCTATAACACTTTACAAATGAGGAAACTGAGGTTCAATAACTTGGCCAAGGTCACAAAAGCAGAAAGTGGCCCAGCAAGACCAGAACCCAGTTTCTGTCCCTCTAGATGCTGTGTTTCTTGTGGACGGTCAGGAGAACTGCCTGGTCAACCCAGAGAACACCGAAAAACAAAAAATTATTGTTGGTTTAAGCCGTTAGGTTTTGGGGTGGTTAGTTACACAGCAATAGTGAACTGAACCAGATCCTGAATGTTAGATTGTAGATGAATATTTTTGACATGAAAATATATTTATGACATTGTGAAGTTAAAAAAGCAGGCTATAAAAAGGTATGTACACTAGGGTCTCATTGTTATAACAACAATAACACACATGATCTGAATCTATTCAATTCCCAGTTTAGATAGTGTTATGGATTAAACTGTGCTCCCAAAAAAGATACGTTGAAGTCCTAACCTGTGGTACCTATGAACATGACTTTGTTTGGAAATAAAGTTCTTGAAGACGTTATCAGTTAAGTTAGCACGAGGTCCTAATGGAATAGGGTGGGTCCTAAACCAATCATTTTGGTGTCCTTATGAAAGAGAAGGACACAGAGAGACAGACAAGGGGTGGGGAACTGAACAGAGACAGCAGGGCGGAGTCGGGGCAGCAAAGGTGGCCTGCATGCCCCCATAGGCAGGACAAGAGTGCAGGGGTTTCCTATGGTCAAGTAAACACTGGGGAGATAGCTGGGGAGGAATTTGGGCAGTGGGCCTCCAGAGGCTAGAGCCAGAATAGCCTCCTCCCCAGGGAACTCACCCATGCACCCCACTTAGAGTCTGCCTTGCAGAAGGTGTTGACCCTCAGGCAGTGCTGGCCAAGAGAGAAAGACCTGTGGCTGTTCTCCCTCCACGTCCTCCCACCCAGCCCCAGCCCATGGCACCTCGATTTCAAACCCTGGAGATGAAAGGGAGAGGGAAGGAGGAGAAGTGCCCCTCTGCCCCTTCCTAGCCTTGCTTGGCACTGGGCGGGAGGGGAAATCACCCTGCATTTGCATATGAGATTTAACTTTTAAATTGGACCAAGCTTTTGCAGGTTTTTAAGAACTGGAAAAGCTGGGATTCTGTCAGGGAGGTTGTTAAAGGCCAGAAGAGATTTGACAAAGCACAGCTGAAGGCTGTGGTTAGAGATAAAGCAAAAACGTTTCCGGTTTGAATCCTATCAAATCCAGGCTTGTCCATAAACAGTTCCGTATGAATAGACATGTGCGGGGAGGGGTATAGAGCAGGGAGCTAATAACGGTTGGGTTTTGGGATTTTGAACTAAGGTAAAAAGTGATTTTCAAAGAATAGAAAAGTGACGTCCTCCCACCAGCCTGCCCCTAAGCCTCTCTTTAGCCCATCGAGACTCCTGCCATTTACCGTGGCCCAGCACCCACCCAGCAGTAGGTGGGTGAACTCCATCCCCAGCCTCCTCACACCCCAGAGAATCAGCCCCTCCGGAGACAGGGACCCAGGTTCACTCATCTCTGTGCCCCACAGCAAGGAGATGAGACTCATCAAAGCCTGTTACAGCAAAAACACCACCACCACCTCAGAGCCAGGAAAGCTTCTATCCCCACGGAGGGGCCAGGTCGGGGGAGTGACAGGGGAATGGGGCCGGGGTTGGGGGGCAGGATGATGACAAGAGTGAAAAGAGACAGGTAGGGCAACCAACTTGTCCCGATTTCCCCAGTTCGCCTGGGACTATTTTGTTTTATCACTGAAAGTCCTGCATCCCCAAAGCCCCTCATTGCTGGGCCATCCAGGATGGTCTGTGGGCGACTGGGGCTCGACGGGGAGAAGGCTGGTGGAAGCGGGGTGGGGATGGCAGCTGAGGGAGAGGGGCAAGGAGAGCTGCCTTTCCTTTGTCTCCATGGCTTTTACAGCTTGTGGGAAACAAAGCCTCTCTGCCGGAAGAGGTTCCTTTTCTAGAAGCTGGGAAGTGTGTGTGTGTGTGTGTGTGTGTGTGTGTGTGTGTGTGTGTGTGTGTGTCACCCCTCTGTCTCCTGCTCACCAAGTTCTCTCTCCTTTCTCTCTCTCTCTCTCTAAGCAGGCCAGCCTCCCACCTTCCAAGCTCCAGTGGGAATGACTCAGCAAGAAAACCAGGCCTGCTCTTCACTCTGGCTCTGGTGCTGTGGCTGGCTCCCCCACCCCACCCCAACTGGGCACTCTGCCCCCCTTTTCTCCTCCTTGTGCCACCCGCCAGCTGAGAGACTGAGGCCCCTGACGTCTAACCTTGGTGGTCTTGTGGAGGAGAGGCTGGTCAGCCTACCCTCAGGTGACACTGGCCCCTCACTCACCTCTCACCCTTCCCCATCGTGATTGCTTCTCCCCTCAGGAGCTAACATTCATGCCAGACACTTCGCTAGGCACTTGGCATGCATGATTCCTTTCCCTCCTCGGCCAGGAGGTTCCTGCTCTGATTGCTGTCATCTGCAGATTCAGAAAGTGAAGTCAGAGAGGCCAAACAAGGGCAGTGGTCACTCATTTATACCTGGACTGATGTATGCACACCCACGGTGCTAATGTACACAGGCAGGGACATGCACCAAGGAGTTGCAGCAGCAGATAAAACAAAACAAAAAGCAGGAAACCATCTGTGCTTACCCAGTTGTTGTTCCTAGTCGTGACTGAGTCTGACTCTTGGTGACTTCAAATGTGTGGAGTAGAATTGCTCCATAGGGTTTTCAAGGCTATGACTTTAAGGAAAAAGACTGCCAGGTCTTTCTTCCAAGGTGCCTTTGAGTGGGTTCAAACTACCAACCTTTCGGCTATTGGTCAAGCACTTAACTGTTTCTGCCACCCAGGGGCTCCTGGTCACCCAGTAGAACACATTAAATAAACACAGTACTGTGCAGCCATTAACAAGAACGAGGTACTCTGTGTGTGCGTGGGTATGGAGCAATCACCAAGATCCCTCAATCAGCAAGGAAAGCAGAGTGCTGAGCTGTGTGGCAGTGGGCACTGTGTGTGTGTGTGTGTGTGTGTGTGTAAAGTCGGTGTATGTCCTCATAGATGCTCTCATCTGCAGACAACTCTAGAAGGAGATACGAGAAAGTGTTGACAGTGATCGCCCCTGGGGAGGGGGACAAGGGGCTCAGAAACAGGGGGAGGAAGAAAACTCTCTCTGCACTGATTGAGCCTTCCAACAGTTCAAATCTCATTTACTGCCTTCTGAAAATGAAAGACTATTGTTTAAAAACTGTAATGCTGTATGTAAAAGAAAACTCCCCGTCTGTCTGACTTCAGTGCTCAAACTCTTAACCACGAGAGTGCACTGCCGTAGAAGAGTTTGGACTGCAGTGTGTATGTGTGTGAGTGTGTGTATATGTGTGTATGTGGGTATGTGTGTAAGTGTGAATGTGTGCGCCTGTGTGTGCATGTGTGTACGTGTATGAGAGTGTACACGTGCCAGAGTATGTATGGGTGTTGGCACATGTGTGAGTATGTGGGCATGTGTGCGTGTGAGTGTGCATGTGTGAATGGGTATTTGTGGATGGATATGGATGTATGAGTGTGGGAGTATGTTTGTGTATGAGTGAGTGTGTGCTTGTATGCACAAGTGGGTGTACGTATATACACAGTCCAAACATCCAGTTCCTGGTCCCCAAGTCCTGTCTCCCCACCTTCTCCCCTTCTCTCCTTGCTAGATTGCTGAGTGGAGCTGTGGGGGAAGTGAGGCGTGGGGGGAATGTCAGCAGGTTGCTGGGACAGGCCTCCAGGTGCAGCCCCGGCAGAGGGGAGAAGACACCCTCACCTTTTGGGGCCCCTGAGAAGTTCCCAACAACGATGGGTCTGAGAAGCAGGGAGGGAGGATGATGGGCCGGGAGCCAAGCAGGCCCAGAACCAAGTGGAGGAACTGAAACTTGGGTATGTGGAGGGATGATTGTTATGGGCTTGAAAAGAGTGGAGATTCTCAAGAGATTGTGGCTAGAGGGCAGGGTGCCCGAAGATCAGGGATTAGGGTGATAGGGAAGTGGCCTGGGGCCGTGGAGGCTTACAGGACAAGGGGAGCAGGTAACGGTACCCACAGCTCTTGTCTCAAGCGACTACCCAAATCATGGGCCAGGGTATGTGGCCTCTTGTTGACATTACTGGTAGGGTCATATTTTGTCTGCCTGCTCCAAATTTATTCCTGAAAAGCTAGGGGCCAGTCAGTGCTGTGAACATTCTCTAGCACCCAAACATCTCCCATAATCTGGCTTCTGCTTGAAATTCTGCCATCAGAATCCTACCTGAGATGGATAACTCCTGAAGGTGTCATGGGCTTTAGGGTCAGAGGGAGCAGGTTCCAATCCCAGGGCTGCCACCTAGGAGCTGTGTGACTGGGCAGCTCTGACTCCCACAGGTACGAGAGGACCTCTTTACAGGGTGGCAAGAGCATGAGTGAAGAGCATCTGTACGGGCTCACCTGATGGTAATCCCCAGTACACGACCCCACCACAGGGAGCCTGAGGGCTCCAGACCCCTTTTACGGAGAGAAGAGTAAGCAGGAAAATGAATATTTTAAAAGGGTGGTGAGGAGAGAAAAATGTGGGTCTGAGTGCCCAGAAAGTTGTCTCCTAAGCAAGAAAGAGAAGGCAGTGGCAGGTCAGGAAGATACATTTATCAGCATCACAGAAACCTCTGCCCAGCTCACCACGGCAACCACTGCTGGTCCCTGGTCCCTGCTGTGCAGCAGCGGCTGTCACAGAACCTCCCCCACACTTCTCCCCAGGCCTTCACTTTAGCAGGACTCCACTCTAGGAAGGCGGGTAGCGGAGTGGTGGGTGCATAGCGGGGTTTGTCTCAGGTAGTCGGGGAGAGGGAGGGACAGGGCTGGATGGATGGGTAGGGACAAGGCTAGATGGATGGGCAGGGACTCAGCTGTGGGCAGCAGAGTGTATGGGAGAGTCAGGCTTTGTAGTATTGAATGTTGGCAGTGATGATAATTATAACAGAACACAAATGACATTTATGAGCCTAGAGGAAATTATCCCATTATTCCCTATCATTCTTGTTCTGTGATTTTATGGTTATTGTCCTGGTTCATTTATGCCCAAGAACCTACAAAGTAAAGACACCCCCTGTAGGCAGGAGATGCTACCTCATAAGATGTGGGAGAGAATTCTTATGATTCCTTAATAACCATCTCTTCTTATTCCCTAGGAATTAGACCCATAATTTTTAGCTAGGCAGAGGGCTAACTGGAATAAAGACCCATCTCCCAACCTTATTTGCAGCTAGATATGGTGATATGATAAAGTTCTAACCAATGGGAGGCAAACGGAAGTATCACATAATTTCCAGGAAATGCCCTTAGAGACATTTCTTACGGCCTTGCCCACTCCTCCTTTCCTCCTTCCTGACGCTAGAATATTGACTCAATGGCTGGAACTTGAGCAGCTATCTTGGACCATGAGGTGGAAGCCATATGCTAAGAATGATGGAGAAAAGATATGGAAGAAGCCTGGGTCCTGATATCATGCAGGGCTTTGACAGCCCTGAATTACTACTTCTACCATGAGGATGAGGACTACACCTGAAGGACAGCAGAACAAGAAACTGGGAAGAGCCCGATCCCTCTGGACACTGTAGGGGGCCAGATTAGCTCCAGACTGCTTGCCTCTGAACTTCTTTTACATGAGAAGACAATACACATTTATCTCATTTAAGCCACCAGTACTTTGAGTTTCTTGTCTCTCCCAGACGAACCAAATCCTAAATGAAACCTCATGAGACATCTCAGTTAATTGACCTAACAACGTGTTTAGTGCTTCTGATCTATCTCCTAATTCATTGCGTAGCACCTGGGGTCTTAAAATCTTGCAAGCAGCCATCCAAGATGCAACAATTGTTCTGTATTCGCCTGGAGCAACAGAGGAAGAAGGTGAGTCAGGAATAGGAGGAGGATATGGAATGTGTGGCTGATTGCCTCCATGAATAACTGCCTCTTTTGCTGTGAGACCACAACTGGATGGTGCCTGGTTGAACATTTTAATTACTGAACATTTTAATTACTGAACATTTTAACCAAAGATTCTATAGAAGAATCCTGATCAAAGTGGTGGAAGTGCAGAGCAGGATTTCAGATTATCATGGAATCCAGACATTTTGGTGTCATGGGGGCTGATGAACCTCTAAAACTGTTGCCCGATATAGTCTTTAAACCTTAAACCAAAAATATCCCCTGCAGTCTTCTTAAAACCAAACAATAGCTTAGCTTGACTAGTAAAGAATGTCTGTCTTGAGCATTGTGCTCTTTTAAGAATTATGTATATGAGATCACATTGACAATAGCAACTTGAAAGATTAGATAGGAAAAACTTCGGGGGCAGTGAGTTCATGTTAATGGGGGGGAACAACTTGGAAAAAGAGGACGAGAATGATTGCACAACTTGAAGAATGTAATCAGTGTCACTGAATTGTACATGTAGAAATTGTTGAACTGGTATATGTTCTGCTGTGTATATTCTCAACAACAGCAAAAATAAAATAAATAAGAAAAAAATCCTAAGTGAAATCCATAGTCAGTTTTTCCCCGCTTCCCCCTCCTGGGCTTCCCCTACTCTGAGAAGGGGAGGGAAGACCCCAGCTAAGTTTTTTTGTCTGGGCCTTGAAGGGTATCTACAGTGGTGGGAGCCAAGATAGTGTCCAGTCATGAGGGGGCTGAAGAACTAGAAACAGAGGGACTAAGCAAGGCCTCTTTCTCCTTAGGGTCCCAAAGGAATGGGATGAGGACTGAAGGCTCAAAAACAAGATGGTGACTACTCTAACTTTATTGCCCCCACTGGACTGTAAGCAAATTGAGGGTAGAGACTAGCACAGAGCCCAGCACATAGTAGGTGCTCTATAAGGGCCCCAACTGTACTGTACTAAGGATTTTGGACAGACCTTGAAAGGAGCCACTGGACCCCCCAGGGATGGAGTAGTGGTGGCAATGGAGACGCAGGAGAGAGATCCCCTAGGAGATGATACCTGAGGGGAAAAAGCCGGGGCCACATGGTCTGCGCCACACCACTCCCCCAATAGTGCAGCATGTCCCTTCTGGGTCAGCTGGGCAAGTTCTGCATCTTATAAGTGGAGGGCTGTCCTGGGCAGGGGTGCTGTACGGCTGATGACACATGGCGGTGTTCAGGATCACATTTGTTCCTCACAAGCCCAAGGGCAGGGGTTATTGCTGCACTCTTTTCAGAAGAGAAAAATGGGTCCAGAGCTGTGAGGTGACTTGCCCAAGATCACCAGAAAATGCAGGAGCTGGAACCTGAACCCAGGGCTTCTGATTGCAAACGTCCCCTTCTTTAGAACAAAGGACGAAATTGGGAATTTCCAGCTTTAATGTTGCTTTCCCCTGAACTCCCCAGTCCAACACTGAGACCCTCAATGGGGTTTGTGAAGCCCTGCGGTGAAGAGGAGGTGGGACAAGAGAGGGAAGGGGTGTCGGGCAACCTCCCAGAAGCTTGGAGGGCTGGTAGACAGATGCACCCATTCCTTTGGATTTCCATCGCTGTGTGTCTATTCCGACTCATAGCAACCCTATAGGACAGAGTAGAGGTGGATTTGAACTGCAGAACTTTTGGTTAGCAGCTGTGCTCTTAACCACTGCACCACCAGGGCCCTGCCCTTCCGATAGCCCAGTATATTTGCACGAACAGGAAAAGGTGCCCCTTCCTCTAGATGCTTTACTGCCATCTGCTGGAAATTGTCATAATCACCATACATATCTATGATACCCGTTGCCGTAGAGTCAGATGTGAAAATGATGCCCCCTGGAATTGTATAGTGCAGAACCTGAACAACTGTACAGGGTAGTTCTAGATGTACCTGATCTTGCTTAAGAGAATGAACAAGGACAGGGTCTCTATCACCATGGTGGCTTGAGTCTTGTCCTCTTAGTTCTTGCCTAGGAGTCCTTGGCCCAAGCAGAGGGTATGTCTCCCACAGTTTCTCCACCCATGGCCCATTCATCCTTCCATCTTTTCTACTCTGGGCCATGTTCCATGCTGGTCATGCAGACACAACATGGGCAGAACCCAGTCCCTGCCCTTCCTGAGCTCACAGTCCAACAGAGGACACAGGCAAGTGAACAGGCCATTACAGCTTAGTGTGATGTGATGGCAGAAGGACACATGTCAGCTTCCTGTGTTGGAGCAACTATGATTTACCATGGATATTGTTACACATGATTTTAGAGATTTTCCTCCTCATGAAATTGTGAGGTTGGTTAATTTGACATTCTGTTTTTAGCTTACAAGGCGCGAAGAATTAGAAACAGGTCTTTTTAAGCCTTGTGGTCTAAATAGAATAAAGAAATTAAAAGTTGAAGACAGTTTTTAAAGACTGTTTTGTTTAGTGTTGTGAATACTAGTACCCTGAAAAATTCTATGAAGATTAGAACTTTGATATAATCTAATCTCTATTATCCTACTTTGTATATTATTTTAATGTTTTATTGTTGTTGAACCAAAAAAAAAGTTCTAAAGTGTCTAGCTCACATGTTTTATCAATATTTGCATTAGCTGTCTATGTTTCCTGCTATAACTAAACACTTGAAAGTTGTTAGTAATTATTTCTGTACATGAAACGGACAGTGTTTATAATCTTCATGAATGATTATAGCATTTTACTCTTGCAATAATAAATATACGTTTATACTTTAACTCACTCATAGAATTTAAACAAATAGAGCCTGAAAGGAGATATTGATTCCAAGTGACGTCCAGAAGGTTATCTATATTTTGAAGTGATTATTAACAGTAAGTGTGAATGATATGCCATGTGTGTATAACTTTGCTTATGGGATGCAAAGGTAATGTGGCACCATGACAGGATCATGGAACATGCATGGCGAGTCCAGGGAAGCTAGAAATGGTGCTGAAGTGGGTACTTGGCTATTCAGCCTTTCAAAGCCCAAAGCCAAAGATAAGGCTAAAGAACATATTTTGGCCGGATACTGAGGTCAAAGCCAAATTTTGATACATCCCTACTAAACAGTGTCATTTCTATCAGAGGGACACATTACATATGCATTAAAAATGATGTTGGGGAAATGTATTTATCGGCATGAAAGGATTGTCTTACTATTGCTGAATTTTAAAAGCTGGTGATAAAAGAGGATGAAGATGTGAGCCCAAATTTGTAATTAAGGGAGAAAAATCTGAATAGATAAAAGGTTGGAAAACACATACAAAATGTTAACAATGATTATCTCTGAGTGTAGGATTAAAAGGTTTCTGTTTTGTTATTAATTTTTTTAAATTTCTTTTTCATTTTCTTACATAGCATGCTTCTCATATGGCTTTTTAAAAAATATTGAAATGGGTCCTTTCTTTCTTTTTCTCCAGGGCCAGATTTTAAGCTTGTTGAGCTGGCCAGATGGCCTGAGCTGCTCCATTCCTACCTCCACCCCATCCCCATCCATGTTAATTCAAGGGTCACAGCCATGATGGGTTAGAGCTGCCTTTCCTAAGCCTGTTTTTGTGAAGAAGAAATGCCAAGAGGAAAGCAAGGATTGGTGGGAGGGTGGGAACAGCAGGGGTACTAGCCCCATTTGATCAGTGAGGAAATGGAATCTCAGAGAGGCTGGAAGTGCCAGGAAAATCCTGCTTCTGTCCTGAGGCTCAGGGGATGGATAACTTGAATGCTTTTCCACAGTAAAAGAGAAAGAGCTGCAGGGTTGGTCCCCAAATCCATTTTTCTCTTCCTCTTTATCAATAACCACCCCCCCAAAAAAAAACCCATTGCCTTTGAATCGATTCTGACTCATAAAAAAACAAAAAAACCTGTTGCCCTCAAGTTGATTTCGACTCATAAGCACCCTGTATACAATTCACTAGTTTTAACTGGTTACATAGAAAAGGACTACATTTCCCAGCCTCCCTTGTAGCTAGGTGTGGCCATGTGACTAAATTCCAGCCAATGAGAAATAAGTGGATGTACTGTATGCAACTTCCAGGAAATATCCTTAAAGAGAGAGGCATGTCCTTTCTCCTTTTCTCCTTGCTGGCTGGAGTATGGACATGACTGATGGCTGGGACACAAGCAACCATTTTGGACCATGAAGCAGCATACTCAGGATGAAGAAACAACAAGATAGAGTCTGAGTCCCAGACGACCATGAAGTCTCCACACTAGCCCCAGACTGGCTCCTTTAAACTTCATTTATGGGAGAGTGAAATAAACTTCCAGTGTTTTTTTTGGAGTTTCTGTCACATGCAATGCAACGTAATCTTAATTAATTATAATAGCTAGCAATTATTTAGTGCTTACTATGCCAGCCACTATTCCAAGTGTTTTACAGATATTATCTTGTGTAATTCATATAACAACCCTACTAGGTGGTAACTATAATTAACCCAAGGAACCTTGGTGGCACAATGGTTAAAGCACTCAGATGCTAACGGAAAGCTCAGCGGTTCAAACCCACCAGCTGCTCCATGGGAGAAAGATGTGGCAATCTGCTTCTTTAAAGATTATAGCCTTGGAAACCCTATGGGGCAGTTCTACTTGGTCCTATAGGGTTGCTATGAGTTGGTAATCAACTTGATGGCAACATGTTGTTTTTTCAATATGTAATTAACACTGCTTTACAAATCAGGAGGCTGAAACACAGAATTTAACTGACTTGCTCAAGGTCACACAACAAGTGACTGGTGGAACTGAAATCTGAACCTCGGTCATCAGACCCCAGAGCCTGTCCTCCCGTTGCTTGGCTGGACCCTCACCCTTGGCCCCCTTTTATCCTCTGGCCCATCTGACACTTCCGTACCCAACTGCGGGCCTGTTTACATTAACTTTACTACCCCTGAACTACCATCTCCAGCAAAAAATCCCATTTTCTCTACACTCTGTTTTACTGGGGAAAGGTTCTAATTCATACTCAAGTGTAAGAGATCAACACCAGCACAATATGTTAACTCTAGAGGAGAAAAATAGGCTATTTCTGTCAGTGTGAGGTTGCTCTGTGAGACAGGAAGCACATTGTGTGGGGTTTGGGCTTTGGAACCAAATGATCTGGATTTTAATTCTGCTGCCAGCAAACTGTGTGACCGCAGCAAATCTGTTGACCACTCTAAGCTTCCATTTTTCCCTCTATAAAATGGGTAGAATCAGACCTACATTAGGCAAGCTAATGATTAACTGGAATAACCCATGTGAAAGTACCTGGCTCCCTATCGACCTGACAGAACACTGTTGTTGTTAGTTGCCCTTGAGTCACATCTGACTCATGATGACATTATGTATAACACAGCAAAATGTTATCCGGTCCTGTGCCATATTCATAATCCTTGATATGTTTGAGCCCACTGACGTCAATAGGTGTCAGTAACAGGTGTCTGAATATTGACTGAATCTTTATTTAGTTGAATCCCACTTATTATCCATTGCTCCCCTCAGACTATTTTTTTTAAGTCAGGTATTGAGGTGTAATTTATATACAATAGCATTCACCCTTTTGAGGTATGCAGTTCTATAAGTTTTGACAAACATCAAAGTCATGAGGAGTCCCTGGGTGGCACAAATGGTTAAGTGCCTGACTACTAACTGAAAGACTGGCAGTTCAAACCCACCGAGAGGAGCCTTGGAAGACAGGCTTGGTGGGTGATCTGCTTCTTGAAAACCCTATGAAGCAGTTCTACTCTGCAACCCAGGGAGCTGCCATGAGTCAGAATCAACTCAGCGGCAGCTAACAACAACAACATACAGTCACATATCTACGTCTCAATCCAGATGGATTTCCATCACCCCAAATAGTTTCCTCATGCCCCTTTGCCCCCCCCAGATTATTTTTTATTTATTTAAATGTTTATTGAGTACTTACTATGAGCTCTGGTGGTGCAGTGGTTAAGCACTCAGCTGCTACCCAAAAAGTCAGCAGTTAGAACCCACCCAGCAGCTCCATGGGAGAAAAGACTTGGTAATCTGGTCCTGTAAAGATTACAGTCTAGGAAATCCGATGGGGCAGTTCTACTCTGTCCTATAAGGTTGCTATGACTCACAATTGACTCAACAGCATACAACAACAACACTATTTGCCAGGCCCTGTGCTGGGTGCTGGGTGCTGGACTACAGAAACAAAACTGACAGGTAAGTCTCCAGCTTTATGGGGTTTGTAATCTACAATGGAAAGAAGCAATAAGGAAGTAAATAAACCAACAACATACCCTAGAGGCAGTAGTGCTACGAAGTCAGCAAGATTTTTTGGTAGCTGGTGTTGTGCTTGTTGTTAGGTGCCACCGAGTCGGTTCCTACTCATAGCGACCCTATGTACAACAGAACAAAACTCTGCCCGGTCCTGCACCATCCTCACAATCATTGCTATGTTTGAGCCCATTGTTGAAGCCACTGTGTCAATCCATCTCGTCGAGGGTCTTCCTCTCTTTCGATGACCCTCCACTTTACCAAGTATGATGTCCTTCTCCAGGGACTGGCCCCTCCTGATGACACGTCCAAGCATAAGAGACAAAGTCTCACCATTCTTGCTTCTAAGCAGCACTCTGGCTGTACTTCTTCCAAGACAAACTTATTTGTTCTTCTGACAGTCCATGGTATATGCAATATTCTTCACCAACACCATAATTCAAAGGCATCAATTCTTCTTCCATCTGCCTTACTCATTGTCCAGCTTTTGCATGCATATGAGGTGATTGAAAACACCATGGCTTGAATCAGGTGCACCTTAGTCCTGAAAGTGACATCTTAGCTTTTTAACACTTTAAGGAAGTTTTTTGCAGCGTATTTGTCCAATGCACTACATTATATGATTTCTTGACTGCTGTTTCTGTAGGTGTTGATTGTGGATCCAAGAAAAATGAAATCCTTGACAACTTCAATCTTTTCTCCGTTTATCATGATGTTGTTTATTGGTCCAGTTGTGAGGATTTTTGTTTTCTTTATGTTGAGGTGCAATCCATACTGAAGGCTGTAGTCTTTGATCTTTATCAGTAAGTGCTTCAAGTCCTGTTTACTTTCAGCAAGCTAGATTGTGTCATCTACATATCGCAGGTTGTTAATGAGTCTTCTTCCAATCCTGATGCCACATTCTTCATCATATAGTCCAGTTTATCTGATTATTTGCTCAGCATACAGATTAACTAAGTATGGTGAAAGTAAACAACCTGACACACGCCTTTCCTGACTCTAAACCACGCTGTATCCGCTTGTTCTGTTCGAGCTACTACCTCTTAGTCTATGTACAGGTTCCTCATAAGCACAATTCTTCACAATGTTATCCATAATTTCTTATGATCCACACAGTCGAATGCCTTTGCATGGTCAATAAAACACAGGTAAACATCTTTCTGGTAGTCTCTGCTTTCAGCCAAGATCCATCTGACATCAGCAATGATATCCCTGGTTCCACATCCTCTTCTGAATCCAGCTTGAAGTTCTGGCAGTTCCCTGTCAATGTACCGCTGCAGCCATTTTTGAATTATCTTCAGCAAAATTTTACTTGCATGTGATATTAATGATATTGTTTAATAATTCCCACATTCTGTTGGATCACCTTTCTTTGCAATGAACACAGATATAGATCTCTTCTAGTTGGTTGGCCAGGCAGCTGTCTTCCAAATTTCTTGGCATAGACTAGTGAGCACTTCCAGCATTGCATCCATTTGTTGAAACATCTCAGTTGGTATTGTGTCAATTCCTGGAGCCTGTTTTTCACCAATGCCTTCAGTGCAGCTTGGACTTCTTCCCTCAATACCATCGGTTCTTGATCATATGCTAACTCTTGAAATGGTTAAACATCGACTAATTCTTTTTAGTACAGTGACTCTGTGTATTCCTTCCATCTTCTTTTGATGTTTCCTGCATTGTTCAATATTTTCCTCATAGAATCCTTCAATATTGCAACTCAAGGCTTGAATTTTTTCTTCAGTTCTTTCAGCTTGAGAAATGCCAAATATGTTCTTCCCTTTTGGTTTTCTAACTCTAGGTCTTTGCACATTTCATTATAATACTTTACTTTGTCTTCTCGAGCTGCCCTTTGAAATCTTCTATTCAGCTCTTTTACTTTATCATTTCTTCCTTTTGCTATAGCCACTCTATGTTCAAGAGCAAGTTTCACAGACTCTTCTGACATCCAATTTGGTCTTTTCT
Source organism: Trichechus manatus latirostris (assembly GCF_000243295.1). NCBI lineage: Eukaryota > Metazoa > Chordata > Mammalia > Sirenia > Trichechidae > Trichechus > Trichechus manatus. The sequence goes on along the minus strand of NW_004443946.1, from coordinate 30,028,940 downwards.
TTCTTTCCTGTCTTTTTAATGACCTTTTGCTTTCTTCATGTATGATGTCCTTGATGTAATCCCACAACCTATCTGGTCTTCAGTCATTACTGTTCAATATGTCAAATCTATTCTTGAGATGGTATCTAAATTCAGGTGGGATATACCCAAGGTTGTACTTTGGATCTTATGAAATTGTTTTGATTTTCTTCAGTTTCAACTTGAACTTGCATATGAGCAGTTGATGATCTGTTCCGCAGTTGCCCCTGGTCTTGTTCTGACTGATGATATTGAGCTTCTCCATCACCTCTGTCTACAGATGTAGTCGATTTGATTCCTGTGCTTTCCATCCAGCTAGGTCCACGTATATAGTCACAGTTTATGTTGCTGAAAAAAGGTATTTACAATGAATAAGTCATTGGTCTTACAAAATTCTATCAGGCAGTCTCCTGCATCATTTCTATCATCAAGGCCATATTTTCCAACTACTGATCCTTCTTCTTTGTTTCCAACTTTCACATTCCAATCACCAGTAACTATCAATGCATCTTAATTGCATGTTTGATCAATTTCAGACTGCAAAAGTTGGTAAAAATCTTCAATTTCTTCATCTTTGGATTGGTGGTTGGTGTGTAAATTTGAATAATAGTTGTATTAACTGGTCTTCCTTGTAGGCGTGTGGATATTATCCACACATTGCACTTCAAGATAGATCTTGAAATGTTCTTTGTGATGATGAATGCAACTCCATTCCTCTTCAATTTGTCATTCCCAACATAGTAGACCATATGATTGTCCGATTCAAAATGGCCAGTGCCAGTCCATTCAGCTCACTAATGCCTAGGATTTCAATCTTTATGCATTCCATTTAATTTTTAACGACTTTCACTCTTCCTAGATTCATACTTTGTACATTCCACATTCTGCTTATTAATGGATGTTTGCAGCTGTTTCTTCTCATTTTGGATCATGCCACGTTAGTACAAGTAAATGAACAAACAACATCATCCTAATCGTCCTAGAGGCAGTAGTGCTACACAGTCAGCAGAATTGTTTGGTAGCTGGTAGCTGGGGCTATTTCACGCAGAGCAAGTGCTGTCAAACTCACATCTTTGCCATTTAAAACACAACAAATGCTCTAAGTTAGCTAAAATCCCCATTTAATGGAGAGGGAAATTGAGGCTGAGAGAGGTTAAGGAAGTTGCTCAAGGTCACACAGCTAGTGAATGAGAAAGCAGGAATTCAAACCTAAGTCAGAGGACTCCAAGAAATTGTGCGTTGTTCATCACACCACACTACTTCTCTCCGGGGCCAGCGACCATCCCTTTTAGCCAGGAGGAGGGAGGGAGAAAGGAGAGGTCAGGGCTGTGAGGTCTGGGCAGCGCCCCCTGCTCTGTGACCATTACAATATGTCCAAGAGGCCTCCAAACAGCCAAGGACTCTGCAGTGGCCTCGCTCCCTCTTTCCCTAATGGAGACATTGATCTTCCGCCCCATTCCCTCCCATTCCGGACAGCTGACACTGTGGGCTCTCAGCTGGCCTCCACTTGCACCTCCTGAGCTTCCTCCAACAAAAAGACATAAACCAAGGTTGTGTCAAATGAGTGAGCTGGTGCTCTCACTCCCTTGCCCTTTCTTTTCCTCTCTTTTCCTTCTTTCTCTTTTCCTTCTTCTCCCTTCTGCCTTCTCCCTCCCTCCTCCTCTCCTTCCCTCTGTCCTCTCTATTGCCCTCCCTCTTCCTCCTACATGCTCTGACAAGGAAAGGACCTATTAATCTTGCCACTGTCACCCACCACCGCCAGGCCACATGAGCTGCATGCTGATCCGCAGGCACAGGCATCCCTGCCAGGACTGCCTAAGCGGTCCCTGGAAACCACGGCTAATTGGTAAAAGATCGTATTCCTTCTTCCACAGCCTGAACAATCCAAAGGGAGCTCTTTCAAGATAAACCAAGATTTCCATGCTGATGCATCAGTCACCCGCGGAGACCGCTGGGGCTATCTGTTACCCAGAGGGTGGCATTCAGACCTGCTGCTTCTACCTGGACACGTGGGCTGGATGGTGAGCATCCCTGCCCCCACCCACACCACCCACAAACTGCAGAGGGTTTGAGAGTATTTGATAAATATGCTGCAGGCTTACATGCGTATTGACGCCTGGTATATTCATTCATTCAACAGATATTTATTGAGTACTGACTATGCACCAGGCACTGTTACAGGCACTGGGGATACAGCAGTGAACAAAACAGTCAAAATCCTGTGCTCAGGGAGTTAACATTCTAGTGGGAAGAGGCAGACAGTAAACATATACTGTGTCAGGTGGTGATAAGTGCTGTTGAAGACAAATGGAGCAGAGTAGATGGCGCACAGAGTGAAGAGGGGAACAATTTTCTATAAAAGGAGATCATGCAGGTCTTTTACTGACGGAGTGCATACGTTACATCTGTGATTCCTTTATGCAAGTGACATGCTCCGGAAAAGTTAAGTATCAATGAGATTTTTGCATATTAAATTGCATTTTAAATTAAAATAGGCAAAGCTTGCTGATTAACATGCAGCAAATCTCTAAACCTCAGTTTCCTCATAAGAAAAATCGGTTTCATAATTCTCTCTCCAGTTAGCTTACAGGGCCACTGAGACTCATGGATTGAAATTATAATTCTGTGGGTGTACTTTGTAACCTGCAAAACAATTTACTACATCAAAATAATGTTGTTGTTAAAATGAAGACGTAGACGGCAAAGTAAATTACTAGCTCCAAACAAAAATTCTGTGATAATTCAAATATTCAGTTGGCTAGAATGAATATTACACTTATATGTTTTCTGGATCTGGGCAGGCAGGGATGGCGTCTTACTAAGTCTTCTGAGGCTTGGGGAGCACTTTGTGGTTGTTATTGACAGTTAAGAGAATCCTGTCTGAGGATGTCTATTATAATCTTAATTTTGGGGCACCAGTTAAAATCAAGGCCGCAGCCGATCTTCCTCCTGATCAATCTGAAATAAGAGTGTGGGAATGAAAGAAAAACTCCACCAGCCTCCTTAGATGTGGCTTCTTGCATCTTGTAATGTTCTCTGCCTCAAACACTTGGGGAATTAAAGGACCAGACAGATAAGTGTAGGTGGGTTCCTCACCCAAGGGAGACGTTGCTTGTTTCATAGAGCTTCTCTTTTTGTACAGAGCATTTTGAGGCAAAATGGAATGATTGCTGCTTGGAAGGGAATTCATTTTACTCAAATGACATCGTCAAATAGCAAGCAAGATTTATGGCCTGGATCTCCGGGAAAGTGCTCGGTGGCAATCAGATGCCTGTGTTCCCACCCACCTGGGACCGTCTGCAGGTGCAGTCGCAGCTGAACTGAAGAATATATGACAAGGGCAACGGGGGATGTGGTTTATAGTCATTTTTCTGATGCTGTTCATGGAGGTTGAGACTATAGTTGGGGTGGGCAGCAGGGTGCAAGATAAGTAGCAAATGTGTCCTCATGAGGTATCTCAAAGGCCTCGAAACATAGCTTTTCCTCTCAGAGAGAAAGATCGATATCAACTCATTATTCGATACATCTTACTCAGTGCCTACTCTGGGAAAGTCATCCTGGTAGGTACTACGGAGGACCCCGCAAAGGGTTTCTGCCATAGGCCAGAAGCTCTCATTTTAGGTGGAAAGATAAGACATCTGCAGATAATGGTCAGCATCCAAGAGAGAGATAGGAGGTGGGAGACATTAACGCTGTCCAGTCTTCTGCCTGGACCGAGTCACTTAAATTACGTTGTCTCATTTAGTCCTCATCACCATAAGGCAATGGTGTTATTCCCATTTCATGGATGAGGATACTGAGAGCAGAGTGGTCAAATGACTTGCTCAAGCTCACACAGCTGGTAAGCGGCAATAAAGTGTTAGTTTTCAGTCTGCTTACCTCTGATGGGGCCAGAATCAAAGTGGACTTTTAAAATTGACCTCCCTATTGATTTTGTCAGGAATAAGCACCAATTTTAGAGAAACAAGACAACATTTGGCTGTATTTCCTTTCACTCATCTCACTTAAGGGGGGGGGGCTGAGGAACCACTAGCTCTCGATTTGAAGCTTTAATGTCCTTTTTTGTTGTTCAACTATATTTCTAAACAAATCACTGTTGTCCATTTTCATTTGCATTGCCAGATCTCCTTTTTCATGGTGAAATACTCCCTTCCCCCACTGACATCTTCCCACATTCTCCTAGCTTCTCTCTCTCTCTCTCTTTCCCTCCCCTCACACACACATATCCAGACACACACCTTCCCACCACACACCCATATGCAAAATAAAATTAGAAATACCGCCCAACTCTCAACGTATTTAGGGAACGGAGATCTTCAATCAGTATAGCCAAAACCAAAGCACTCCAGGCTCCCTCCCTCCCAAGCCAGTGTAAGGAGCTGGCAGAGCTTGTGAAAAGGGCTGAGACAGCCATGATCTTGACAAAAAGCTGCTCTGAAGGGGAAAAGGCCATTGGTGCTTCCCTGGGTCTGCCCTGTGACCACTGGAACTCAGAGCTACTGGAGGCAAACACCTGGCATGCTGTTCTTTTGCTTAAATGTGAGTCCCTTTCAGAACACGAAAAGGTTTCCTGGCCCCTTTTTTGTTTTGTTGCATACTGCTAAAACGCAGAGAAAACAGTGTCTGGATTCAAAAAGAGACTGAGCTGATAAGCATATGGCCCTCACATCCAGGGATTGCTCCTGCATTAATCAACTGGTTGAGAAAGCAATAAACAATTGTTTATTTATTATGTTTGCATTCACCAAGAGGAGTGGAAAAGAGCAAGTGGGTGAGCTATGACAGCCCAGGAAACCGAGGACGATGGTGGCACCAATATTTCTGCAGTGCTGCTAAGGTGGTCTCTGCCTGTCCCCATTCCACACTAGCTGGTGTCACCACCTTCTTGGTGGTACCCACCTCAGAATAGTAGAGTCAGGGAAGGAGAAGGGAATAGGAACAAGGAGATGGGAGTGAAGCTCCAGGCAGAAGCTCCTGGTCTGTGTCTGGATAAACTCCTTTCTCCCAAATCAGAGCTCCTTCTGGGTCTCAGGGTGAAGCTGGGTTGCATACAAACTGAGTGCAGGAGCACTCGTGCTAGAACTGAGTTCAAATCCAGGCTCTATCACCCACCTACTGGATGACCTTAGGTACGTAACTTAGCCCTTCTGAGCCTCGACCTCCTCATCTGCAGAATGGGGATCCTGGAGCTTCCTAGATCATGTTGACAGGATAGACGAAGCTGTCTTGTGCTAAAAGCACAGTGCTTGGTACACAGTAAGGGCCTAATAAATAGTGTCAGTAATTATGAACTAATAGCCAAATAGCATTTACCATGTGCAGGCTCTATTTAAGGGCTTTCCATACATTGTCTTAATCCTCACTTCTTTACTTCTCAGACGAGGAAAGTGTAATCCAAGATCACACAGTAGAGAATGGTGGCCATTCAAACCCACGAAGCCAGGCTCCAGGGTTCAGATCTGAACCCCTCTGTGCACAGCCCTTCTGAGGAGATGGCAATGGTCTGTATGCATGTTGCCCCTGGTGAGCTGAGCTCTCAAACCTCCATGTCTCCTTCGGTCAGAGGGTCAGAGCCGTCAGAGTCAGAGCGAGAGCAGGAGGGTTGCTGGTCGTAGAGGGGAGGGAAAGCGACGAGGATGGCTAGAGCAGCCACATCAGGGCTGAATCTCCCAGTTGGAACCAGCAGCTGGAGTCAGGCAGGGCGCCCCCAGCCCACTCCAGAGGGACCAAGAACGGGGGTGGGGTGGGGTGAGGCGGGAGGTGGAACAAGAGGGGTGACCAGAGCGCCGCCCCCAGGAGGGAAGGGAGGGGAGGCAGAGCTGGGGGTGCCCAGCTGCTATCCCCGCCGCCTCCTGGTCCCCACTCGCTGGCGCCCGAGTGGGAGGACGGCAGCTGCCCGCTCCCTCCTCCCCACACCCCGGCTACCTGCCCAGTCCCCGAAGCGAAGCGTGAGGAGGCAGCGAGCCAGCCGGGCCGAGCCCATAACTTTGCGGCCTCGAAGAGGACGAGTGCCGACGTCCAGAGCTCCTCTTGTCGGCGACCGGAGCTCGGTGAGTTCATTTCCCTAGTCCTCTGCGGCGATGCGGCGGGGGCAACCGGCGGGCGGCTTCCCGGGCGCCCAGGAGGCGGTGGCCCAGCAGCCGGCAGCCGCCGGCGCTGCTTGCCTCGCTAGGGCTCGGGCTGTGCCGCCCTCTGCCACCGGCGAGGCGGCGCCGGTGCTGAACGGACAGCTCCCCGCACCACGGGTCTGCAGGCGCCTAGGCGGCCTCGGCCATCCAAGCCCCGGCGCAGGCCCGCGGCTGCGACCGCCCGCCGAGCGCCCCTCACTCTCCCAGCCCCTGTGCTTTGCCTTCCCTACGCCGCGGCGCATCTGGAGGCAGTTCCTGCGTCCCCCTGGCGACTGGCGCGGGGAAGACACTTGCTTCTCCGGAGCCCGGGGCTACGGGCTCCCTGGGGTGGTCAGCACCGCTGCGGCCCCCGGTGGGCGCATAGCGAGGGCGGTGCTGAGTCTCCAGCAACCACCCCTGAGCGTGCTCTGCGCAGCGCCCCTGCTGCAGAGAGAAGCCCGCGCTCCCCACGGCGGCCGAGGGTCCCCGGAGGCGTAGGCACCTGCAAAGGGGACTCCAAGGTGATCAGCCGCCCAGTCCAGACGGGACGGCCTGAACCGAGGCACTGTGGCATCCGCCCACCCTGGGCGCAGCTGCCTTCCCAGAACTTTTCTCGCGCCTCTCCTTAGCCTCTGGAAAAGTTCTCTATGGCGCCCGGAATCCTATTTTCCGGGGGCTTCTGAAGCTGGGCAGCAGCCGGGGCTGTGGGCGACGGGGTGGGATGGGCATGCGGCGGGGGCTGCGCTCGGAGGCGGTGGCTCGATCCCGGGAAAGACTGGGCAAGCATCCATTCATGAGCCCAGGGCTGGCTTGTCGGCACCGAAAGGGTCTCGTCGTCATGGGGGTTGTTTGGGTTTCTCACGCCAGGAGGGCGGGAGGCAGACGCTAAAGAGGGATTTTAATTCCGTCGCCTCAAATGAAAACGCTTTTTGCAAAGAAATAGCCAGGACAGCCAGCGTCGGAGAGATGAGCCGACCAGGACCCGCTGATACAGGTATTCTGGTTGCGCCCGCCACCCCACCCCGTTCCTGAGCGCGTGTTTGAATGAATCGATTGTTTTAATCGATTTTTTAAAAGACAGGTGGCAGCGGCTGCGTGTGTGCGTGTGTGTACACAGACACATACACAGATATAAATACAGACAGATATCCAGGCGCACACAGATTACACGTACTGAGTCAGTCACGGAAACATACACACGCACCACGAGCTTACACGCACACATACCTCTAAAGACGGTACCCGTGAAGTCCCTGCGCTTTGTCCCTGTGTGTGTTGGGGAGCGGGCGGTGAAGTAGGACTTCCAGTCGGTCAAATTGTGCATTTCCCTTTGCTCTCCCCACCCCACCCCAAATCCTTGGCCTTCTCCTCCTAAGGGGATCTGAACGAGAAATCCCAAACTCAGGCTTGTTTCCACTGCCATAGAGAAGAGGAGCTCTCGGCCCCATCCTGCATCCCCTACTGAGCGCAAACTAGCAGCCCCCGCCGCCCTTGTGCCTGACCCCGGGACTCCAAGGAGCCGAGGTCGTGCAAAAACCGAGGGAGCTGGCACCCCGAGGTTGGGCCTGGCCCCCGGAGTCTGCTGTAGCTTCGAGCGTCTCACGCCTGCTTGCCACCCATTAGGGAAGCGGGAGGGGTGATTGGAGGGGGAGGGGTGAAGGCATGGATTGGCGCGGAGTCGGACCGACAGGCGTCGCCCAAGGAGCGCGCTAGGGCGCCCCCCTGGACGCCGCGGTAAGTCTCCCTCTCGCTCGGGGCCCGCAGGAATGTAATCGAGGATGCTGGCCCTTCGGCTGCTCAACGTGGTGGCCCCTGCCTACTTCCTGTGCATCGCCCTGGTGACCTTTGTGCTGCAGCTCTTCCTCTTCCTGCCCAGCATGCGCGAGGACCCTGCAGCCGCCCCGCTCTTCTCGCCCGCCCTGCTCCATGGGGCATTCTTTCTATTCCTCTCTGCCAACGCCCTGGGCAATTACGTCCTGGTCATCCAGAACTCCCCAGACGATCTGGGCGCCTGCCAGGGGACCTCAGCCAGGAGGGCGCCATGCCCCCCGCCCAGCACCCACTTCTGCCGAGTGTGCGCCAGGGTCACTCTGAGGCACGACCACCACTGTTTCTTCACGGGCAACTGCATCGGCAGCAGGAACATGCGCAACTTCGTCCTGTTCTGCCTCTACACCTCCCTCGCCTGCCTCTACTCCATGGTGGCCGGCGTGGCCTACATCTCCGCAGTCCTTTCCATCTCCTTCTCCCACCCCCTGGCCTTCCTCACGCTCCTGCCCACCTCCATCAGCCAGTTCTTCTCCGGTGAGTGGCCTTGACAGGCGGGTTGGGCCCTACTCAGAGTCCCTCACCCCCACCCCCAAAATTGCTAGATTTAACAAATCAGAACACAGGACACCCAGTTAAAATCGAATTTCAGATAAACAACACATAATTTTTCAGTGTATGTCCCATGCAGTATTTGGAACATCCGAACCCATTGCCACTGAGTGGATTCCAACTCATAATGACCCCATAGGACAGAGTAGAACTGCCCCATGGTGTTTCCAAGGCTGTAATCTTTACAGAAGCAGACTGCCACATCTTTCTTTCCCAGAGCAGGTCATGGATTCGAGTGGGTTCGAACTGCTGACCTTTCAGTTAGCAGCCAAGCTCTTAACCACTGCGCCACCAGGGCTTCTATTTGGGACATATTTATACTAAAAAAAGTATGCATTGTCTCTCTGAAATTCAAATTTAACTGGGTGTGCTATATTTTATCTGGTGAACATTTCCCCCACCCCACCTATCATCTACTCCTTGTTCTCTCCTATTTGCTCATAGAATTGTGGTGATCCAGGCAATACACCTGCTTTGTGCCAGGCAGGGCTGAGTGCAGGCCATGGCCCCATGCACCCCTGTGAGGTATGCCCATGCTATGACCCTCTTCTGCCTGAACCCAAATCCTGTTCGCACATTCCCCAAGGACTTCACTTTCCAAAGGTCTTGCCAACCACCACAGGAAGGCTGAACATGGTACCACCCCATCCCCAGCAGGAAGCTAAGCCTCACCTTCCTGCCCACTCCATTTGACCCCACCAAGTTCTCCAGCCTGCAGATGGCTCAGAGCAGGAAGCACTGTGGGTGAGCTGCAGCCGTCTTTAATGGTTCCATCTACACCCCAAAGAGCTGTAGAACTGGTGTGGGATCAGACCCTCCAGGAGGCTCTCAGACCTGCATGTGCCAGGCACATGAGCTGCCACACTGGTGCTCAGCTGGGTGTCCTGGTGAGGACTGCATTTTATGTAGCACGTCCCACGGAGTGATCTAGCCCTAGGGCACCCAGCTCCTGGTGGCAGTTCTTGTCACTTTACCTGGCCTTGAAATTTGCCCCATCTCATTTCCTTCCACTACCTCACCATCCTGGCCTTTGACTCTGACTGGCTTGGTGTCACAATAGGTAACGTGTGTATATGTGTGTAAGTGTGTGTAATTGTTACTCCCATTTCTCAGATGAGGAAACTGAGGTTCAGATGGAATTCAATGGCTTGCCCAGGATCATACTACTACTGAGTAGCAGCGTCTGCCCTGCTCCCAGGTTTTTAGACCACAGTCTGATGCTCTTCCTCAATAGCATAGGGAATACAACATATTCCCTCACTCACTGAGCTTTCGGGGACAAAGACAGACAGGGTGCAACCGCTTGCACTGAGACACCAAGATTATCTTGATGTGCCTGGGCTAGGCATTCATAAAAATTCTGCTCCACTATGGGGGAAGCCATCATTTTGGTCTTTGGTGGGGCTGGCATGACTTTCTGCAGGCCGGTTCTTCCCAGGCATGAATTCTCATGCCATGTGGCAGTGAGAACACAGGCACAGAGAGGACCTGCCTATGGGAGCTGCCTTAAGGGGTGGTGGCTGAGCTGGACCCAGAACTCAGAGCTCTCAGACCTTCTGGATCTGGGTGCTGGCAAAGAAGGCAGCTGGGACCAAAATAACCAGGACAGGGGAGTGTGGGTGGGTGGGCCAGAGGGTGGAGTGTGAGCACAGGCAGGTGGAGGGATGAGGGGAGCCAGAGAGCATGGTTAAACTTTCTTTTCCAAGTAGTCTCACCACACAAAAATGGGTGGTTGCAAAGAGAGGCTCTTAAAATGACTTGGTTCATGATAAGCCTGGGCCTGAGGCCTGTCTGTATGTGCCAAGTTTGGGGGACAGGAAAGAAAGGAAGAAGGACCTCTTGCTGATAAGAAAACAGCCAGTCTCTGGCTACCTTGGGGCCCAGAGCCCTGTCCAGCAGAATGAAGGAGTCCCATCTCAGTCTTCCTCCATTGCCAACATTTCCTCTTTGTCCTGGCCACCCTCCATCTCTCTCTCCCCATCCCCTCACATTCACCTCACCTGCTCAGTTCCCCCCACATCTCTCCTTCTCCAATCCAAATGGTTGAGAGCGCACCCCCTCTCACATGCCCAGGAGGACAGGTCGACAAGAGGGAGTAAGAAGTCACAAGTTGTTTAATAGAAATTGAGTGTCCCCAGTTCTAGTACTGCCCCTGAGTCAGATCAGCTGCCAACACCTGGAATGGCTATGAGTGTGGGCTCTGCAAGCTAGAAGTGGGAAGGAGTCTTCTAAAATGAAGGTGGCTGCTAACTATAGACCTTTGGCTGATGCCAAAGAGGTAGAGGACTGGCCAGCTAGGTTCTAGAAGCGTCTTCTCTTTTGACTTTGTGTGACCAGTATAGGTTGTATCACCTCTCTGAACCTCAATCTTCTCATCCGGAAAATGGAGATGATACCATCTGACCTGTGTCATGGCAGTTGGAAAAGTGCAGAGCATGGTGGGGACCACTGGAAGGTCCAGTGGGAGGGGAAGGGGACTAGCGTTTGATGAACATCTATTATATGCCACCTACTGTGCATATCTCCTTTCATCTAATCCTCATGACAAGTCTGTCAGGTAGGTATCATCAAGTCCATTTTAAAGATGAGGAATCAAAGGCTCAGCAAGGTCAAGTTGCTTCAAAGCCACACAGCTTGTGTGATTCCCACCCAAGATTTGGACTCAGGGCTATTAGTCTCCAAAGCTCATGCCCTTTCCACTGTACCACATTGCCTCTCTGGAGCTCTCGTTGGAGCTGCTTCCTGATGAATGAGCTACTTAAGGAGGGAGGAAGCTTCCTGTCCCTGGATGCATTAAAGAAGATGCTGGGTGTTGGTCAAAGGTGTATAGATGCTTGGTGGGAAGCAGGCGAAGGGGAGATTGGATGGTGCAACCTTTTCAGGCCCTTTGGGAAGAGTCTGTGATTTTCTAAAAGAAGCATAACTATTATTAAATAGTTCAGAGGTGCCAAGACAGCCAGGCTAGGCAACTTCAAACACTTTGAGAGAAAGTAGGTCCCAAGAATAGCCTTTTGTAGCTGCTGCATGGGGCCAGGAAAAGGCTGCAAGGTCTTCCTCGTGCCTTGTTTTAGTGCCAGAAAAGAAGCCTGTGGGAAACAGCTTCCGTCAACCCAGGCTCGTCTGATGTCTCACATCCTAGCTGTAGGGCTGTCCTTGGCCATCAGCATTCCTTGAGCCCAAAGGGCAGCATGGCCTGTGGTCCTCTATTCCTCACGTGGCTGCCCCAGCTCACCTGTGCTGACAAGGAAGAAGTGGGTCAGAGGAATGGCGCAGCCCCGTGTGAGACCTGTCCTGCTGCTGCCTAGTGCCTATGGAGGGGCTGCTCTACATGCCAGCTGGAACGAGCTGTGCAGCCCCTGGGCATCTGGACTTATTTGTCTCCAACTTTGCAAAGAAAAACCTGCTGTCAAAACTCCCGGGGACTAGGGCGAGAGGAGGCTGCTAATGAGCAAACCTGAACCAGATCTGCATCCTCCTTGGATGCTGAGTCCATTTGCTGCTCACACTGGACAAGTTTTAAAGCCCAGCCCTCAAGGGTCTGGAAATTGGATCCTGGGGAGACCAAGGAAGAGATGGACTAGGGGAAACTGGAGGAAGGGAGGGATATGGTAGAGATTTGCAGTGGCAGAATAGGTTGTAAGGTGGGGTCTCTGGAGCAGATTGTGTGGAATTGTCCTACAGGGAGAGAAGGGCCGAGGAGGGCTTTTGAGTTCTCTCCTGGGGCCACCCCCCTGGCTGCTGGGTGGTCAAGGTGGGTGTCTTTACCACAGCTGCCATAGTTGCAGCTTGGAGTTGCAGGACTCCAAGCCCTGGAAACGAGAAGGGGAAAGCTTGGTGATTTTAGGAGTTATACTTGAGCCCCTTTTGGATCTGCTAAATGGTCCTCAGCAGGGAGCACTGCACTGAGAATGCTGATTCATTGGCACACAATTTCTTGACTTATGCAACCCTGTGAAATCAGTATTATTATGCCTGTTTTATAAATGAGCAAACTGAAATTCAGAGAGGTTAAGAAACTTGTGCAAGTCCACACGGCTGGGAAATTCAAACCTAGCATGGTTCGGTCACTCAAACTTTGAGGGAGAGAGTGGGAGCTCTTACTCAGTGGATGTTTAAAACCAGTAACGGAGAGTGCTTGGTTTGGAGGGGCTTGGGGGTAATCCTTCCCCAACGCAGGGGGCTAGCTTCATGACCCTGGGGGCCTCTTCCAGCATTAGCAAGCTCCTATGGATGGAACACCTTTGGCCTAATGTGCTGGTGGCCACACTGCCCCCTTGTTAACATTAATGACTGAATTATTCTCTCAGTCAGTGCTCTGCACTGCCCTTGAGCCTAGCTTGTGATTTATTCTTCTCAATGACTAGGCCCTGGACTCCATCCTGTCATTGCTTTCCTGAATCCTCCCAGCCAGTGCTCCCAGCTTCACAGGGAGCAGGTGCTGCTGCAGTCAAGACAGCTGCCCAGGCACCAGCTTCTTCTCAACTCACCCTTCTCTCCTAAGAAAAGCTCCCTCTCCCTGCTTCCAGCCCAGAAAAAGCAGGCAGAGACGTGCATCCCTGACTCTACTGAAATGTTCACAGCATCTAGGTGCAGCCCAGAGAAGCTGAGGGCTTTCTATGCTGAGCTCATCAAACTCCCTTCCGTCTCCCCCACACCCCCAGTTCTTCCCTGTTGTCTCAGGAGCCATCAGCACCATGGAAAAGTTGGGGCGATTAGTCCATTCTTCCTCTCCCTCCCTGCAGCGCTGAGATTGCTACAAAATGTAGCTTCCATCTCATTAATCTCCCTCGCTCCCAGCGGAAGGTGCCTGCCTGGATCGCATTTCTGTACGTGGTCTGGGTGTAAAGTGGGTCTGGTGTCTCCCTTCCCCCTGCAGGAGCTGTCCTTGGTTCTGAAATGTTCGTCATCCTCATGCTCTACCTCTGGTTTGCCATCGGCCTGGCCTGCGCTGGCTTCTGCTGCCACCAGCTGCTGTTGATCCTCCGGGGACAGACCCGCCACCAGGTGCGAAAGGGGGTGGCTGTGCGGGCCCGGCCTTGGCGCAAGAACTTACAGGAGGTCTTCGGGAAGAGGTGGCTGCTGGGCCTGCTGGTCCCCATGTTCAATGTTGGAAGTGAGAGCGCCAAGCAGCGGGACAAGTAGCAGGCCCTCCCATCATCTCTCTTTCTCTCTGTGTCTTGATTCCTCCTGAACATAAGACCACACGACCTTGAATCCACCCATGACCCACTACAAGCTTGGGCTGGTAAGGTCCCAGCGTCCACCCCTGGTCTGTGACCCATAGAGAACTTCATTGGCTGGTGGATCATGACAAGGAGGAAAAATGGCCACCCAGGCATTGCTAGGTTTCCCACAAGCTAGACAGGTAGCTTCTAACTCTTAGGATGCCTCTGCTTTTATTTCTTATCTTTGGGGGTCCTGGCTTTTCCCCTCTGCCTGGCTCATCCACTCTCTAGTGAGTCTGATGTCATCACTGCTATCTGCTAGAACCCTTCCTCTCAGCCGCCATGCTGGGAGCAGGGAGTGGGCAGTGGATTCTTGCTGCTGGTAGGAGGCTCTCCTGGACCTTGAGGCTGGCAAAATGTATTTAGAATTGCCACGTGTGAAAGGCAGCCAAGTTACCCTTGCCAACTGCTAGGGAAGTTGGGAAGGGACAGGTGTGTCCTTGTCCTCTCTGGAACTGTGGGCAGTGAAGGGAAAGAGAACTCAGTAGCCTGCTGTCCTGCTCTCCCCAGCCAAGTTGCAGAGCCCTTGCTCTGGGAGATGGCAGCCAATAGCCTAGTATTTCTAGCTGCTGTTCCCCGTCCACCCTGCCTCAGCAGCCACCCCAGCCCAATTCAGAACCTGGCTGAATGCTTGCTTGCCTTGGCACTCTTCCAGCCTTTCTCCTTGGTCTCCAGCCTCCAGGTCTTTGCTGGGAAAGCAAAGAAGGAGAGAGAGGAAGAAGGGAGGTACAGATAAATGATGGAGGCATGTGACTGTATTACCATATAAAAGGAGAGGGAGTAGATGTGTGTGTCTGTGTGTGAGAGAGAGACAGACAGACAGAGCAAGAGGCAAATGGTGAGGAGCATTGTTATGGACACAGAGTAGAGAGGAGAGGGTCATGCAGAGGCTGGGATATTTGGGGAAAGAGAAGTGGGAGGGGCAAATGGATTCATTTCTACCTTGTATAAAGGACATTCTAATAGCTAACGTGGTTCAGTGTTGGAATGGCTGCCCGGGGAGGTAGCAAGAGCTCCGTGTCCACTGCTGGAGGTATCCCAGCAGAGACTGGGCAGTCATCTGCCAGACATGGCCTACAAGGGATTTCTGCACAGGGTCAGCCTAGACAAGCTTAGAGATCCTTCCCATCCTGAGATTCTGGCGACATCTTCACAATTCGAGGCCCAAAGACAAGATCTGCAGAGATGCCTGTGAGTTACTGTTTCGTGATGCAAACTTCCAGGACCCAACCTAGCCACTGAGGAGAGTCTCTGGGGAGACAGGACTACCTGGATGTTATTGGTAGTTAAGGGGGCTGGAATTTGGGGACAGGGTCAGATGGAGGCAGTAGTGGGGATAGAGAAGCCAGAAGGTCAAGGTCAACTCTGAGGGGAACATTGGGAGGGTTGAGGCTGGGGAATGGGGGAGACCAGAATATAGGGGTGCAGTTGCCAGACTATCCCTGCTCATCTGACTGGTTCTGGATGGGGCACTGCTGTGGGCTCTGGGTCTCAGAGGACCAGATGCCTGGGCTTTGAGGGAGTGGGGACAACACAAACACCCCCACCCTGACTGGCTCCCAAAGCTGGTCTGCCACCCTTGCAGGCAGCAGTGCTGAAGCCCACACCCCTGCAGTGTCCAGGCGATGGCCACAGCAACCCCAATGGTTGCACAACACCCTGAGTTCACAAGCAAAGCCTGGGATGACTTTAGCCCATCCTGCCTTCATGCCCTGTAGAGGGCTAATGTGGTAATGACTTGTCCTACCTATATTTCTCTCTCTCACAATATTTCATTCATTCATTCATCCACCCTGTTGTTATTGTGTACTGTTGAGTGGATTCTGACTCATAGCGACTCTTTACGACAGGGTAGAACTACCCCATAGAGTTTCTTAGGCTGTAATATTTACGGGAGCAAATCTCCAAGTCTTTTCTCCTGCAGAGTGGCTGGTGGGTTCAAACTGCCAACCTTTTGGTTAGCAGCCAAGCGCTTTACCTATTGCACCACCAGCGCTCATTTACTGAGTGCCAACTATGTGCCCAGTCCCTTCCAGGCACTGGTGATACAGTGGCAAACAAGAGGATGAGATCTATACCATCAAAGGCACCATGTTTGTCACAGCCTCCTGTGCACGGACTTCCATTGAACAATGGTCTCTCTGCCATCTTGACGGTCAGCAGGGAGGTCACTTGGAGGGAAAGGATGTGGCAGAGAGGGCTGAAAGGGAGCCCATGCTGCTGCTCAACAAGCCTTGATGGAGGAGTCATGGGGGGCTTCCCCACCCCAATTCTGGCCATACTTAATCACCCCACACCTGGAGTGGGAGGAGGAGGGCAAGGGGGAGGGGGAAAGGGCCCAGGGAATCCAAGCCTTTGCCCTCTCATGACCTCAGAGCTCAAGCTTGGAAGCCAGCCCTGCCATTCCCAGCCTCCTGGAGGCTTAGCTCTGTGAGGCCCAACATAAGGGAGGAGGGCAAAAGGGAGACCTGCAGGGGAGTCGGCTCCTGGCTGGTTGGTCAGTGGGGGGTGATGGTGGGAGGTTGCCGGGTGTGGGACTTGAATAGCATTTGTACACATGGCCCTGTATTGTTGATGAAGAATGTTAATAAAATATGTAGTTTTAAACTGGATTCGATGTGATCATATGGGCGCTGTGGTTGGTCTCAGGGCTGGTACTCGCAGGAATGCACTGATGCAGTCATACTGGTTGCTAAAATACTTAAAATAAGTATTAAAAATACTTCTGTCCCAGTTGGTAAATAACCATTGCCCAGATTCCCTAAGTGGCCCAACCCCCCTGCCCCAGCTGTGCCTGCTCCTCCCCTGGACCTCCTGACTCACCCCACAATCTAGCAACTAAGGGGGGTAACATCTGGCACCCTCATGGATCCCAGGACTCTGCTTCAACCCTTCAGCCAGGATTGGTCAGGGCCATGCCGTGTGGTTGGTTAGTGTTATGGATTGAATTGAGTCCCTCCAAAATGTGGGTCAACTTGGCTAGGCCATGATTCCCAGTATTGCGTGATTGTCCACCATTTTGTCATCTAATGTGATTTTCCTATGTGTTGTAAATCCTACCTCTGTGATGCTAATGAGACAGTTATGTTAATGAGGCAGGACTAATCTGCAAGACTAGGTTGTGTCTTAAATCAATCTCTTTTGAGATGTAAAAGAGAGAAGCGAGCAGAGAGACATGGAAACGTCATGCCACAAAGAAGGCAGTG
Organism: Trichechus manatus latirostris; assembly: GCF_000243295.1. Lineage (NCBI taxonomy): Eukaryota > Metazoa > Chordata > Mammalia > Sirenia > Trichechidae > Trichechus > Trichechus manatus. The sequence goes on along the minus strand of NW_004443946.1, from coordinate 30,012,005 downwards.
TTAGGAGCAGAGCGCATCTTTTGGACCCAAGGTTCCTGCACTGACAAGCTCCTAGACCAGGGGAAGATTGATGACAAGGACCTTCCCCCGGAACCAACAGAGAGAGAGAGGCTTCCCCTGGAGCTGACACCCTGAATTCAGACTTCCAGTCTCCTAGACTGAGAGAGAATAAACCTCTGTTTGTTAAAGCCACCCACTTGTGGTAATTGTTATACCACCACTAGATAACCAAGACAGTAAGTATGTGAATGTCACCCGTGGTTGGTAGCAGTTCTGTGATGCTGGGATCTATGGACCCACAGGGACCAGGAATGGAGTGTCTAAATTGGCAACTTTTCTTTTCCTCCTCTTCCTCATTCTCCTCCTCCCGTTCCCTTCCCCATGTCAGAGGGCAGGTGGGGAAGAGAATGAAGAGGAGAGCCCATCTGCCCCTGCTTCCCAGCAAGAGCCCCTGCCTCTCAGCCCCTACAACATCTGAGACCTCAGAGGCCCAGACCTGAGGGCAGCCGAGGGGGTAGAGCCCGGAGGGGAGGAGTGGGCGTGACCTCTAATGCAGGCCTGGATTCACGGAGGGCACAACTGCAAAGTGCTGATTCTGTTTGGGCTGTGGAAGAACCTTAAGCCTAGGCCAGTGTTGTGATGGTCTGCATTCCCTGAACACACCCCAACAGGGAGCCACAGATGTGCTGGGGCAGCGGGATGAAAGGAGCTGTGGTTAATCTGCAGCACATTCCAGAGCGTGGGCTGCCCTCACCCCACAGGACAGACACCACACCCGGCTTGTACACCATTATATCCTCGATGCTTGCCTAGCAGGGGCTAGGCATATAGTAGGTGATCAATAAATATTGACTGAGTGAAGGCACAGATTTTGTGCTCATTTGCTCACTCCACACCTCTTATTCCCCTGATGTGCCAAGCGCTGTGCTCTGCACATTGTGAGGTTAGAGGATGGATGGACAACTCTGTCCTCCTGGTGTTCACAACCTAGGAGATGTTCCTTGAGACTGCACTAGGGGTGCTCAGAGAGGGGAAAGAGCACGTCTAGTGGCCAGGACCAGGGAGGTTCCATTTGTGCAGGGTCTGGAAGATGGATGGGATTTCAGCAGGTGGAGATGGCCAGGGAGGCTCTCCAGGTAGAGGGAACAAACCTGGAGCCTCAGGGTGATCATAGGGAACATAAAAGAGAGGCAGAGGGAGTTAAGGCTGAGAGATGGGACCTAAGCAGAGAGGGTCTTGAATGCCAAGCTAAGAAATCTAGATTTAATTTGGTAGGTGATCGGGAACCACTGAAGGAGTTTGAGCAAGGAAGTGATGTGATTAGAGCTAGATTTCAGACAGTGGAGCGTTGGAGGATAGACTGGAAGTGTTAGAAACTGGAGAGCTAAGAGGTGTTGGCTATGGTCTGAGTGAGACATAATGAGGGTCTGGGCAGGGATAGTGGCTGTGGGCTGGTAAGGAAGGGAAGGATGTCAGGGGTACTTCACAGACATGACCAGATGTGTGCCAGGGAGAGGACCCAAGACAATCTGGAAGGTTGAGGATGCACAAAACCTGTGCATTCATTCAGTCAATATTTATTGAGCACTTACTATGTGCCTAGGTGCCTCAAAAAACAGGCCATCAGGAGCACTGGGGTAGGGAGAAGATCACGACCCTTGGGTTCAGGCCACCAAAGCACTCGGCCCTATCATTAGCCCACTGGTTGGCAGTTGATGATGTCTTTCTTAACTAAACACTCTGCTTCTTAACTAAACACTCTGCAAACTTGCATGGAGGAAGGGGTTTGACCAATAGCTCAGGGGATATCTGCTAGTCATACTTTGCAGCACAACTCGCAGATTCCCAAAGCCAGGGTAAGAGCATCTGTTTGTGGCACTAGAGGTCATGCGTCTTCTGGCCTTCATGGGTCTTCTCCCCAGTCTTCAATATTCCCAACCAGAAAGGGGGCACTCTGCTTTGGCCCATGCCCTAGCATCAGATTGAACAAAGCATTAACTGCCTCACTCCAGAGTTCAGGAACCAAAGGAGCTTTGGGAAAAGGATAAACTTGAGGAGGCTAGAACCCATGTCTCCTTCTGCTGTAACAAGGAAGCCAGTCTTTAGGTCCCAGGGACCATCTTAAAGCCAGTCTCCTCCCCTAGGAACATGATTGTCCTTGTTACTCTCCATGCTCTGGCTCTTCTCTGCACCCTTTGTCCTCCAGCTGGCCTCACCGACCCCCCCACCCCCTCCATCTCCCTCCTGCCTCTGGGCTTGCTCTCAGGGATGGTGGGAGGCAGCCAGTCTATTTTCCAAAGCTTCATTTTCTGAAATCTAGCTCTAGTCATGCTACTCCCTTGCTCAAAATCCAGATTTCTTAGCTTGGCTTTCAAGGCCCTTCTTCTGCTGGGGAGAAGAGGGGGGATGGGCAGGGAGCAAGGATGCAGGGCTCCTGCCTTATCTGAGATGCTTCAGAGATGGGGCAGAACTTTGGACCTGCTCCCAGCCGAGGTGAGCCTGCTGTAGGGGTGCAGGTGTCTGGAGTAGCTCATCTGCTCCTGATGTTGGCATTTGCCTTTGCCCTTGTCCCTCTTTCTGTGGGTGGTGCTGACCCAGCTCCTCCATTCATTCCTCAAACATTCATTAATGCTGACTTGATGCAGGGCACAATGCCAAGAACCAGGAATGCAAAGATGAATGAGACCTAATACCTGACCTCAGGAAGCTCATGGACGAATCACAGTGGTTCACACAGCCCAGGCTCAGTGCATGAGAGCGCTGTTGGGAGAAGGATGGGGCTCTCCAGAAGCCCAGAGGAGAGCACTCGCTTGGCCATGGATAGGGTGGGGAGATTCCCCAGAGAATGTGACACCTGAGTCATGCAGGATGAATAGGAGTGGGACAGGTAGAAAAGCAGGGCTACAAGGAGGAATAATGGAGTCCCTGGGTAGTGCGACCAGTTAAGAGTTTGACTGTTAACCAAAAAGTTGGCAGTTCAAACCCACACAGAGGCTCCTTGGAAGAAAGGCCTGGTGATCTGCTCCTGAAAGATCACAGCCATGAAAACCCTGTGGAGTGTAGTTCTACTCTGCACACATGGGGGTGTCATGAGTTGAAATCCACTTGATGACAACTGGTTTGGTCATTTTGGTTTGAGGCAGGAGTAGGGTTAGAGGCAGGGATGCCCAGTGATTTCTGGGAATCATGAGTCTGCATTGAGGAGTAATTGGGACATGAGTACGTATCCTGCAGTCACGGCCAGAGAAATTTTTAGTCCTCAGGCCACCTGGACAAAGCGTGGTTCTCCAAGGCCCCTGCCTCTGTCCTCTGATCACTTCTCACAAAACCCTGATTCACCCCAGCTCATGCGTGTCCTACTTGGGTGAGTCAAGCATGAGTTGATGTCTAGTTTTTCTAAGTAATCCACAGGAAATGAGTCCTCCAGGTTGGAGCCCTAAGCAGAAGATCACACTAATTTCCCAAGGAGTCAGCAGGAGGGTGCTGGAGAGCTCAGCTAGGAACATCGAGATCCAGAGACCTCTCTCTGGGCCCAACGAGAGGCCTCAGGGAGTGCCTGTCAATCTTTCCTTCTAGTACATTCTCAGCCAATAGTACATTCTCAGCTATTCCTACCAAGATGACATCCAGGAGCTAGAGTAGGAGAATTGAAAAAGCTGAAACCCTGTAATGTAGGAAGTGACCTTCTGTTTTATATCATTGCCCATCCTGACCATCAAGGCTCGCGCCTCTTCATGGCCATCTGCATCCCAGTGGGCACCCCTTCTATAGCCTGGTGGCCCTGATGTACCTCCTTCAGCCTGGGTCTCTCCCAGCCCCCACTGCCTCCCACTTCTCCACAGGGCTTTTCCTCAGCCAGTCCAGCCCCCTGGGGAATGTTCCATCCCAAACTCCCACTACACTCAGCAGCTCTCTGTCAGTCTGACTCATTCCCTCTTGTGTGGCCTTTGTCTCCTAACGCTACTGCAAACCCCTGGAGGGCAGAAATGGAGGTGTAGAATCCTCTATAGGGCACTGACACTGTTGTGATGCTACTACTGGTAATAATGACTGCCACTGAGCAATCATGATGAGCCCAGCCCTTATCATACTCACACTTTACCACTACTAACTCATTATTCTTCAGAGCAACCCTAGGAGGCAGGTTTTATTACTATCCCTATTTTCCAGATGAAGGAACTGAGTCACAGAAGGGTATATAACTTGTCTAAAGCCACCCAGCTTGTAAGTGGTAGAGCTGGGATTCAAACCCAGCCTGCCTGCTCCAGAGGCTATGCTTTTAACCCAGACACTAGACTGTCCTTCTATTGCGGACTGTTGTAGACACCCAGTAAAGGAGATTGGGTGGCACAAGCGGTTTGTGATTGGCTGCTAACCTAAAAGTTAGTGGTTCAAACACACTCAGCAGCTCCACAGAAGAAAGGCCTGGCAAACTGCTTCTGTAACGATTATAGCCAACAAAACTCTATAGAGTAGTTCTACTCTGTAATACTTGGGGTCATCATGAATCGGAATTAACTCAACAGCAACAGGTTTGGTTTTTCTTGGTAGACACCCAGTAAATTCCCTGCTGAAAACTAACAAGGGATCAAGTTTTCATTCATTCATTCATTGAAAACATTTTCTGAGCACCTACTCTGGAGTCCCTGGGTGGCACAAATAGTTAAATACTTGGCTACTAATCAAAAAATTGTTGGTTCAAATCCACCCAGAGGTGACACGGAAGAAAGACCTGGTGACATGCTTCCGGAAGATCACAGCCATTGACAACCCTATGGAGCACAGTTCTACTCTGACACATATGGGGTCACCATGAGTCAATGTCCACTCACCAGCAACTGGTTTACTATGTAACAGGCACTGGGGATCCAGAGAAAGGAATTAGACTCAGCCTCCACCTTCACAGAGCAGACAGTCTGCTGCTGAAGGTGACCCTGCAGGTGAAAACAGGCTGACTTCAGAGCTTAGGAGGCTTATCTGTGTCCTTTCCACTCTAATGATTATGGGCAAGTTGCCCTAGATAAAGCTGCTTCTGGAGGCTAAGCACCTGTGAAGGTCTGAGGAAAGTCCAGGTTGGGGACCCTACCCCAGGGCTCAAAGATAATGCATAACCAGGCAAAAAGGCCCCAGCTATTTCTGGGCTGCCGTCTGCAGCAGGGACAAGGGGGCTACAGGAAAGGACCAGCCCCACCAGAGGGCTGAGCACAGCCCTGCACATCCCCCCATCCACCCCCTGAAGACCAGGACAGGGAGGCACCAAAAGACCCTAAAATGGGAGTGTGCTGTGAGGAGAAAAACGTCTGCAAAAGCTCATCTACGACATGTGGGGAAAGAGAAGACACCAGAGGGGCCAAAGGGAGGCTGTAGCACATCTTGCCATCCTCCCCACCGAAAGGTGGAGTTCGCACAAAGCTCCAGAGGCAGGGAGCAGGGCGTTGACCTGGAACCTTCCAGAGAGGAGGCATTTCCACGTGAGCTGAAGGCTCCTTCCTAGCAACTCTGGCCCCAAATGTCCCCCTTCCTGGCCTGTTCGTAATGCTGAAATCCCACCATTAATATCTCCTTAAAACATCTAAAGCATTTGGCCCTCAGAATCCCTAGTTTCAAATTCTGGGAGGTGTTTGTTACTTGTTGTTGTTGTTAGGTGCCATCGAGTTGGTTCCGACTCATAGCGACCCTATGTACAACAGAACTAAACACGGCCCCATCCTGCGCCATCCTCACAATCGTTGCTATGTTTGAGCCTATCGTTGCAGCCACTGTGTCAATCTGTCTTGTTGAGGGTCTTCCTCTTTTTCGCTGACCCTCTACTTTACCAAGCATAACATCCTTCTCCAGGGATTGGCCCCTCCTGATATCATGTCCAAAGTATGTGAGACAAAGTCTCACCATCTTCCCTTCTAAGGAGCATTCTGGCTGTACTTCTCCAAGACAGATTTGTCTGTTCTTTTGACAGTCCATGGTATATTCAATATTCTTTGCCAACACCATAATTCAAAGGTGTCAAATCTTCAGTCTTCCTTAGTCATTGTCTACCTTTCGCATGCACATGAGGTGACTGAAAACACCATGGCGTGGGACAGGCACACCTTAGTCCTCAAAGTGACATCTTTGCTTTTTAACCCTTTAAAGTAGTCTTTTACAACAGATTTGCCCAATGCAGTGCATTGCTTGATTTCTTGACTGCTGCTTCCATGGGCGTTGATTGTGGATCCAAGTAAAATGAAATTGTTGACAACTTCAATCTCTCCGTTTATCATGATGTTGCACGTTGGTCCCGTTGTGAGGATTTTTGTTTTCTTTATGTTGAAGTGTAATCCATACTAAAGGCTGTAGTCTTTAATCTTCATCAGTAAGTACTTCAAGTCCACTTTCAGAAAGCAAAGATGTGTCATCTGCATATCACAGGTTGTTAATGAGTCTTCCTTCAATCCTAATGCCCTGTTCTTCTTCATATAGTCCAGCTTCTCTGAATATTTGCTCAGCATACAGATTGAATAAGTATGGTGAAAGGATACAACCCCGAAACACACCTTTCCTGACTTTAAACCACACAGTATCCCCTTGTTCTGTTCCAACGACTGCATCTTGGTCTATGGAGAGGTCCCTCATGAGCACAGTTAAGTGTTCTGGAATTCCCATTCTTCGCAACGTTATCCATAACTTGTTATGATCCACACAGTCGAATGCCTTTGCATAGTCAATAAAACACAAGTAAAAAGTAAACATGTTTCTGGTATTCTCTGCTTTCAGCCAAGATCCATCTGACATCAGCAATGATATCCCACTTTCCACGTCCTCTTCTGAATCTGGCTTGAATTTCTGGCAGTTCCCTGTCGAAGTACTGCTGCAATTGCTTTTGAATGATCTTCAGCAAAGTTTTACTTGTGTGTGATATTAATGATATTGTTTGATAAATTCCACATTCTGTTGGATCACCTTTCTTTGGAATGGGCACGAATATGGATCTCTTCCAATTAGTTGGTCAGGGAGCTGTCTTCTAAATTTCTTGGCATAGATGAGTGAGCATCTCCAGTGCTACATCCACCTGTTGAAACATTTCAATCGGTATTCCATCAATTCCTGGAGTCTTGTTTTTCATCAATACCTTCAGTGCAGCTTGGATTTCTTCCTTCAGTATCATCAGTTCTTGATCATAGGCTACCTCCTGAAATGGTTGAACATCAACCAATTCTTTTTGATGCAGTGACTCTGTGTATTCCTTCCATCTTCTTTTAATGCTTTCTGCATCATTCAATATTTTGCCCATAGATTCCTTCAATATTGCAACTTGAGGCTTGAATTTTTTCTTCAGTTCTTTCAGCTTGAGAAATGGTGAATGTGTTCTTTCTTTTTGGTTTTCTAACTCCAGGTCTTTGCACATGTCATTATAATACTTTGTCTTCTTGAGCCGCCCTTTGAAATCTGCTGTTCAGCTCTTTTACTTCATCATTTATTACTTTTACTTTAGCTACCCTATGTTCAAGAGTAAGTTTCAGAGTCTCTTCTGACATCCATTTTGGTCTTTTTCTTTCTTTCCTGTCTTTTTAATGACCTTTTGCTTTCTTCATGTATGATGTCCTTGATGCCATCCCACAGCTCGTCTAGTCTTTGGTCATTAGTGTTTAATGCGTCAAGTCTATTCTTGAGATAGTCTCTAAATTCAGGTGGGACATACTTTGGCTCCCATAGACTTGTTTTAATTCTCTTCAGTTTCAACTTGAACTTGCATGTGGGCAACTGATGGTCTGTTCTGCAGTTGGCCCCGGCCTTGTTTTGACTGATGATATTGAGCTTTTCTGTCGTCTCTTTCCACAGATGTAGTCGATTTGATTCCTGTGTATTCCATCTGGTGAGGCCTACATATCTAGTTGCCATTTATGTTGTTGAAAAAAGATATTTTCAATGAATAGGTCTTTGTTCTTACAAAATTCTGTCATGCGAGATCTCCAGCGTCATTTCTATCACCAAGGTCATATCTTCCAACTACTGATCCTTCTTAGTTTCCAAGTTTGGCATTCCAATAATCACTAATTATCAATGCATCGTGATTGCATGTTTGATCAATTTCAGACTGCAGAAGTTAGTAAAATCTTCAATTTCTTCTTCTTTGGCATTAGTGGTTTGTGTGTAAATTTGCATAACTGCCACGTTAACTCGTCTTCCTTGTGGGCGTATGGATATTATCCTATCACTGACAGCATTGTACTTCAGGATAGATTTTTGAATTTTTTTTTTTTTGGCAATGAGTGCAACGTGTTCCTCTTCAATTTGTCATTCCTGGCACAGTAGACCATATGACTGTCTGATTCAAAGTGGCCAGTGCCAGTCCATTCAGCTCACTAATACCTAGGGTATCATCAACATCATATCGATCTTCAAGCACTTCATTTCATTTTTGATAACTTCCAATTTTCCTAGATTCATACTCGTACATTCCACATTCCGATTATTAATGGATGTTTGTAGCTGTTTCTTGTCATTTTGATTTGTACCATATCAACAAAGGAAGGTCTCGAAAGCTTTACTCCTTCCATGTCATTAAGGTCAACTCTACTTTGAGGAGGCAGCTCTTTCCCGGTCATGTTTTGAGTGCCTTCCAACCTGAGGGGCTCATCTTCTGGCACTGTATCAGACAATGTTCTGCTGCTATTCGTAAGGTTTTCACTGGCCAATTTTTTTAGAAGTAGTTCGCTAGTTCCTTCTTCCTAGTCTGTTTTAGTTTGGGAGCTCCACTGAAACCCGTCCACCATGGGTGTCACTGCTAGTATTTGAAATACTGGTGGCATAGCTTCCAGCATCACTGCAACACGCAAGCCACCACAATACGACAAACTGACAAACGAGTGCTGGTTTGCTACTAAACACCTTGAAATTAGGTTGCCTTCTTTTCCTCCCTGACAGCTTGCTGAGAGCTGAGCCAAAAGCGGGTAGTTTTAGATAGAGGGGAGGAAAGAGTGGTGACCCAGGCATGAGATACTCTGGAGTGGGTGGGCGGGGGGAGGGCCCTGCCAGAGTGCCACATGAAGAATACAAAGAATGTCACAGAACTGTGAAGAATGTTGAAATGGCAAATGCTTTGTTACATACATATTTACCACAATTAAGAAAAAAAAAAAGAGCCATAGGAGACCCCCAGCCTGGGTAACTCCTTCACCACCTGGGGCAGGAACTAAGCCTGAGTGCTCCGGTGGGCTGGCCTGAGGGTGGTGCTCACGAGTCCCCATCCAGTAACTGGCATCCTGGAAAGACCACCCAACTGTGAGTCCAGAGAGCACAGTGGTCCCTGCTGAGTTCCTGTGTGGCCCTGAGCAAGTCTTTGGACACCGGATTCATCCTTTAGACTTATCAAGGATTGGATCCTCTTGGCACACAGTGGGGCAGATTGACCCCAACGATGTGTTGCTGGGCAGGACAATGTCTTAATGCACTGCATGCACATTCTACTCTGCCACAGACTCCACCCCTCCTCTACACTCTTCCCCTACCTGCTTGGCCTCCGAAGGCTTCTGAGTTTATAAGCCCTGAAAGGCCAAGCTTCAGAAGACCTTCCACAAGCCACTGGGACGAATTCCTCAAACCTTCTGCCTAGCATGTTGTGCTGTCAGTGGGGGAGAGGAAGGAATCAGGGAGAAGGCAGGAATTGGGCGTTTAAAGAAAAAGCAGTGAAGGATATGACTTCAGAGATGGAAAGACAGGGGAGATGAAATGACACAAATTTGATTTTGATGAATTCAGAGCCAGCAGAGGTCACCAGCCGCAGGGGAAGGGCTGTTCCTGCTTTTATCAAAGACTGTAAGGGTTGCTTTCACGGACCAGCGGAAAGGAGACCCGAGGAAGGAAGCCAAGTAGGCTACCAGTTGAGTGGGCAGCGAGGCCCACCAGTCTGACAGTGCCTGCCAGCCAGGCCGAAAATTTCCTCGCATGTTCGGGTAATTAATAAACACAGGAGCAGGGGAGGGTGCGATGGCTCGCCGGAGAAAGGATTTAATTAGCAACGCTTTCAGGAGAGAAAATTAAATTACAGGAAACAGTGGTGTACTCCGAGGATCACAAACCCCTAAGCCGACTCCTGAGACTCACCCCTCCCACCCCGCCGCGCGCGCCCGAGCCGCATTGCCACGGTCCAGGTCCCCAGCCTCGTCCCAGGGGACGAGGGCCGCGCGGGGCTGGGTTTTCTTCCACTCAGGCTGGGACTGAGCGTCCTTGTCGCGCGCAGCAGCGCCGACGCCGCCAGGACCCGCTGCCGTGGATGGGGGCTGCCGGGAGGGGGCGCCACGGGGACGCCGCGCTTTCTGTCCCGGGACGACGCCCGCGCCTCGGGCTCCACGGCCAAAGGTGGGGTGGCCGCTTCTCGGCGCTAGCCGAGGAGGCTCGGAAAAGGACTGGGGGCCAACCAACTGGAGGGCTGCTGGGTTTTCTGCCTTGCTGAGCCTTGAAGGGGGCTTCAAGACAGAGGCGTGGAAGGGGGGGGAGGCAGAAGGGGGATTTGCCCGAACGCAAGTCCAAGGGGCCGCAGACGAGGCGTGGAATGACATTCCCAGGCGCCACAAATAGGAAAGATGCCTGAGGCAGCCAGGCTGAGGCAGCCAGACAAGGGGGGCGGAAGGCGTTTCTGTTAACGGGTCTCTGCTATCAACGTCTATTCATCTTGAAATGGGGGGGGGGTGCAATTTAGAGATTGCCCCTGGGCGCTTATTACCCTCGCTGCACCTTCTGCTTCAGAGGGGAAAGGGCGAGATGGAGGCCGGACTTGTGACCACTCTGCTCACGGTGGTCTGACCCGAGACTCATCTAAGTGGCAGTAAAGTGGGGCCTGACTGACCCAGGAAAATGGGAGAGAGGGAGTACGAGAATGGAGCAGCCTTGTCCACATGCCATCACAGTCTCGCCCCGAGCAAGGCTTCCAGAGAGCGCGCTCCCAGCCCGAGCCCCTCCTGGGAGGTCCTTAGCGCTCAAGACCTTGCTCCCCTCTCAGACGCCAGGATGGCTCAGTGTGTTCCCCTACCTCCCCTCCTCTTTACCACCTGGTGCTATTTTTCTTTGTAACAATAAACTCATTTCTTGAGCTCGTGCTATCCCAGGCCCGGTGGCGAGTGCTTGGCTAACAGGAGCTCCCCGAATCGTGACTCAGCCCTGTGAGCGCTAATTATAAGCCCTGTTTTGCAGAAGTGGAAACTGGATCTCAGGCGGAAGAGCTCGCCCAGGGACACCCCACTGGTATGTGATTATGTTGAAATTCACACCCAAATGTGCTCTGCACTTATCCCCAGCAAGGGGGCACCTGTTTTGATCCCGAGCCCCTAGCCCAGGGCCTTTCATATGGTAGGGGCTCAGTAAGCTTTGTGACTGAATGGTGGGCGGGTCTCGTTTGCCAAATGGGGTGCTCATAGCTAAGAAGGGGTGTCAGGATTAAATGAGGTGGTGTGTATAAAACACCCGGTACCACACCTGGACCGCTTGAGCATTTAGCGCAAGCTGGTGCCAACGCTAATCAAACTTGACAGTGTGTGGGAATCACCTGTGGATTTTTGTTAAAATGCAGATACTGAACCAGCAGGTCCAGGCGGGGCCGTGATTTCCCATGCTGCTGCTGCTGCTGGCCTGAGGATCACACTTGGGGTAGTGAGGAGCTACTCTCTACCCCACCCCCCTCAGTCCCCACCCTCAACCCCAAGCCCACAATAGAGAGTCATTGCAGTAGCTCTTATTAACCTTGCACATTTGCAATCACCTGAGGAGCTTAAAAATTACTTGGGCAGAGAGGGCCCTACCTCCCAGAGAGTCTGATGGAATTGGTCTGGCTGTGGCCTGGGCATTGGGATTTTTAAAGCTCCCCAAGGGATTCTATTACGAAGCCAAGATTGAGAACCCCTGCAGTGGAGGAATCTGAGGAGGGCTAGTAATGTGAGCAAAGGGGGGTTGAGGAAGTTCACCTGATACAGGTGTGGAGGACGGCTTGTAGGGGAAACTGGAGGCTGGGCCAGATGTGAGATTAAGGACCTGGCTAGGGTGGGGCTGGCAATCAATATTCCTGATTCCTCTACAGCTCCCCACCTGCTGGCTGTATAGCTCTAAAGAGGGGTGAGGCCTGGGACTGGCTGGAGAGCTCGCTTGGTAGGTACTCTGCAGGGTGTGTACTAAGGAGGGTCTCTGTTCTGGGTGCAGCAGGGTGCGGAAGGCAGGCAGGGAGCTGGGATGGTTTGCTGTCACTGCCCATATGTACAAGGTGGAAGGCTGGCCTTGTACAGACCCAGCTCAGCTGGCCCAGTGGAATACATGGGCATGGTTCTCCTGCAGTAACAATCTTACCATTAATTACTGTTTTATTTTCTAGGCACTTTGCACATTAGGGCACAACAATCTTTTAAACATTAACCTAGCAAATGAGGAAACAGGCCCAGAGAGATTACGTAACTTGCCAGGATCACACAGCAACCAGATCCAGATCCAAAGCCATGATATTTCCACCTCACCATGATGCCTGCCTCCCTAGGTGGTACAGAGTAGAGAACAGCTAGGGGGATGGGAAGGAGGAGAAGCATAAAAAGGTGGCATCATTTGAGCAGGCTTGGGCTTAACCCAGGTGGTGCAACCAACCGGTTTGTGCTCATCTACTACCCTAAAGGTTGGTGGTCCAAAACCACGCAGCAGCACAGTGTAAGAAAGGCCTGACAATCTGCTTTGGTAAAGATAATAGCCAAGAAAACCCTATGGAGCAGTTCTAGTCTGTAACACATGAGGTCGCCATAAGCTGGAATTGATTTCAACAGCAAGGGCTTGATTTTATTGGTATGATGCCACCCAGCTTCTGCTCGTGCTCTTTCCTTTGGCTAACACGCCATTCCTCTTCTCCTAAAATTATCTAAGCACCATCATATGCCAAGGCTGAGCTCAAATCTCAACTTGCCTTGAGTTCCTTTCCAGGCCTTGGAGAGCTCCCTGCAACTCCGGTCTGAAATTTTTCTTGGGCACCAGGCAGGGCTTCTAACTGGTTTGTTTTGGTTCGACCCACTGCTGAGAATTTGCATTTCCACCACAGATACAATACTGAATCAGAATCTACATTTTAACAAGATCCCCAGGTGATTCTTATAGATCATAACATTTTAACATCTTCGAACCGAAACAAACTGGTTTGAAGTTCTAGGCACCAGGCACACATGACCTTTTGTTGCTATGTTTTCCATGAGTCAGTGTCCTGGCTCAGATACGGGGCTCCGAGGCCAAAGACGACACGAATCTCTCTGTAGGCCCTGGGCCTCCGTAAGTGTGTGATGATGCCTGGGCTGGAACTAAGAAAGTGAAGCACTGATGCACAATATTGAAGGAGGTCCTCACTCTCGGGGTCATGGAAATGCTTCTGCTGGCAGCAGCTGAGGGAGCCTGAGGAAAGCAGAGGCCAAGCTGTGTGTGAGCTCAGAAGTCTGACGGTGAGTCACTGAACAGGATAGTCCACTTCCGAGAATTCTCACCATGTGTGCTTGGGTGTTGGGGGTGGACTTATCTGCTAATTAATAGATAGCGCTTATAACAATACTTCTGTTCCCAGCCTAGTAGTTTAATATTAAGGACTCTTGCCCTAATCAAAAGGCATTAAACCCAAAGGTTATCACATCAATCTTTAAAATAAAAATAGAAACGAGTAGGATGCCGCACCTTGCCCTGGCTTACACACCCAACTGTGAACTTGGAACACTCTACTGAGACCAAAACCATTGAAGGGAGATTGGCTAGTGGTCATTGCTACCCTCCCACTAGAATATAAGCAGAACCATTGGTTTCATCAACCATTTTTACCCTACAACTGGACATTACGGTGTTGAGTGAAAACATAAACAATTTAACGTATACATTACCCTGAAATAACAATGACAATGCCTTGGTCAAGTGAGCTTTGTTGTTGTATGCATTGAATCGATTCCAAATCATAGCGACCCTATAGGACACAGTAGAACTGCCCAATAGGGTTTCCAAGGCTGTAATCTTTATGGGAGCAGTCTTTTCTCCTCTGGAGCGGCTGGTGGGTTCCTAACACCAACCTTTCAGTTGGCAGTTGAGCACTTAACTATTGTGCTACCAGGTCTTGCAAAATCATGAACATTTTCAGCAGAAATGGACATGATCAAAGTTTAAGAATGATACAAAAATTTTGGGGTGTGTGTGAAAAGTCCTGTGATGAGGACCACATGGTTGAGGATTTTTACAGATTCCCCAAGTGGGGGCTTCCCCGGAGCTGACCTATGCTGGTTGGTCCCTACTCACTTTAACCCTGTGGGACCCAGAACCCTTTTTTTCCCAAAAAAAAAAAAAAAGTCAGTGTGGCAGTGACACTATCACTAAGTGCGTGCTCTCCCACGTTTCCTAACCCTCCTGTGGTTGGCGCCAGGATGCCAGTCCTGGCCAGCTTGAGTAGAAGTGACGTGTCACTGCAGCCAAACCTGACTAGTGCAATCAGCAGTATTAGAAACTTACTAGCTGGGAGCTTCTCAGCATAGCTGAGGCTTGTAAAAGGCTCAAGAATACGAACAGCACAGTAGCACAGTACCTCTACATGCATCTTGACTAGACAAGCATTGACTTCAAGATCCTTTTTTTAAATTAAAAAAAAAAAAAAAAGCTTTCACCTTAAAGTTAGCCTGGTCCCTCCTGCCCCGCTGGAGTGCAGGGGACATTCGAGAAAACACGCTGTCCAAACAAGGCCTGTCACTGCAGTGTGAGCTGCAGCATCCTGGCCTCTTTGTTTTGGCGGTTCATCGCCCTTCCTGTGTGTTTAAGTGGATGCTCATTTGCATTTCCTGAGCTGCCCAGTGACAAGTGAGCAGAAGCCCAGAAGCCTTGCTGGAGAGAGCGGGAAATCAGAATTCAACCTTCCCTGGGAGGATCGCGGGGCCTCCTGAGCCGGATTTTCCTGCATTCGTTAAAGATGATGCAGGACCCGCTGAGCGTGCAGTTTTCCATCTGTGTGTCACTTCTTCAAGTTTCTTTTCTTCTACTGACTTTGGGGCAATTTGTTGGTTTGTGGAGATGGTGATTTCAACCCAGCTCTCTATAGAGAGGTTCTTGTGGTTTTACCACCTACGAGCAGTAGCAGGTCCTGATTTTCCTGCCCAGTTGTTTATCTAGAACTAGGAGCTGCAGGTCTCTCACCCACAAAGGGCTAGGCCCTCAGCCAAAGGTGCCCCAACACCCCACACAGCAGGCGAAGTCCTATGAGCTGCTTCCAGAGGATGAAGGCCCTGGGACCTCTGTGACAGAAACATTTACCAGGAGAAGCACCCTTTGGCACCACTGCAATTCCTGAGGTAGAGTCTTTAGGAAAATTAAAAGCAGCTCTCCAGTCACTCTGAAAGCCTCACTGAGAATGCTAATCATTTAACCTGACTGGGGCCCTCACGCGGCTGGCCTCAGAATCCTACTTTTTTATTCCCCTTCATTTCCTAACAGCTTCCAGCCACCCACTTGCTGTTAAAGACATACTCCATGGGCTTTTCTCTTTTTTTCTTGCTCATCTCCTCCAGCTGCTGTAATTTGAGGCTGGAACCATGCACACTGTTCTTTCAAGCAATTCTCTAATGCCTTGCATAACCATCCTTCAGAGATGGAACGAGATAGGAAAACCACGTGGTCTAGGAATGAAGGAAGAATTCGGAGAGGAAAAAAGCTGAAGTGGTCACAGGATTTTATGGATTCACAGAACATCTCCTTCCAGGAAGCCAGCCAAAGAATAACTGTCCTGGGTTGGTATCTACTCTCTTCCCATTAGCTGTAAATGAGATTTTGGTAGAAGATAGTCTTAATTATTCCAAGCAAATAACAACCCTTGAGGGGCTGAATGCCATCACTGAATTCCATTGCTTGGTTTGTGTGCAGTGAGGTAGACTTACTCTGAAGAGCAACTTTGAAACATGAAGAGACATCATTTTTGCACTTCATCATAATCTCAGGATGCCAAGTGTACAGCAGCGATCACCCCACCCCCTCCTCTATGATAAACGAAACTGAGATAAAGGCTGCCAGAGCCAGAACACGTTCACTGCTTCCTGCTGCCTCTTCCGCCCCAGCCACTCTGATCATGACGCGTCACCCAGGCAGACCTCTTTTCATCTCTAGTCTCTCTTTCAGAGTGGAGAAGCATGACACACAGAAGGCTGGGATCAGAATAAAGACCTCAGAGTGCCACAGCATCTACGTAGTCTGTGACTGTTTACAGTGAAAAATATTACATCAACCCCAGAGGCTCCTTATAATTCCCGCAGAAATGATCCCTGGTTGTGGGCAGCAGGGACAGAATACCCAACAAGCAAGGTACACGCGGGGCTTACTTGCGCTTACTCACTCATCTACAGGGCACAATTTCACTTGTTTTTCACCACATCAAAGATGGGGTGAAACTCATGTGAAATGATGCACTACAGATGAGTAAGTAAAGCCAATGCGAACCTTGCTTACTGGTTAATCCGCTCCTGGTGGGGAGAGAACTCTGGAAGGAAACAAAAGTTAATTAACATACTTTCTAAAATGTCAAACCAGTTACGTCTTTCACCTCAGATGAAAAGGTTTGGAGATGACTGACCAGGGAAGGACACGATTTAATTCCAAATTATTCTCCTTTTGGGTGAATCAGAATTCTTTGATTCCGAGCAGTCTTTACGTGGGAAGTAGTGAATCCACGTTAGCAGCAACCACATAATCACAAGAAAGGCAAAGCCAGTGCAGACTGGCAAGATGTTCCTGCCCCCAGAGTCACATATAAGAAGTTAAAAATCTGACAGAACACTGTAATAGAAAATCAGCTTACCTGAACACTAAGAACCTATTTTCTCGGCACCTCAGGGTTTTTTTTTTTTTTTTTGGTTTTCTAAAAATCTATTAACTTTATGGCTCACCTGTGACACAGCTAATACATCTTACAAAAGGCTAGAGCTAGGAAGAACCTTAGAGATAACAAGTTCAAATTATTATTCAGCTGAGAATGACACCTAGAGAGGTTAGGTGACTTACCCAAAGTCACTCAGCTAATGAGTACTGAATATGGCATCTGAATGCAGGTCTCCAGAACCCTCACACAAAGCTATGACCTGTGGGGATGCCATGTAAGGTGTGGACTAGACAGGCATGTTTATGACAGACAGTCCTGGGGGGACAAGTATTTCCAGGGATCCTGTGAGGGGCCAGGGCTACAACACAAATAACTGGGTTTTCCTCAGCCTCACGGGATCCACTTTTTGTGTGATGTCACTTTTCTGGATTCCACTTCTTAGGGACGGATGACTCTCTTCACTTCAAGAGAGGCCTTCTCTAGCCATTTTTACCCCATTTTTATTTCTCTTTATTTTTTAAAGTCACACAGCCATTAAGTCACTTAGTAGGACAGAAACAATGCTGTAAGAATTGGACTGTAGCACCCCTACCCCCGGCCTTTTAATGAGGACAAGCTTATTTCCCCAGTGTCTTAAAAATCTGGGGGGGAGGGGGTCCTGACAGGCCTTGGGGAGCAGACAGGATGCCACACTGTTTCCCTATTGAGATTCTCTAGGTGAACCTTGGGAGGAGCAGAGCTTTAGAAGCATGGAGGAAGGCTTAGAGATGAACTTGCTAAGGACCTCTGTTGTAGAAGGAACTTAATACATCTGTAGTTTATTCCTGTATACAACTGTAGTTCTATCCCTTAAAACTTCTATTTGTGGAAGTGTTCAGAGCAGATGGACAAGATCACTGGGAAGTATTCATTCCTCCCACCCTACCCAATATAAACTTCCACGACTCTAGAGACCACTGGACCTGTACATTTGCACTCAACTGCCTGCATTTCCTTTTAAATTCACACCAGTGAAAGTCTCAACAACGAATTTCCACAAGTTCAGTATCTAATCCCAAAACTCCCAAATGACACGAGTACATATGT
Source organism: Trichechus manatus latirostris (assembly GCF_000243295.1). Lineage (NCBI taxonomy): Eukaryota > Metazoa > Chordata > Mammalia > Sirenia > Trichechidae > Trichechus > Trichechus manatus. The sequence goes on along the minus strand of NW_004443946.1, from coordinate 29,994,097 downwards.
TTGAAACTTTAAATCAACTCAAATATTTAGATTTCACTCAGTATTTGTAAGCAGGTATAAAGTTAAAAGGCCAAACAGTTTTCAAGTAAGTGACTTTTATTTCTCTCTGATATTTCACAGTCAACTTCTATAAAACTTCACACTTCTCAAAAGAATTCACATTTGGTAAATAAATTTCTACCCTACACAATCCATGGCTGGAAAAACACTTCAATATATGCACGAGTTACTTTTCTGCTGAAGGAATCACAGTTAAGAAAAATCAGACAATACTATAATCAACAAAAAGCAATGAATGTAATAAATTACAAATGTCATTAAATTTCATTCCCATAACCGATTCAATCAGCAGCTTTTTCTAGATGTATTTCAACACTGCCAACAAAATCTGCCAAAAGTTCTCTTCAGAGTTGGTCTAAGAATGGCTTTTCACTTTCAGGAAATGGTAGCTCTGCCACAGTACTTCATACCAGATTAAATCATGCATTGCCAAGACCATTACTACTTACAGCCTTGTACAACCAATGGAGATCTTTCAACGAGGTTCCTCCATTTGCTGATGCTGGATTCTGGCTTCAATGGATTCCTCCTTCCAAAATCTAGCTTCTCTACTTGGCCTCATCTGCTTACAGCTCCACTAAGAAAAGAACACCCATGCTAACAGCCTAGAAAAGCTTCCAGCACTAGGCTGCAAAATCAGAGAAGAGCAGGGGGTAGTGCTGCTTCTCCCTGCCACTCAGCAGTGAGGATCGATGATGGCTTTCATCTTTCACTATGACAGGAAGGAAAATGCAAACCTTAATCTAGGAAGAAGAGCCCAAGAGACTTACAGCTCCACAGAGGGTTTTGCCAGTGGAATAAATTTGGTTCTCAGCAAGTGTTTTCAGATTTCTGACACTCAGTAAGACTCATGACTGGTGCCCAGGCTGTTCTGAATGCACCTGTCTCTATAGCTTTGCTGCCAAACATACTCTGCCAGAAAGGAAGCTTCCTAGCATGGTGCAGAGTCGGGCTGCTATAGTATCACATAGATTCAGGGGAGGCAAAGGGAATGGGCCAAGAGAAAAATATTAAAAGGAGCCGAGTCTGCTGAAAGACACATTTGCTCTGATTTTTACATTTCTTTCAGAAAGCAAATGGCAGGTAGTATTTCTGCATTGATCAGGGGAGTTTAGAGATTTTACTGAGTTGTTTAATTTCTAAATCAGTCATATGCAAGCCATACATGTTTGAGAACAAAATGTAGGCACTTTGAAACCTTATAATTTTTAAACTGTTAGAGTTATAACTATACCTAGTAAATATGAAAGTTCCTGGGTGGTGTAAATGGTTAATGCACTCAACTGCTAAATGAAAGGCTGGAGGTTTGAGTCCACCCAGAGGCACCTAGGAACAAAGATCTGGCAACGTACTTCCAAAAAATCAGCCACTGAAACCCTTACGGAGCACAGTTCTACTCTAACACACATGGGGTCGCCATGAGTTAGAACTGACTCAATGGCAACTGGTGAGTAATTATGATCATTAATTTCTGGCCTTGATAAAACTTGAAGAACGTTTTCCTTGCAGTAAAGATGAAGCTGGTCACACTGAACTTCTTACTAATTTGTAAAGTATAAAGATTTTGAAGAGGATGCAAATGAAAGGATAAAAACAAAGTTTGAAACTTTACTACTTAGAAATCTCGTTTACCTATACAGTGAAGCTGCAAAGAATGTGTATTTTCATCTTCTCATTTGGAAATTCTCATCACATTTCTAGATGAACTTCAAAGAAACCAACACTACCCCTCTGGCTTTGTTACCAATATCCAAAACAAAAGAAACACAGAAGACTGCCCCACAATTGCTCCATGACACTCTGACATGCGACAAATGAAAACTGTGGATGTGAAAAGAAAATGGATGAGAAGAATGTTTTCCAATTCACTGTGGACTTCTATATCATAATCTCAGGATGATTTTATTGAATTCAAAGGTTAGCAAATGTAACTATCACTTCTTTCCTTTTTTCACAAAAAAACAAAAACAAACTCATTGCCATTGAGTCGATTCTGACTCATAGCGACCCTACAGAACAGAGTAAAACTGCCCCACAGGGTTTCCAAGGAGCACCTGGTGGATTCAAACTGCTGATCTTTTGGTTAGCACCGTAACTCTTAACCACTACGCCACCAAGGTTTCCTTTTTACATAAAGGGGAAGAAAAAAGAGGCGGCAGAGAGTTAACTTATACTACACTCTTAATTAACACTGAAGCTACCGTTGAGGGTTTTAGACAAAAAGAGGCTGCATTGTTTCAAATGAAGAAAAACGCATAAATCACCAGAATCTTTCAGCACCTGACCAAGAGATGCTGGCCATGTCTACTTTCTTCAGATTACAAGTAAAAAAAGCAATCTATCAAATGAAATTCCAGATATTACTGAATCCATTCTTTCCATACCTTAAATATCTGAAGTATTTTGCCTACCAGTTTAAGTGAAGAGAAATCTGGCTTGTGATTAAAGAATATGAGTCAAACGGCACTACTCTTTCCCCTCAACTTTCAAGTTTAAGAAAACAAAGTTGTAAGTGATTAAGCTGCTTGCACCCAAGGCCCAACCTGTGCCGAAAGCATTTTAGGCTTCACCTAACTGGCACGATGCTATGGGGAATGCAAACATACTTCCTCTTATTTTCCTCTGTGATTAAGACACTCAAGGGAAGATCACGAAGGCATCCTATGTCGCCCACACCCTGGCTCCACAGGTGTCCCTCTGTACACCCATCTGTGTCATTTCGCCCTTCATCCAGGTAGTGAGTGGGACAGTGGGAGGTGACAGCTACAGAAGCCCCAGAGAGTCATCTCTCCTGCTTTGCCCCATGATCCACCTCAGTGCCTGCAGGCTACCGAAAAGGGACTCAAAGATACTGTAACTCTGAGGCCCTCAGTGGAGGGGCGACATACGGAATCTGCACATAGACCACAGGTTAAGACAGCAGCCAGGTACTGGCAGGTGGCTTCATATGTGAACCACTAAACAGTTTAAATTTAGAAGGAAAAGCTTACGTAAGCTTTGGGAAACAGGAGTAGATAACAGCAAAAGAATTAAAAGAACCACTCAAGTAACAGGAACATATGCCTCTGTGCTATATGTCTGGGTGATCAGAGAAAGCTTCTAGGTCACTGCCAGTATGACTGGACCCAGATGTTAAAGATGCCTGTAGCTTGGCCCAGGCCTGAGGAGCCCTGCTCTTGGTGGCCTCTATAAACAGCTGGATTTGTTCCTTTAGCTGGTCTAGTTCCACCTGAGTTGCCTGGTTCTGCCGAATCAACTCCTTGGTTTTCAAAGTGATTTCCAGCAAACCGGATTTGTGGAGGACTACCAGGGTATTCTGAAAGCGCCTGTGTTTGCTCTGCCGCTGCTCTGTGAAGAGATCGGGGCTGCGGCAGAGGTGCTCTGCAGCCCACAGAGGGGAGCTATAATTAGCTGACAGTGGGGACAGGGGAGAGCTGCTCTCTAACCCATGCAGAGTACTGTCTGAGGCGCAGACAGGACTGGCGGGGGAAGCAAAGGTCAGGCTGGGAGCTTTAGCCACGTGGCTGCTGGATACTGGCTGAAGAGTCTGTGGACTTCCACCTGCCACCAGGGAGGGCACGCCCTGCAGAGCTGAGTCCTCGGCAAGTTTGGCGCTGGGTGGTGCTGGCGTTGAGGGGCTGGGCAGTACAGCATCAGGCTTGGTAGGCTCGCCGGAAGACACGCTGGGCCCAAGTCTCTCAGTACAGATTTTCTTCTGCATCCCACTTTCCCCTCTTTCTTCTGGGCTGAGTGAAAGGCCCCTTTTGCCCGGGTGTGGGGCTATTTTGGTGTAAGAATTTAGAATGGGCAGGTAGTTCCTGGAGTCCGACTTTTTCTCACCAGTGTGACATGGGCTGATGGGAGAGGGTACAGGTGGATGAAGGAACAGGAGCTGAGGCTGTGCTGAGATGACTTCAAAGGAGGGCTGGACAGTCCAGGACTGGAGCTGGGATGAGCTGCTGCCCTGAAAACAGAGGGAGACAGCAGCACACTACTTATGACCTGCTGAAAGGACAGATGATGGAAGCTTCCACTGAAGGGGCAAAGCAGACCCTCAGGCATTAATAACAATTTCAAGTACAGAGTTTCCTTCACATACAGGGTAGCCCTTGTCAAGAACAGGGTTGGAGAAGAAATGGCTTGAAAATCTATTCATGTTTGGTAGCACAAACTTTTTTTTTTTTAAACGTTTCTTATGGGAAAAACTGCTATTACTCAGGAAAAAAAACTGTAGATAGCTGAAATGACATACTTAAGGTCATGAGAAGGCAGTAAAAATAAGGGCAGTACAATTTCCTGGCATAAATTAAACCATGATAATCTCAAGACTATAAATATGACTTTACACCAAAGCTTATCTGCATTTAGTTACATCTGGAACCTTTTACCTGAAATTTTTCTGATTATAAAGTTACACATTGGCAGGAATTTATGGGTCTGTTTTTAAGGCAGTGACACCCAACAATCATAAAATCATTCAAAATAATAATCACTGCCATTTGTTGGGTGTGTATTATAGGCTAGCACTGTGTGTGATGTTCTGCACGGGTTACTGCATTTACTCCTTATGACAACCTCATGCGGAGTTATCATTTCCCTTCATAAACAGGAAACCGAGGCTAGAAAGCTGAAATAAGTAACTCACTTTAAGTCACTGAGCTACTAAGTGATGAAGCTAGGATTCCATACTCTGTCTAAAACCCATCCTAACCATTCTGCTATACTGCCTTTGTTATATTACTCTTCGACTATACATTTTTATTTTTAAAGTACTGATTCAGATGGAAGTCTACTAAAGAAGATCCTGGATACTTGTCTCCAATATTTAAAAGCCAGTCCAGTTCCAACGTGGGCCCAAAGACATGAGTGCAGATGAGGTCAGGCAGAAAGAGAGCCTGACAGAGGTCCCTGTTCTTGGTAGGGTCATGGACTCGTTTGATTTACCTGTAGAAAGCTACGGACACATGCACAGGCACACTATTTCAGCTTCTTGGGTGCGAGGCTAGGAACTTCAGGCCAACTACAATCCATCTCCCATGCAAAGACTAGGATGGTCTAGAGAGTCTGCTCTGGAGCCCTCTTGGTGTCCAAATATACCCTGGGATGCACACAGGCAAGCAGTGCCAGGACCAGAAACCACATCTCCCTGTTAAAGGAAATCCAAAACTCCAGGGGTGTTTCAAAGCAGAGTTCAACCTAATTCAGCTCAGTCAGAAGCAGAACTTCAGGCTGCCCCCAAATCAGACTCAGGCCCTAAGGGTGACCTACAACGTAAACGGATCAAAAAATTACCCAGTCCATTACTTTTCCAAGATGATTTTACTGGACTGTTCTTCAAGTGCTGTTGTTATACCCACTGTCCTGTACATACTTAGCTCATCTGTTCTAATTATTAAGATTTTACAAACTGCATTATTCGTGCTGAAATCATCTGAGGGAACTTGGAATAGAGTTTTAGACTTGGATGGGATGTTAGAATCATTTCGCATAAAGCCTTCATGTTAAAGATGAAGAAACTGAGGTCCATGGTGGCTAAGTAATTGTGTGCAAGATCAAACAGTCTAGGGGCAGAACTGGAATCAGACCTTCAAATAAAAATACCTAAAACCAAGCAGCGGTAAGCAAGATATTACATAATAGGCAGAGATTTAAGAGGTATATTATTATTTTAATTTCAGAATGTGTTGAACTCTATCATGTTCAAACAAAACAAACCCTGGACTATTCCATCAGGTCAGCCAGTCCCCTAGTTTCCTGATGGAGCCCAGCAGCCTTCCTGGCTGGTCTTTTGTCAGGAAGAATGTTGCTTTGCTGGAAAAGCCTACTTACTCCTTAACTGTGGGCTGTTCTCAGCCTTCTGGAGCTGCCAGTCTAGCTTACAACAAAGAAGGGATATAAACACAGACGCACATAAAGAGTGGCAAGGGAGTGGAGACAAAGGCAGGGAGAAAAAGAGCCAGGAGAAAGGAAGCCCAGGAGAAGCCGCCACTCCCACAGCACTGGGGGACCCAGAACAATCTCATTTGGGCTCCATTTCCTGTCTTTATTCTCTCCTTTCATTCCAATAAGAGGAGCTGTGCTTCCAGCTGAGACGTGATGTACCAAGCAAAAATCTTCAAATACTTTTTCCTAACTCACCAGGTTACCTTGTTTCTACAGTTTCCCATCAGTTTGTGTTCCTCAGAAATAACTAGGCAATAGTTAAGACTTTAATTAGTTTCTTGTAGGACTACAGCCATGTTCTTCCAACCTTTTTATGGAAGGTCAACTACAGAAAGTCAGCTTTCAACTTTTACTATCTTCAAGCAGCCTCCTCAATGGACCCACGTGAGAAGTGTGATGTATTTTCAGAGTAAAACAGAGGAAGGTTAAATGTTCTTTGGTTTAAGTCCGTCTTTTCTATTCTTCAGACTTCTTTATTCTAATTTCACCAAGTTCATATGATTGAGTTCTCAGTTTCAAATACCAGAGCTTAACTTAGCTTTTCATCTAAATCTCTCTTTTCTTTCATATCTAGACAATAATTGCATAACATGCATAGTTATGTAATAAAGCCTGAAACAGGATATTTTTCAACTCTGCAACAATGCCATGTGGAAGGTGCTGGTATAGTCAGACCTAAACCAAACAGCTTCTTTGTCGCTCATGACATAGCTTTGGCTGAAAACTAAGAAAATGCTCAGAATGTGACATAAGAACATGCAAACTGCCTCTACCTCTGAAACAAATAAATGCATGCTACATTTCTAATTTCCTAAGGCGATTCAAATTAAAAGGAGACTCTGTGCTTCTGCCATATGTTAGAATGTACTACTAAGTGACATTTCTGCTTGGTCCCTTTACAAATGACTAAAGCATTTTAGAGTCCCTTTGGACAAACAATGGATACAGAAATAAAGTAGTCTTCTTGTCTCGAAAATGAGAATACATGTCACGATTCTGGTATTCATTTTTAAGGCAGTGACAGTAGCTGAAGGTAACGTCCTTCTCCCAGGACAGAAAGGATTCATCAGTGCGCCTCTAGCAGTCTGTTTTTAACACCTGTCGTTGGCAGAGATGGCAAGGCTTTTAACAAGGAAAGCTCAGAAACTTTACTCTGCAAAGACTTTAGGAGACGTTGGTCCTCCTCACCTGTTTGACCAACACATTCTTCATGACGACCATGGGGGACAGGGTTGGGAAGGCATTGTTTGCAGTCCTGGAGCTCTGCCTCGGCCTGTCTTCTCGGCTCCAGCCTAAGGCGCTCAGCGTGTCCTCGGACTCCATCTGCTCTGCGGAGCTCAGACATTCCGAGCTCCCATCTGGTGGGCAGAAGAATGGTCAGTTCATTCACGCTCTAGGCTAGGGGCTCCTAACCTGGCTTCCAGGGAGCCATGAACCCCTTGAAATTGAATGTAACGTTTATGAGATGTGTTTTTATACATTTTTCTGAGGACAGGGTCTGTATCTTTCACCAGATTCTCAACAGGATCCATAACTCTCCCCTGACCCCAAAATATTAAGAATCACTGCCCTAGGACAGCCTGACTTCCTTTCTAATGCTCTTGCAGAGAAAAGCCAGTGTCAGTTAGGGTTCATGCGAAGTGGTCATCACCAAAGTCTACCAGAGAAACAAGCTGAAGGCTTCAAGTTAGTTCATTCCTTCCTAGAATCTGTTGTTGACAGGGGAGGGAAATGTGTGACCCAGGGCAGGATTGAGACCTTCAGAGGCACTGGGCACAAGATGTAATTGTAATAATAAAAACAGAACCAGTCTGTAAGCCTCAAATTTTATATCCATGCTGAAATTAAAATTACTTCTTTACTAAATTTTCTAATTGTAAAATTCTGGATAAGTTCATCAAAACTGAAGTTTAAAATTTGTCTTTGTTGTTCTCCTTCCACCCCATCCCTGTAAATAATCCTTTGTTGGTGTCCTAAATGCATGCTGAGCATGCCTATTGGGAATCCTACACAATGGGTAAGAGCAAGATTCTCTCCAGGAACTCTGAGGTGAAAAAATAACCGTGTGTGTGTATAGAGAGAAAGAAAGCAAACATGGCAAAATGAGAAAACCAGTGGATCTGAACGATACCTGGGGTATTCATTCAATTTTCTATAGGTTTGAAATTTTTCAAAATAAAAAGTTGATATAATTAAAGTGGAGGGGAAAAAAAAACTAACTTGGTTTTGCAAATTTCATCACACTCCAAGTTAATGGAATAATCACTTAGGCAGCAATGAAATCACTGGCACCTGGCCCAGGAGTGGCTGGAGGCATTCATGGGGGCCACTTTCTGGGACATAATGATTTCTGATTATTTTTTATACCTCCTTATATCTGAAGAGTGCAATATTTTTTAAAGCACCTCTACACAGAGGATGAGAAAACTATGTGAAATATCCCAACTGTATGATATTCTACAGTGTCTCCAAATTGCTACAAGGAGAAGTAGCATAATGTCAACAGTATTGGGAATAATCGCTGATAGGATTAAGGGTAATTTTTATGTTTTTCTTTGTACTTTTTTTTAATTTGCAAGTTTATATAATGAGCATGTATTGCCTCCATAATACGAAAAAATGACAAAAACTTGATATTAAAAGAAAAAACAAAAAAATCAAAAAAACACTAGACCTGCAATGTTTCCCAAACCTACCTAATTATACGAATCACCCAAGACACTTGTAACCAACTCAGACTCCAGGTCCCCCTTCAGACGTTCTAAATCAGCACCTCCAGGAGAGGGAGCCTGGTGGTCAGAATTTGTAACAAATGCCTCGAATGCACTTACGAGGAGGTAAGTTTGGGAAGCCACGCTAAGAGATAGAAAGGGAAAACCCAAGGGCTACAGGCTGGCCTGCCCTCCCCAGGCCTGTCCTGACAATGGGCAGGGCAACTCATGCCTCTTATTCTAATCCCTTGGTCAGTGCTTTGTTCCTCTCTGAGCAACTATTTATAATTAGGCCTCTCATGCGGTATGCCTACAGGGAGAAAACGCACCAATCTAACAATGAGAGAGTTCTAGTTTTCCTGACAGCTGCATTTCTCACTATAAATTAATAAATCAACAAGACTGATTGATTAGTCCTGTGAGCTTGGATAATATAAATTTTCCCCTAGGAGAGGGCTCAACTCTCAGGAAGCTGACCCAGCCAGAATTCCCTGGCATCACCCCTCTGCATTCCCAGTGCCAAAACTGTTGACACTAGAACCATACTGAAACCACTATCCTGAGACCTGGAAATAAAAAAGAGACTCAGCACAAAATTAAAAGGTTTACTGGGTATGCATCTAGCTCTGTCAGAAAAGGTTTATGACAAAGAAGTAAGGAAAATTATTCTACTCCCTTGTCACAGATACTCAAGTTTGGAACTGGGCCAAGTGGCTCACAGTTCAAACACAAAATCCACGGATACTGGGGGAATGGAGTGTGAGGGAATGTGTGTTTAAACCAGGGCTTCAAACTGGTTCGAACTCGCTAATAATGTACCTTTCCACTCCAGATATACTGACTGGGAATCTACATTGTAACAAGATCCTAGGTGATTCTTATGTATAATAAATTCTGAGTGGTTCTCAGAATTGGTCCCTAACCAGCAGCATTAGCATCACCTGGGAACTTAACAGAAATGCAAATTCTCAGCAATAGTTCGAACGTAACAAACCAGTTCAGTTGGAAGCCTGAGTTAAACTCAGCAAAATTACTTTCTAAGTAAAAAAGTTTTCTTAACAAATTATATACTGCTTTTGTTTAACTGGGAGCCCTGGCAGCGCAGTGGTTAAGAGCTATGGCAGCTAACCGAAAGGTTGGCAGTAAGATTTGAAGTTGAGGATCTGAGTTGAGAAAAGATGTCAAGTCATTCTTTCAGAACTAGCCCCATGGTTACTTTGACTGGTACCTGCCACATGGCATCACAATTACCATTGTGTAAATCAGACAGACCATTATTCATCCTGTGTGGGAAAGCATCCCATCCTTACCACACAAATGGTTTTGGGGAGGAAATTTTTCTGGTAAATCATTCATTACAATGTAGCCAGGAAAAGGTATTTGTAACCTGAAAATCCTGAGTCCTTATCCGACTCAGCAGCCGCCATGCCGAGTTGACGAGCCACCTTCTTCATCTCTGTCCCTTTGCCTAGTTTGGCCGAGAGTCTTCTGGGGCTCTCCCTGGTTGGGTTTTTCCTCTCCATGTTTTACTGGGCTGGAAGCAGATTCACCAATGCTCTCTTCATCTGATTGCCCTGCAAAAACAACAATTACACCAGACGTCATGGCCTGGAGAGCTGAAACAGGCGATCCAAATGCTGAGGAGCACAGGAAGAGCAAAGGAGGCTGGCCTCGCCCACTTCGGCTATATTCTCTCAGACATCTCAATTGACAAAGGCTTCAAGTTTACTACACAGTAGAATGGTTTCAATCCAAAAGCAGATTCACAGTTCTCTCACAGCCCCCTAATTCCATTAGAAATTCAAGGCACACGAACCACAGTTCAGTAGAAGCTTTGTAAGCTGTGAACAAAGGCACAGTTTTATTAGGCTTTTTGGAATGGGTAACCTTGATGCTGACAGACAAGGCTTGCTTTCCCGGTATACATTTGCAGGCTCATGACCTACTGCAACCTCCCATGGTGTAGAGTTTCTCAACTAACCTCTCACTTCTTTGGATGAGGTAATGAACGAGTAAAAACAACTCCTAATACAGGTATGCTACTTTTTTGGCTTAAAAAACTGTTATGCACAAATAAAATCATACATAATAAAGTGCTTTGATTACATAAAAAGTGAGTTCATAACGTTGTTAACGTTACCTTACAAAGACCTCATAATGGCCTCCTCAGTTGCTATCCCATTTTACAGACGAGGAAGTTGAGGCTGAGATAAGTAGTCAGTCATTTATTTATCAAGTGCCCACTATGAACCAGGTATTCTGCTAGGCCTGGGGATATACAGTGAATAGGACAGGCGTGGTCCCTATCTTCCTGGAACTTATAGTCTACGGAGAGAAACAAACATTAAGCAAGTAATCACAAACCTAATTAATTACAATTTTGATAAGAGTTATGAAGAAAAAACCAAACCCAAACCCACTACCGAGTCAAGTAACCCTATAGGACAGAGTAGAACTGCCCCCGCGCCCCCACCCCGGGTCTCCAAGGAGTGGCTGGTGGATTCGAATTGCCAGCTTTTTGGTTAGCAGCCGTAGCTCTTAACCACTGCGAAGAGCTATGAAGGAGAGTGGATATTAGTCTGGGGGATCTGGAAAGGGAAGGCTTTCCCGAGGAAAGGACAGGTAGCTAGACTCTGCCTGATAAGGTCATAGGAATCAGGCAGGTAAAGGGGGATGGGTGAGACGTGGTATACTCCAGACAGTGTGAAGGCCCTAAAGGAGCAAGGAGCTTGGTACATTCAGAGCTGAAAGACCAGGGAGACTGAGGTACAGTGCAGAGGAGGTCGAATGCTGTGCACTGGCACTAGGGAGGTAGGTGGGGAACAGACAAGCAGTGCCTTGTAGCCCACATTAAAGACTTTAGACATTTACTTAAGAGCAATGAAAAACCACAGAAGGATTTTAATCAGAGAAGTGACATGACCAAATCTGCTTTTTAAAAGCATTTTGGATGCTGGGTAGAGACTGAATTGGAGAGAGGCAAGAATGACACTGGGATCATTTGGATGCTACCACAGTAGTTTAGGTTGTGGCAGCAGAGATGGAGAGAAATGAAGAGATTGGAGATATATTTAGGTGGCTGACTTGATGGGATTTGGTTATTTTATGTAGGGGGTCATTTTCTAAGCTAGGGAGTTAAGGAGAGCACAGAAGGGAGGTAGGTGAGGTGGGCCAGGGTGAGGTGGTTAGAGTTTAGTTTTGGCCACATAGAGTCCGAAGTGACTGTGGATCATCTAAGTGGAGATGCTGGTAGGCAGACAGATAAACAAGCCTGGAGCCCAGGAGAAAAGCCTAAGTTTGCCCCAGTGGCACACAAGTAGTCCATAGCAGGTCCACAATTAGGCTAACAATACAAAGATAGACCAGTTGAAGGGCTGACAGAGGCTGAGAATGTTCCAGATACTTTATCTCAAGGCAGAAAGAGCCCTGGTGGCACAGTGGTTAAAGTGCTCAACTGCTAACTGAAAGGTCAGCGGTTCAAACCTACCAGCCACTCTGTGGGAAAAAGATGCGGCAGTCAGCTTCTGTAAAGATTTACAGCCTTGGAAACCCTATGGGGCAGTTCTACTCTGTCCTATAGGGTTGCTATGAGTCAGAATCGACTCTACAGCAGTGGGTTTGGGTTTTTTGGTTTTTATCTCAAGGCCACTTGAGTTACCAAGGAATAGCTGCTGTCAGGTTGGCATAATAAGAACACATCGATACTGCTAAGATAAAGAGAATAAGGAGCTGTGATGGAGTGAATTGTGTCCCCCAAAAATGTGTATATCTATTTGGCTAGGCCCTGATTCCCAGCATTATGTGACTGTCCACCATTTTGTCATCTGATGTGATTTTCCTATGTGTTGTAAATCCTATCTCTATGGTGTTGATGACATGGGATTAGCGATAGTTGTGTTAACGAGGCAGGACTCAATCTACAAGATTAGATTGTGTTTTTAAGCCAATCTCTGTTGAGATATAAAAAAGAGAAGTGAGCAGAGAGATATGGGGACCTCACAGCACCCAGAAGGCAGTGCCAAGAGTACAGCATGTCCTTTGAACCTAGGGTTCCTGCACGGAGAGGCTCCTAGAGCAGGGGAAGGTTAATAACAAGGACCTTCCTCCAGAGTCGACAGAGAGAGAAAGCCTTGCCCTGGAGCTGGCGCCCTGAATTTGGACTTCTAGCCTACTAGACTGTGAGAGAATAAACTTCTGTTTACTGAAGCCATCTGCTTGTGGTATTTCTGTTATAGTAGCACTACATAACTAAGACAGGAGCCAACAGTGAAAATGACAATAATGAAATTGGGTAGGTGTAAGCAAAGCCTGGTGATGTTTTAATTCAGAATCCACTTGTGACTCCATTCTTTTGTCCTTCTGAGTGGGTAGAAACACAAGTCCCCTGCCAGACTGCACTTTATCTGGGATGCCTGAAATACCAAGCTTGAACATTTCTGCTAATACAGGGCCTAATGCAGGACATTAACTACTCGAGAAACAGAGGAAGAATTCAAATTAAATTAAACAGCTCAAGGATGATTAGGAGCATCCTTGCTCAAATTTTTGTATACCGCAGGAGTGGACTTTAGGGAATACCACCTGGTCTGAATGAGACTGAATTTTAAACACAATTTCAAGTAAAAATTCTTTTGCACCATATCTAACTCATTGAAGGGGACTGGCTTCCTCATTGAATTCACGTCAAAACATCAAAGAATTCAGAGGTCACATGTTTAACCCCACAGGCATAAAAGACCGACAACAGGACTGTCACATCTTGCATAGCACTGCGCAAAAGCCATGTCTCTCTATCTGACAGCTATGAAGTCGCAGATCCAGTTAAAAAAAAGGAGACTAAGATGTAAAATTGTATCTTTAATTAAATCAGGATCCTTTTGTGTGAAATGTAAAAACTGCACATAGCTTAATTTTCTTGCAAATAATACTGTCCAAGTGAAATGAAGGCATGTTCAAAATGGAAGTAGACGTGGCTTGTGAATGGCATTCAGATTAATTCAAGCCTGATCATGCTGCTGAATTAGATCAGGAAGGTAGCTCATGTTAGTTGCAACTAATTAAGACCGCAACCAAGTTTTACAAGATCTTACACTAAACACAATTATTTCACAGGAATTTAGGTGAAGCATCCCAATTGAGTCTTCTACATTCCTTGTGACACGGCAAGAAAAAAAGGTCTTATTATTATTAAAGGGGGTCCCTGCAGGGTGCAAAAGGAGCACTCGTGGCACACTGGTTAAGCGCTCAGCTGCTAACCGAAAGGTCGGCGGTTCCACCCCATCAGCAACCCATCAGCCCTCTGCGGGATAAAGATATGGCATCTACTTCCATAAAGATTACAGCCTTGGCAACCCTACAAGGCAGTTCTACTCTATTCTACAGGGTAGCTGAGTCAGAAATGACTCAACAGCAACGGGTTTTGGTTTGGGGTAGCGCAAATGGTTAATATGCTCAGCTGCTAAACAAATGGTTGGAAGTTCGAGTTCACTCAGAGGCTCCTGGGAGGAAAGGCCTAATGACTGGCTTCTGAAAACTCAGCCACTGAAAACCCTACAGAGCACAGTTCTACTCTGACACATAAGGGGTTGCCATGAGTTGGAGCCGACTCAACAGGAACTGGTTTTTGCTATTTTTACAGTGTAGCGAACAGGGCTACAGAAAACACTTGGGAATTTATTCTGGCTCATGGAGAATTTGCAAGACAATATTGATTGTGGAATCAAAATACTGAAATGTTGGCAAAGAAGTTAAAAGGAGGAAGAATGCTAAAATTTTAAATCCTGGGGAAATGGTGGAAATTGAAAATAAAGAACACATGACCTACTTTAAAAGGGTAAACTGGCTATTTTGGATGTGAAAGTGATTAAAAATATGAAAGGCTGTGTTCTATGTAAAGTTCTCTTTAAGCAGGAGAAATCCTGAATGTTCTAGAGAGGTTCAAGTGGGGTGGGAATGAAGGGCTACATCCCACATTGACCTTTCTTCTGAGAGGAAGGCACTTCCTGCCTGTGGAGTGGCTCTGAAGTGGTCAATTACCAGTGAACAACAGACCCACTTAGCCAAAGCACCAAATGAAATCCTGGACAGGAGAGAAGCAGATGGTGATGGTGTTCACTATTAGTGCTCTCAAACCCAGAGCCACGCAAATAGCAAAGTCTGAAAACCTCAAGAAGTTGCTTGACTTTTTTCCTCTTCAGTATTATTTACAAGTTAGATCTTTGTAAGCCGACTAGGAGTTAAAAACGGGTTACTGAGCTCAGACCCTCTGTCATCTCTGCATTTCTGACATAGACTGGAAGCCACTAACACTGTTTTACAAACATCTTAGCTCCTCTGTGTTTAACTCTGCATTAGGACTCCAATTTAAACTCCAAAAACTGTCAAAATGACCCAGCTGGGCCTCTTACGAGTGTACATGTGACACACTGTCCAAAAGGCTCGCAGAGAGCATAGAACACAATAAAACTCATAATTTAATAAATTCAATAAGTAAATATATAGGTTTGTTTAAATAAATATCAGATAAAATTCTAACCAAAGTTCTACAATTAATAATTTTAAGTGCTTCATAGCACTTGGCTCTTCTTTTTGAACTTTTTGTATCAGTCTAATTGTTTGTCTCAACCTCAAAGGTTGTTTTTTCATCTTTGCAACCTCAGCCCTCAGCAATTAATATGCCTGCAAAACATGTGAGGTACTCAACAGAATAATAAATTCCAACAAATCTTCTGTCCTGCTGGGTCTCTCTGACAACCCTGGCAGCTTAGCGGTCACCAAAATACCCCAACAGCCAGAAGGTGAAGATTCTGCATTTCCAAACACCATGGTCATCTCTAAATCTACAAATATCTCATCTACCCCTTATTTTTAAAATGAAACCTCTCCTACAACTGCTCCAAATTAAAGGGAGCTACATCTCTAATCCACAATCTCTTTGGAGATTTGGGTTTATGATAAAAAGGAGACCCAAGGGTTACAAGGAAAGGATGTGAAATGCTGTTTTCAGATCCTTTCCTTTTATAGATAGCTGGCAACCTTTCCAAGAGCTCGAGTTCCCTTTAAAATGTGTCACGTGTATATCATGTGTGCATGGACAGAGATGTGAGGTTAAAGCCCAAGCAGAGGCTTACATGCAATAAAACGACAAGGCCACGGGGAGAAAAAATACCTTACCATCCAGAAAACCATGAGTAATCCCAGTTAGAATTATAAACATATTATTAGGTTTCCTCTGAAGTCATCTTCTTTTGGTCTGCATATTCAGAGATACCATTCTGGGGGGAAAAAACCATCTACCTAAATCTCTAAATTTCATCTTCCCCTTCACATCCATTTTCATTCTCCAACTTGTCTGCTAATTCATGTCAAAGATCCTGAATCCAATTTCCTATGTATGGAACAGGCCTGGGTCTCTCCATTCTCCCTTTAAAGAGGACGTCAGATTAGAGAACTTCCTCACATCTCCTGCTTCAAGAAGGGTTCACAGTAACAGGGCCCACCTACCCATTCACACCAGCCCACGCTGCATCTGTGCCAGGCAGCATGAGCACCGTCCAGGCACCCACCAGCCTGCCAGCTCAGTGGGGCAGAATTGGGCAAACCCTAGTACTGTGATGTGACTGGCATGCCACCAGCCTCCCAGGGCAAACGCCCAAGCAATGAGTATTGCCAGGACTTGGGTAGTAACACGGATCCTAGCTCCAGCCTGTGCCCTGGGCTGGGCTCAGAGCTCTCCTCAACCCGCCCACTAACCACTAACTCCTTACTTGGCACTACCTATCCTTCTCCCCCACACCTCCACCCCCTGGCACCATGCCTGGCATGCTGGCCACCCAGGAGAAATACTAGGCAAAGAGGGTGACAGCAGGTCTCTATAAACGCAGCACACCTGTGCCCTAGACCCAGAACGGCGCACTGCCTGCATCCCCAAACTGGAGGTCCAGGTCCCTCACCCTGATACCAGGCCCCGTGCCCACTCATTTACTCATTCCCTGCCCCTCTACTCGGAGCCCTGCAGGCCTCTGGACTCTCTCCCCGCCCGGCTGGTGCCCCTGGGGCTAGACCAGGGCCCACCAGCCATAACTGTCCTACCCGCACTTCACACAAGTCCCCTCACCACACACAGCCCCCTCGTTACTCTAGACTCCCTCTCGCACGCAGTCCCCGCCCCTCACCGCAAAACCAACTAAATTGGGGGAGGGACACACAACCCCTTCCTCCCCCCATTTGGCCGCTGAGCCCCGAAAGCCCCAGTTCTCCCTCTCACTTACCTCACTCCCCTTCTTCTCCGCTCCCACCCTTTTTTCCGACGCTCCTCCCACAAACCCTCCAAGGTCGGGCCATCCCTGCTCCCCTCCCCCGCGCCCAGCCCTCCCTTCCTCACCTAGGGCCGGGGTCGCGACTCCAAGACCGAACCCGTTCGTCAGGTGGCGCATGCGCGAGCCCGGCCCGGCGGCTCCATAACAACCCCGTCGTCGCCCGCTCTGGAGCTATCCCCCAAGCCTCCCGCCTATTTCTCCTCCCCCCGCCTCCGCGGCCGCTCTGCCAGCCACGTGACGTGCCTCGGCGTCCCGACACCATAGAGACTGCCCGCTGCTCTCCTAGAAGGGCACTTCGAGAGGTATCTTTCCCCTCCGCCAGCCAGCGAGGCCGGCCCGGGGGCGGAGACGTTCTTAAGAGGCCGGCGCTCTCTCCGCGGAAGGCGGACATCTCTGTGGTTGGCCTAGGAGGTGTTCGCTGCCATTTTGGCTGGGGGCCTTGAGCAACGAGCAACGAGGGCACGGTTTCGAGGCGGGGTTTTGAGAAACCGGGGGCCGGCCGGGTTATAGCCGATTTGGGAGGAGGCATGACTCTCTTGAGGGAGCGGGTGGAGGCTGGGCAGGGGGAAACTGCTCTCTTGGTTTGTACCGCTGGGCACCCGTTCGGGACCGGGCCTAGCCGTGCCGTATTTGCATAAGGAGCCCCTGGCGACCGTTCCCGGCGTGGGCAGGAGGGCGGGGCAGCCTCGTGACTGACGGAGGCGTTCCCCGACCTTTTCGTTCGCTGCTCACGTTTTTTCCGCGCTAGTCGCACTGGTTGGTTTGCGTTCCTGTCTAACCCGAGCAGAGGGTGCTGGAACAGGCAGGGGCGCAATGAATATTTTTGTTGAATGATTTCATACCATTTGATGTTTGAATCCCTTTGTCCAATGCGACCGTCGAAGCTGTTGGGTTTTTCTTTTTGCTTCATTATTATTTTTTATTGTTGAAAACACAGCAGAACATAAACTAATTCACCAGCTGATTACATTCTTCAAGTTGTGCAACCATTCTCAACCTCCTTTTTTTATTATTATTTTTAAAATTGTGCTTCAGGTGAAAGTTTACAGCTCAAGTTCATTCCTCATTCAAAACTTTATACATATTTTATGATATTGGTTGCAATTTCCATACTGTGAAGCACCTTCCCCCTTTCCACCCCAGGTTCCCTGTGTCTGTTCATCCCATTGCTGTACATTCCTGCCTTCTGCTTTTGGACCGGAGCTGCCCATTTGGTCTCCTGTATCTGATTGAACTAAGAAGCACGTTCCTTACGTGTATTATTTTTTGTTTTATACTCCTGTTTAATCTTTGAAGAGTGGACTTTGGGAATGGTTTCAGTTCTGGGTTAACAGAGTATGGTGGGGGGCATAGTTTCGGGGGTTCCTCCAGTCTCTGTCAGACCATTAAGTCTCGTCTTTTTATGTGAATTTGAATTCTGTTCTACGATTTTCTCCTGCTCTGTCTGGGACTCTGTTGTGTTTCCTGTCTCTCCCCCTCCTTTTCTGAATTGTTCGTCCCCTATTAAACTCACTGCCCCATGAGTTTCCTATGTAAACATTGGGGTTGCTCTTGCCAATTTTATCCCATATAGATAGTTCTTTAAAGAGCCCTATACTCAAGGCAGACATTCTTACTAATTCAGCTGTTGTTAGGTGCCATCATGTCAGTTCTGACTCATAGCAGCCCTATGTACAATAGAACGAAACACTGCCTAGTCCTGCACCATCCTCACAATCATTCCTATGTTTGAGCCCATTGTTGCAGCTATTGTGTCAGTCCATCTTGTTGAGGGCCCTCCTCTTATTCACTGACCCTCTACCAAGCATGATGTCCTTCTCCAGGGACTGGTCCCTCCGGATAACATGTCCAAAGTACATGAAACGAAGCCTCACTTCTAAGGAGCATTCTGGCTGTATTTCTTCCAAAACAAGACATGTTCATTCTTGTGGCAGTCCATGGTATATTCAGTATTCGTTACTAACGTCATAATTCAAAAGCATCAATTCTTCTTCAGTCTTCCTTAGTCGTTGTGCAGCTTTTGCATGCATATGAGGCGATTGAAAATACCATTGCTTGGGTCAGGTACACCTTAGTCCTCAAAATGACCCTTTGCTTTTTAACACTTGGAAGAGGTCTTTTGTGGCACATTTGCGCAGTGCAATACATCGTTTGATTTCTTGACTGCTCCTTCCATGGGCGTTGATTGTGGATCCAAATAAAATGAAATCCTTGACAACTTCAATATTTTCTCCGTTTATCATGTTACTGCTTATTGGTCCAATTGTGAGGATTTTTGTTTTATGTTGAGGTGTAATCCATACTGAAGGCTGTAGTCTTTGATCTTCATCAATAGGTGCTTCAAATCATCTTCACTTTAAACAAGCATGGTTGTCTCATCTGCATATTGCAGGTTGTTAATAAATCTTCCTTCAATCCTGATGCTGCATTCTTCTTCATATAGTCCAGTTTCATGGATTATTTGCTCAGTGTACAGATTGAGTAAGTATGGTGAAAGGATACAATCCTGACGCACACCTTTTCTTATTTTAAACTATACAGTATCACCTTGTTCTGTTCGAACGACTGTCTCTTGGTCTATGCACAGGTTCCACATGAATACAATTAAGGGTTCTGGAACTCCCATTCTTTGCAATGTTATCCATAATTTGTTATGGTCCACACAGTCTAATGCCTTTGCATAGTCAATAAAACACAGGTAAACATCTTTCTGGTATTCTCTGCTTTCAGCCAAGATCCATCTAACATCAGCAGTGATATCCCTGGTTCCACGTCCTCTTCTGAATCTGGTTTGAATTTCTGGCAGTTCCCTGTTGATGTGCTGCTGAAACCCGTTTTTAATTGTTTTCAGCAAAATTTTACTTGCCTGTGATATAAATGATATTTTCAATAACTTCCGCATTCTGTTGGATCACCCTTCTTTGGAGTGGGCACAAATATGAATGTCTTCAGTCGGTTGGCCAGGTAGATGACTTCCAAATTTCTTAGTGTAGATGAGCGAGCACCTCCAGCAGTGCATCCATCCAGTTGTTGAAATATCTCAATTGGTATTCTGTCAATCAGCCTTGTTTTTCGCTAATGCCTTTAGTGTAGCTTGGACTTCTTCCTTCAATACCTTTGGTTGTTGATCATATGCTACCTCCTGAAATGGTTTAATGTTCACCAATCCTTTTTGGTACAGTGACTCTGTGTGTTCCTTCCATCATCTTTTGATGCTTCCTGCGTCCAATATTTTGCCCATAGAATCCTTCAAAATTGCAACTCGAGGGTTGAGTTTTTCCTTTAGTTCTTTCAGCTTGATAATGAGATATATAGTATAAGCAATTCCTGAAAATGGATAATAAGTAATACTTTTATATAGCCAAACCAATTTATTTTTTAACTTTTCCTTTCTTTGTTAATTCACCAGGGTTTGTACATCAGCCTCTTTGTTGATAGCTTCCTGGTGCTTTAATCTTTACTCTCACATGCTTGGTTGGGCTAAGGTACCTATAACAGAGGGTGGGTTTTGAGGTATCATTTGGCCTTGCTTCTATCCTAGTTCCTCAGTTCCATTTGTGGTTTAAGACTCTCATTTTGCCACTACCACTTCCAGCAGGGGGAGACCTACTCCCTTAAATGCTACACTTATCAAAAAAAAAAAAAAAAAAACCCGTTGCCATCGAGTGGATTCTGACTCATAGTTACCCTATGGGACAGAGTAGAACTGCCCCATAGGGTTTCCAAAGAGCGACTGGTGGATTCTAACTGCTGACCTTTTGGTTAGCAGCTAAACTCTTAACGACTGCACCAGCGGGGCTCCAAATGCTACACTTGGGAATTTGCAATTTGCTGATAGGTTTTTTTTTTTCCCTTTCTCTGGTCATACAGGGTCAGAAAACTGCATCTTCTCCTAGCCTGCTTAAGTTGTTACCTGCCTTACCCACGTGGGCATTTGAGTTTTTAATCCTGCATAGATACCACGAAGAGTTAACCTTGTGCTGAATTTTATTTGAACATTTTAAAAAGTATACAATATAGTGTATAAT
>NW_004443946.1:29968021-29972937 GCF_000243295.1 Trichechus manatus latirostris | reverse complement strand
AATTATTTTAAATTATCTAAAAGTAATTAAAATAGTGTAATCAAAAGCAGTGAAAATATTAAAAAGATCTAGTTTCAAATCCCGGTTCCCACCATTCATTTATAATAGAAGGGGCATTTCAATACCTTCTCCCTACATATACATAGAAAGGAAGATAGGGTATATTCTCACAATTTAAAAGTTCAATAATTTCAACTTTATGGAAAACTGATTGCATTATTCTTATTTTTACGTTTTTTTCCTGATGTTGCAAAAACATCACCACAAGGACAGACATCAGTTCTTGGGACCAGCAGTTGGGAACCACTATATATATATTTTTCTTTTTCTATGGAGCCCTGGTGGCATGGTGGTTAAGAGTTTGGCTGTTAACCAAAAGGTTGGCAGTTCGAATCCACCAGTCACTCGTTGGAAACCCTATGGGACAGTTCTACTCTGTCCTGTAGACTTGTTATGAGGCAGAATCGACTCGACAGCAATGAGTTTTTAATCTTTTTTTTTCCTCTTTTTCTGAACATCAGTTTGGACATCTATAAAATGGGCCTCTAGTCTGAAACTAGCACGTAACATTGTTGGTCCTCGACACTTTATAGAGTTGTTTAAGAGGATCTAAAGGGATGGCGGAGGGGGGTGTGCTCTAGAGCCGGGGGCAGTGAGAGAAGAGGAGAGGGGCTCCAGCTTTTGCATGGGCAGGAGGGTCTCCAGGTCCCAGACCAGCAGAGGCAGAAGTCAGTGACAGCAGGATGTGTGATCCTTTTCCCTTAGCAGTCAGGTGACTAGACCCCCTCCAGCTAGGTTGGTGCTTGGTTCTCATTTCTTAGGGGACATATGGAAGAGCAAGAACACTAAAAGGATAATATTCAGGTTATACTTAGGATGTTAATGTATAGGAACGGGTTTGATTTCAGGGGCGATGGAAAGCCCTCCCAAATAGCTCTTCATCTTCTTACCTATACCTGAAATCCTTTTAAGTATAATTGCTTGACATGCAAATACTCTGGAACCCAAGACAAATTCTTTCATAATAACAATAGCTAACAAAGTGCTTGGAGTCCCTGGGTGATGCAAAGGGTTAACACATTTGGCTGCTAACTGGAGGTTCAAGTCCACCCAGAGGTGCCTCAAAAGAAAGGCCTTCAAAAAGCCATTGAAAACTCTGTGGAGGACACATATGGGGTGGCTATGAGTTGGGATTGACTCGCTGACAACGGTTGTTTTTAACAGAAAATGCTTCCTATTTGCCACATCCTGTTCTAAGTGCGTTGCTTAGATCTACTCATTTAATCTTCCCATAGCCCTATGAGATGGGTGTAGTATCATTGTTCTCATTTTACAGAAGAGGAAACTGAGACACACAGTTAAGTCACTTGTCAAGGTCACCAGTGGTAAGTGGTGGAGCAGGGGTTTGAATTCCAGAGTCCTTGCTCTTAGCCAGTCATCCATTCTGCTTCTGTGTTAAAGTGGAAATGGGTAATAGCACACCCTCTCCTGCTGTGCTCAGGAGGAGGCCAGTGGGGAGTCAGAAGGCCTTAGGTACAAGCACTTATGTGGGAAAGGATGCCTGGAATGGAAACTGGGCACTATAAAGGCAAACTTCACAGAAAATGCCTCCATTTCCTCCTTTTGCTCTGCACATGGTCCCCCCACACATCTGTCAGTTTGTTGTGCTGTGGGGGTGTCTTAGTTATCTAGTGCTGCTATAACAGAAATACCACAAGTGGATGGCTTTAACAAAGAGAAATTTATTTCCTCACAGCAAAGTAGGTTAGAAGTCCAAATTCAGGGCATCACCTCCAGGGGAAGCCTTTCTCTCTGTGTTGGCTCTGGAGGAAGGTCCTTCTCGTCAATCTTCCCCTGGACTAGGAGTTTCTCTGCGCAGGAACCCTGGGTCCAAAGGATGCATTCTGCTCCTGGCGCTGCTTTCTTGGTGGGAGGAGGTCCCCCTGTCTCTCTGCTCACTTCTCTGTTTTATGTCTCAAAAGAAATGGCTTTAAGACACAATCCAATCCTATAGATTGAGTCTTACCTCACTAACACAACTGCCACCTATTCCACCTCATTAACAACATAGAAGTAGAATTTACAACACATAGGAAAATCACATCAGATGACAAAATGGTGGGCAGTCACACAGTACTGGGAATCATGGCCTAGCCAAATTGATACACATATTTTTTTGAGGATACAATTCAATCCATGAAAAGGGGCTTGCATGTTGCTGTGATGCTGGAAGCTATGCCACTTGATTAAAATATCAGCAAGGTCACCCATGGTGGACAGGTTTCAGCTGATCTTCCAGACTAAGACAGACTAGGAAGAAGGACCCGGCAGTCTACTTCTGAAAAGAATTAGCCAGTGGAAACCTTATGAATAGCAGGGGAACATTGTCTGATACAGTGCCAGAAGATGAGCCCCTCAGATTGGAAAGCACTCAAAAGACTACTAGGGAAGAGCTGCCTCCTCAAAGTAGAGTCTACCTTAATGATGTGGATGGAGTCAAGCTTTTGGGACCTTCATTTGCTGATGTGGCACGACTCAAAATAAGAAGAAACAGCTGCAAACATCCATTAATAATCGGAACGTGGACTGTACAAAGTATAAATCTAGGAAAATTGGAAATCTTCAGAAATGAAATTGAATGCATAAACATCAATATCCTAGGCATTAGTGAGCTGAAATGGACTGGTATTGGCCATTCTGAATCATACAATCATATAGTCTACTATGCCAGTAATGACAGTTTGAAGAGGAATGGCATCGCGTTCGTGATCGAAAAGAACATTTCAAGATCTATCCTGAAGTACAACGCTATGAAGAAGACCAGTTGATACAACTATTATTCAAATTTACACACCAACCACTAAGGCCAAAGATGAAGAAATTGAAGATTTTTACTGACATCTGTAATCTGAAATTGATCGAACATGTAATCAGGATGCATTGATAATTACTGATGATTGGAATGTGAAAGCTGGAAACGAAGAAGAAGGATCAGCCTGATGATAGAGATGATGCCAGAGATTGCCTGATAGAATTTTGCAAGAGCAATGACTTCTTCATTGCAAATACCTTTTTCAACAACATAAACAGTGACTATATACATGGACCTTGCCAGATGGAATACACAGGAATCAAACTGACTACACCTGTGGCAAGAGACAACAGAAAAGCTCAATACCATCATTCAGAACAAGGCCAGGGGTCAACTGCGGAACAGACCATCAATTGCTCATTTGCAAGTTCAAGATGAAGCTAAAGAAAATGAGAACAAGTCCATGAGAGCCAAATATGACCATGAGTATATCCCACCTGAATTTAGAGACCATCTCAGGAATAGATTTGACACGTTGAACACTAAAGACCAAAGACCAGATGAGTTGAGGAATGACCTCAAGGACATCATACATGAAGAAAGCAAGAGGTCATTAAAAAGACAGGAAAGAAAGAAAAGACCAAAATGAGTGTAGGAAGAGACTCTGAAAGTTGCTTTTGAACATCGAGTAGCTAAAGCAAAAGGAAGAAATGATGAAGTAAAAGAGCTGAACAGAAGATTTCAAAGGGCAGCTCGAGAATACAAAGTATTATCATGACCTGTGCAAAGACCTGGAGTTAGAACACCAAAAGGCAAGAACACGCTCAGCATTTCTCAAGTTGAAAGAACTGAAGAAAAAATTCAAATCTCGAGTTGCAATATTGCAGGATTCTATGGGGAAAATATTAAATGATGCAGGAAGCATCGAGAGAAGATGGAAGGAATACACAGAGCCACTGTACCAAAAAGAATTGGTCGATGTTCAACCATTTCAGGAAGCAGCATATGATCAGGAACCGATGGTACTGAAGGAAGAGGTCCAAGCTGCACTGAAGTCACTGGCGAAAAATAAGGCTCCAGGAATTGACGGAATACCAAATGAGATGTTTCAACAAACGGATGTAGCGCTGGAAGTGTTCACTCATCTATGCCAAGAAATTTGGAAGACAGCTACCTGGCCAACTGACTGGAAGAGATCCATATTTATGCCTATTGCAAAGAAAAGTGATCCAGCCGAATGGGGAAATTATCGAACAATATCATTAATATGTCACGCAAGTAAAATTTTGCTGAAGATCATTCAAAAGTGGCTGCAGCAGTACATCGACAGAGAACTGCCAGAAATTCAAGCCTGATTCAGAAGAGGACATGGAACCAGGGATACCATTGCTGATGTCAGATGGATACTGGCTGAAAGCGGAGAATACCAGAAAGATGTTTACCTGTTTTATTGATTATGCAAAGGCATTCGACTGTGTGGATCATAACAAATTATGGATAACATTGTGAAGAATGGGAATTCCAAAACACTTAATTGTGCTCATGAGGGACCTCTCCATAGACCAAGACGCAGTCGTTGGAACAGAACAAGGGGATACTGCATAGTTTAAAATCAGAAACGGTGTGCGTCAGGATTGTATCCTTTCGCCATACTTATTCAGTCTGTATGCTAATCAAGTAATCCGGGAAGCTGGAGTATATGAAAAAGAACTTGGCATTAGGATTGGAGGAAGACCCATTAACAACCTGTGATATGCTGAAAGTGAAGAGGACTTGAAGCACTTACTGATGTAGATCAAAGACAACACCCTTCAGTATGGATTACACCTCAACATAAAGAAAAAAAAATCCTCACAACTGGACCAATGTGCAGTGTCATAATAAATGGAGAAAAGGTTGAAGTTGTCAAGGATTTCATTTTACTTGGATCCACAATCATGCCCATGGAAGCAGCAGTCAGGAAATCAAATGGCAAATTCTAACTCACAAAAAAAGATCAGACTTACTGGCCTGACAGAGACTGGAGAAACCCCGAAAGTATGGCCCCTGGACACCCTTTTAGCTCAGTAATGGAGTCACTCCCAAGGTTCACCCTTCAGCCAAA
>NW_004443946.1:29904758-29967921 GCF_000243295.1 Trichechus manatus latirostris | reverse complement strand
AGGAGGGGACAGGAAAGCTGGTAATAGGAAACCCAAGGTTGAGAAGGGACAGTGTTGACATGTTGTGGGGTTGTTAACCATTGTCATAAAACAATATGTGTACTAACTGTTTAATGAGAAACTATTTGTTCTGTAAACCTTCATCTAAAGTACAATAAAAAAAAGAAACGGCTCATTGCATTGGGCAAATGTGCTGCAAAAGACCTCTTTAAAGTGTTAAAAAGCAAAGATGTCACCTTGAAGACTAAGGTGTGCCTGACCCAAGGCACCGTGTTTTCAATCCCCTCATATGCATGCAAAAACTTGACAATGAATAAGGAATGCCGAAGAAGAATAATACGCCTTTGAACTGTGGTGTTGACAAAGAATATTGAATATACCGTGGACTGCCAAAAGAAGGAACAAATCTATCATGGAAGAAGTACAACCAGAGTGCTCCTGGAAGCAAGGATGGGGAGACTTCATCTCACATACTTTGGACATGTTATCAGGAGGGATCAATCCCTGGAGAAGGACATCATGCTTGGTAAAGTAGATGGTCAGCGAAAAAGAGGAAGAACCTCAACAAGATAGATTGATACGGTGGCTGCAGCAATGGGCTCAAACATAACAACAGTTGTGAGGATGGCGCAGGACCGGGCAGGAACCAACTCGACAGTACCTAACAACAACAACAACTGCACATGGTAGAGGTATTTGTTGTGTGTGTGTGGTTGTCCTGGTCATCTGGTGCTGCTGTAACAGAAATACCACAAGTGAATGGCTTTAACAAAGAGAAGATTATTCTCTCACAGTCTAGTAGGCTAGAAGTCTGAATTCAGGGTGCCAGCTCCAGGGGAAGGCTCTCTGTCTCTCTGTCACCTCTGGAGGAAGGTCCTTGTGATGCATCATTCTTCCGGTGGTCTGGGAGAATCCCAGCGCAGGAACCTGAGGTCCAAAGGACACGCTGTGTTCCCAGCACTGCTTTCTTGGTGATATGAGGTCCCCTGTCTCTCTGCTCGCTTCTCTCTTTTATATCTCAAAAGAGATTGGCTTAAGACACTATTTAATCTGGTAGACCTCATCAATATAACCGTCGCTAATCCATCTTATTACATCATCGTGATAGGATTTACAACACAGGGAAATCACATCAGATGACAAACTGGTAGACAATCATACAATACTGGAAATAATCATGACCTAACCAAGTTGACAGACATTTCTGGGGGACACAATTCAATCCATGACAGCGGTATATGCTGATTTCAACCCACATATCTTCCCAAACTACTCAGCAGCTACCTTTTACCTGTTAGATCCTCTATCTAGAATCTCTGTAGTGGAAAGATTTTAAAAGCGTCTACTTCCTCACTGGATGTGAAGTCTTGATTTAAACTCACAACTTCTCTCTACATGTCCTAGAAAGCTATCCAATTGCTTCTTTTTGTGGAACCATTTGATTTTTTGGCTTATAGGTTCTCCTTGACTTCGTATCTTGCCTTATAGACTTCCTTTCCGTCTGTAAACAGCCTTCGGATCCCAGCTGAGTTTGCCAGCACTGGATTGCCAAAACATGGGCCACCATAGTAGAAAGCCAGATGGAACTAGGCCTCTCTAGTGGAATGTGACAATCCAGTAATAGGAAGACAGCTAAAAAGCCCAAGATCAGGAGTAGCCTCCGCACAAATTAATCGTTCACAAAATTGAGTTTGTAGTTTAATACAAACTGGTTTTTGTTGTAATTTCTTGGGTACCTATCTGCCTTCCGCATTGGAGTCTAAGCTCCTAAAGGGCAAGGACTGTGTTTAATGTTTTCCTTCTACAAAGCAAATTCTACATAGTAGGCATTCAGCCAACCTAACAGCAATGGAACCCAGACTTCCTGAAAATGTAACAGTGGGCTCAGGCATCACTGACTGCCAAAGAAGGAAACCACATCACCCACCAGGGAAGTGAGTAGTTTCCATGGCCACTGGTGCAAGGGTAGACTTCAGAAATGTCCCTTTTCTTTTGTCAGATCCCTGGCACCTCTGCTGTCTGTCACCTTCAGTCCTTTGGCACATGACTATATGTGGAAGGGAAGCCTGGAAGGCAAGATATGAAGCCAAGGAGAACTCATAAGTCAACTGGGGTCTGTTGAAAAGGCGGACTGAAGGTAGATGCCAACTTCCCACAGGTTTGGGTCCACACGTAATTCTGGCAAAGAAATTCCAGAGCCTCCGCTGCTCCTCCTGCCTCTCCTAGTCATTGGAAAGTATTACTGTCCTCATGCTTTAAATGCTAAGGTCTTTTCTGCTCTGAGCACTTGCTCAAGAGCGTCCTTGAATCCTCCTCCCTAACATTTGATTTGGCTCTGGCTGATTCTATTTGGAATCCCATGAAGAATCTTACAAAGCCTGGCTGGTAGTCAGTAGAGACGACACATGTTGTGGCTTAACTTTGCAGAGACATGCCTGTGGTGTGATGGATTGCTTTTATATGGCCCTTCTAGCCATGATCTTGTAACTCCCACTGTTATGGATTGAATTGTGTCCCCCCGAAATGTGTGTCAACTTGGCTAGGCCATGATACCCGGTATTGTGTGATTGTCCACTATCTTGTCATCTGATGTGATTTTCCTATGTATTGTAAATCCTACCTCTATAATATTAACGAGGCAGGATTAGAGGTAGTTATGTTAACGAGGTAGGACTCAATCTACAAGATTATGTTGTATTTTGAGTCAATCTCTTTTGGGATATAAAAAGAGAATTGAGAAGAGAGACTGGGAGACTCATTACCACTAAGCAAGAAGAGCCAGGAGCCAACGTCCTTTGGATTTGGGGTCCCTGCACTGAAAAGCTCCTAGACGAGGAGAAAATTGATGATAAGGACCTTCCCCACCCCCCAGAGCCGACAGAGACAGAAAGCCTTCCCCTACAGCTGGCACCCTGAATTTGGACTTCTAGCCTCCTAAACTGTGAGAGAATAAATTTCTCTTTTTTGAAGCCATCCACTTGTGGTATTTCTGTTATAGCAGCACTAGATAACTAAGATACTCACCAAACGATTGGGTGGGGCTATGTAAATAAGCAACTTGTGGCCCACCAAGGGAATTGGATAGCTTGCTAATAATGCAAATAAGGTGCATGGCACTCTTGTGGAGGTGGGACCACGCAAGTAAGTTGTATGGAACCCTAACAAGGGGATTGGTTAGTTTTGCCATCCACTAGGCTTAAAAGAGAGCCAATCCCAGAGCAGAGTGGGGATCTCACTACCAGCAAGAAGAAGAGATGGGAGTGGAGCATGTCTTTTGAACCTGGGGTCCATACACTGAGAACCTCCTAGACCCAGGAAACCAGGGCTTCAAGCCAGTTTGTTCTGGTTTGGACACCTGCTGAGAATTTGCATTTCTAACAAGTTTCCTACAGATAATTTGCATTTCTGACAAGTTCCCAGGAAGTTATATATAAGAATCACCTGGGGATCTTGTTAAAATGTAGATTCTGATTCAGTATATCTGGGGTAGAAATGAAATTCTCAGCAAGGAACCAAAGGAGCCAGTTGGAAGCCCTGCAGGAGACAGAGAGCTGTAACACGGGAGATGGTGCAAGATGGTGAGAAGCAGTGTCATAGAAACGGTGGCAGCAGAACCAGGAGACCAGCAGCCCAGTGGGCTTCCCGGCCCACCGAGCAAGATGGCTTCAGTGAGTGTGCCAACCCACAGAGTGAGAGAGCTAAGAGCCTTCGGGCGGGAGGCCTCCTGGTGGAGTGGGGGTGCCTCCAGGCACTTGTTGGTGGAGCTAGGCTTGCCGACCCAGGGAGTAAGAGAGCTGAGCACCTTCAGGCTGAGGCTTATTGGCGGAGTAGGGTACCCCCAGGCACTTACTGATGAAGCTAAAGAGCTTTGTAACACTAGCCTGAGCAAGGCAAGAGGCTGGGCCGAGGGGCCAAGGGCCAGAGAGAGGCCTGCCTGCAGGCACAGCTAAGGAGAAGCTGTCCGGATCAAAGAACTGTATCCTGAGTCATTCCTGATCCTGAATTGTAACCTGTTACTTCCCTAATAAACTCCCTAACTGTGAGTATGGTCTGTGAGTTCTGTGTGGCCATTGCAACAAATTATCCAACCCAGCAGAGGAGTAGAGTACCGTGGGAGGGACGGCTGGTGTCAGAATTGGTAAATTCCTCATAGGAATCAGCTTTGGGCTGATGATAATGCTGATGGTAATTCTCTCTCCCTCTCATAGTTGAGGTCAGACGCCCCGCCACACCATTTTTACAAGGCCCAAGAACTTCGAACACCAGCATTCTTCTTTTCAGCTCCAGGTAAGCCGGGCTGGTACTTTTGACAGACTTCATTCCGCAGGGTTGGCTGGCTGGGCTTGTTTAAGTCAGCATCACACCAGGTTGGATAAATACACACCAGATGCTGAGTTGAACCCCTGCACAGTTGTTCGTCAAAATTACCTGGTTGACTTCATCTTGATTCAGAATCTGCATTCTTCAAGCTGATTGCCTGATTCCAGAGCCTGAAATCTCAAAATTAAATCTCAGACAGGAAAATGAAAAGCAAGCAGTCAATTCCTGAAGAAGACATATATATATCTGTAAGAGTGGGGTGGGCACGTATTCTTTTTTTTTTTTTTTTTTTAATGGGGGGATCATTTTAAAATTCGAATGAAAAGGATGAGTCCTCTTAGCTCTTCAAATTTGAAGTGGCATTTAAATTTAAATTCCCTTTTTCTTGCTTAGTGTGGGAGAAGCTTTGTGACACCCTTATTCGTTTTCCAGTGCTTTCTTGTGTTTTCAACCTATTTCAAAGACAAGGATGTCAATATCTGCAGTCGAGTGGAGTCTTTACAAGGCAGCTCATTTGCCTAAAATGTCTCAGAAATCATGTGCAAACAAATGAATTACTGAGAGCATTTTCCTCAGGTATAAAAAGGTAGCTTATTCACCCAGAACTTGGGTTTCTTTGAGACGTTGCATGTCCTTTTTAAGACTTAAAAGGATGCCTTCATCTGGCAAAGTCTTATCACAACTGGAGTCACAGACATGCTGCTCTGGCACCCTCATTGAATTGACAGCCATCCTCATGCAAAACTATAACACTTTTGGTCTTCTGCTTTGTGGACAGAGATAACAGGGTAACCCAGAGGATTCACCCACAGGGTAAAGCCAAGAAAATTCACAGCAGTGTTTTGTGCTAATAGTTTAAAATGAAATTCTCCCTCCAGCACTTTCTGACAGGGCATGGGGATTTTCTTCATTGTCATCACACTTCAGGAGTGATTGTGTCATCCAGGTGCAGGTATTCTTGGCTGTCCTTTACCTGTTGTCCCCTCTTGTCACACTTAGCCAGGGAAGCAGATGACAGGTTCATCTCTATTACATGGGGAATTACCAAGTGGTTGCTTAGCAACTCAAACAGCCCAATCAACAATGGTCTCTGTTGTGGAATGTGGAGTAGTTACCCTGCCTCTCAAGAATAGCTGTATTTGCATGTTTCTTTGTGGCTTCTAGAAAAATAGGTATGTTTTCTTGGATTTGAAGCTATTAAAATAGCCTTTTATGTTGCGTTTTCCCAGTATTTATTTCATAGTACCTCATTATTGTAAAAATTGCCTATTCCTTGATCAAATTATTAATACAGCAATTGCTTCAATTAAATTCAACTCACTAAGCAACTTCTATGTACCAGGTACTATGCTAGACACTGTAATGAGTTAGAAGGATGAACAAGCATGGTCCCTGGTCTCGGAACTTAAAATTTAGTGTGGGGCTTATATGTTCAATAAATGTGTATGACTTACTTGTTCTCACATGTGAAAAAGATAGCTATAATGTGTATGTAAAACAAAGGTATTTTTATTTGGAAGAGTTCCTTTGTATTTGATCAAAGGGTTTTTCTCT
Organism: Trichechus manatus latirostris; assembly: GCF_000243295.1. Taxonomy (NCBI): domain Eukaryota; kingdom Metazoa; phylum Chordata; class Mammalia; order Sirenia; family Trichechidae; genus Trichechus; species Trichechus manatus. The sequence goes on along the minus strand of NW_004443946.1, from coordinate 29,962,047 downwards.
TTTGTTTAGATTCTCTGCCTTTATAGCATCCAGCTGCAATCAGTTCAAAAGCTGTAGTCCGTTCAAAATCACTTTTAAAACATAGCTCCTATTGGAATCTAAGTAATTAGCAGCTTTTAAACCTCTCTTGTTGGAATATAACACTGCCAGTGTTGTCAGATAGGATGGTGCTGTCTGTGTGTACCGCAGTCTTTCTGGATAACTGCTGCCAGGGTGTTCACAGCCTCCCCGCCTCTATTTTACACATTCGTTTGAAAGAAGCCCCTTGCCTTTCTTTGTCTTCTTTGCAGCAGTGCCGACTGCCCGTCCCCAGTTCAGAAAGGATCTTGGAACATTCCAGATCTTGCGTTGGGGGATCCTTTGATCGCTTGAGCCAGCTGCTTTCCTACTGGGGAGACAGTTGCTGGACAGAGCCTGGGATTCCACTAGCCCCTTTCTCAAGAGTTGGTTTGTCTGGTGAATTGGTTTGGCATCTTTTTATTCCTCAGGAAGGTGCCAGGGCACGATGTGAAGTAACTGTTCCCAGAAAGCATTGGTGCACATTCTGGTGCTCACTCGTTTAGATGCCCCTCCTGAGTGGACTGTATTGGGAATCCACGAAGAAAAGGAGAAACTTCAATGGCTAGTGGTACCACTGGGCCAGTATTCTCCCCCATCAGCTTTTGTTGGTATACTTTGGTTTCTCTGCTTGCCCTTCCCAATCCCTGTGTAGGACCTGCTTCTTGCTGATTTTCTCTGCCATTCAGTTCCCTCACATCCTTTGCCATCGCCTAGAAATCGTTCGGACCTCTTGGCTTCACATACAGCAACTTGACCTTTGCTTCCAGACCCAGGGAAAGGAAGGGGAGAAGGGGACTATACTAGACCAGATGCTGTGTAGACATTTTCCTTATGCTTCCTCATTTCATCATCATAACAATTCTGCGTAGCTCCTCATGCCCCCATTCCATAGATGAAGCTCAAAAAGTGCTAAGAGGTATTGCTCTAAAGAGTACTAACATATTCTCCTATCTCAGGTTGCTTTTCACTTATGAGCAAATCAACCAGCACTGATGGTACTATGAACCTCCTAAGGATTAGGGACACAGTTTAGAGAATAAGACAGAGTCCTTGCCTCTGATAAGTTCACAGATCAGTTTTATAAGTGCTGTAATAGAAATGTGGGAACACAAACTGAAGCTCAGTTAATTCAGGTAAAAGGTGAAAGCTCAGGAAAAGATGTAGAGAGACATTTAAACTAGACCTCACAGGTTGGTGGACAAGGGAGACCTCTCTATCTTTTTAAAATGCATCGAGAGCCAAGAATCTGTTTCCTTTTCATGTGGGGAAATCCTTTCTTGCTCTAATCTAAGTCCTTTATGTTTGCAGTTCACCCCATATTTCCTCTCATTTCAATTTAAGTTGAAAGTGTGTGTGAAAGAGCACTCTAAAACTGAGGCATTTGGCATAACTAAAATGGCTGACAGAGGTCTGGATCGGATTCCATTTTGTTTTAAACCCCTGCTGCTGCTTGTAAAGTATGAGAACTACTTTCAGGTAAACAAATCTTGTTTTGCAAAGAAATGTGGTTATGCTTGCTTCACTATGATTCCAGGAAGTGTGTACAGACCATTCTTGGGGAAAAAAAATGTTTGCCCTCAGGAAGAATGCATTTGAAAATAGATTAACTGATATGAAGAAAGGTCTGTTTGTGGTTGTAGTCACACTAGCCTTCTTGTATAAAAACCCTGCGTTCCTTTCTGAACGTCAGAGCACTTTGTAGTTTTCCTCAGTGCATTCCAACTCGAGTTGTATTCCTCAATAAAATTCTATCATTTCTCTCCATACAGAGTTAGTGTTTTTTATACTGTTGACAAGTGAAACTCTTTGCCTAATAGTCTAGTTGCTCAGAAGCCTTTAGCAAGTCTATCCAGGGCCCTGCCTTAATGTAGAAAATAAGATTTATTTTCCTTTCATCCCAAAACCTTGCAGCTGGATTTGCCTAGCTGCCACCTTAGGAAAAGCTTCTGAGAATTTCCCTCCTACTAGAGCCCTCCCTAGAAGGGGGGACAGGGCTATCAGCTGTTATCTGGGTTCTGCCCCCAGATAACTGCATTTGGAAGGAGTCTGCACTATAAGCATCTTTCATGACATCTCTGGGAAAGACAGAATTTCTGAAGTTTAATTGAATGACATTTAGAAAAGAGGAATAAAATGGTGTCTCCTAACACCCTACCACCAGGCCTCCGTAGCCTGTGGGTGCCAAGGAGGACGTATTAACTTCCAGGCCTAAATTTCTTTAGCTCTGAGCCCCTACTGAAGATCTGTAGAACTTTCCACTCATCCTCTCCCCTGCCAACTCTTCTTAGTTATTTCTGGGAGACCCCTGAAGTATTTCACATAAGTTCAGAGGAAAATCCATTGTGCTCTTCCACTTCAACCCCTCCATTGATGGTCTGCTGTCCACCAGCCTTAAAAGGAGCACCTCATCAGTGTCTGCATCCTCTGTAAGAATTCTCTTCTTACAGTGGTCACTCCTATCACCCTACAAGCCATACCATCTCTCCCTGGGGCCAAAGCAGAGGGTAGGATGGACAGGGGAACGAATGACCCTCTCATGGATTGCTGTCCTTTGTTACCTGTGTCCCAAAGCAAAACTGCTTGTGTGTTTAGTTGCTCTAAGTCTTAAATGATTATGGCTCTTTCCATTAGTTGCCCTAACCCCTCCCTCACTGGGATTGGAAATGAGCCTCTCAGGCCAGGATGGGAGATGCCAGAACATCAATTACTTCTATGACCTTATCTTTTTTTTGGTAAAAATATACACAACAAAACATATACCCAGTCAACACTTTTTACGTGTTCAGTTCACTGTCAATGGTTACATACTTTACATCATGGCACCATTCTCACTGTCTTTGCCCATATTGTTTTATCACCGTTAACTTAGACTCTTTCTGCCCCTTAAAGTTCTCATCTGTGCTTTAGAGATACTGTTGTCATTTTGGTCTCATATATTTAATTCTTTAGAAGGGTGCAATGCTTAAGGCAGATATTATTTATTGAGCTAGACTGTTGTTTAGTTTAAAGATGACTTCATGGGATAGTCTCGGTTCAAGGTTTAAAAGTTGTTTCCAGGCCGCAGATTTGGGGGTTTGTCTGGTCTCAATGTGTCCAGTAAGTCTGGTTTCTAATAAGAATTTGAAGTTCCTTTTCACAATTTTCCTCCTTTTGATCAAGATCCATCTACTGGCCCACAACCCTTATGTTTCTCCCCAGCGAGCTCTGAACTCAAACGAAACAACCCCCACAAAACAAAATAAATAAAACCCAAACCTTCCTATTTCAATAGAAATATCAAGAGTTTGTCAATTTATGCAAATAGTTACTAATATTGTACTTCATTGAGGGGGAGGTTGGTGGTAATCTATAGACTCCATCCCATAATTCATAAAAACCCAGGAATATTGGGGGGGTCTTATATAATTTGAAAATGAAGTCAAGCCTACTCACCCCACTCTTAGAGGTACCTCTTGTTTCCATAAGGAATATAGTGCATTGAAAGCTCCCATCTTGTGGGGAATCTGTGAGAGTGTCATCTTAGGAGAAATTAGTAGTGGTTGCAGTTCAGAATTTAACAGTGCTTTGTCAAACTGGGTTCTTGCTGTATAAGAATTTTCTCTGTAGACTCTAAGAAACACTTACCCCCAATACAATATAAAACAAACTATTTAGATCCAGGTCATGCAAAAGACAAAAACAGAAATGGGATTGTCCTAAAAGTAGATGTGATGGTCAAGGTTGTATGTCAACTTGGCTGGGCTGTGATTCTCAGTGGTTTGGCAGTGATGATGTAATTTGGCAGTTATGTAATGATGTAATCACCTCCTTGATGAGATCTGATATAATGTAATCTCCCCTATGATGAGATCTGCTATGAGCAGCCAGTCAGTTGAAAGGGAGTTTACTTGGGGGTGTGGCTTGCATCCAATATATATGGACTTTACGGCAAAGCTCCTTGGTTTTTGCTGTGCTCTTGATCCTACATTTGGCTCGTCATCATCTGAACTCCAGTTCTTGGGACTTGAGTCAGCAGCCTGCCATCTTACCTGCCAATCTTGGGTTGGTCAACCCCTGCAACTACGTGAGTTAGGAGAAGCCTCCAGCTTGACGCCTGACCCATGGACTTGGGACCTTCCAGCCTCTCCAACCACGTGAGCCATTTCCTTGATATAAATCTCTGTCTCTCTCTATATATATATGTATATATACACTTCACTGGTTTTGCTTCTCTAGAGAACCCAGCCTAAGACAGATCTAAGCCTGGGACTTCATGGTATGGTAGACAGAGCTGAGGGTGTGGCATTAAGACTTCAGTCAAATCCAGGCTCTGCCATTTACAAGCCAGGGTCCCTTGAGAAAGTCTCTTTACTTCTCTGTCTTATTTATTTAGTGCTGCTATAACAGAAATACCACAACTGAATGGCTTCAAAAAACAGAAGTTTATTCTCTCACAGTTTAGTAGGCTAGAAGTCCAAATTCAGGGTGCCAGCTCCAGAAGAAGTCTCTCTCTCTGTCAGCTCTGGGGGAAGGTGCTTGTCATCAATCTTCCCCTGTCCAGGAGCTTCTCAGCGCAGGGACCCCGGGTCCGAATGACACGCTATTCTCCTGGCTCTTGTTTCTTGGTGATATGAGGTCCCCCATGTCTCTTTGCTCACTTCTCTCTTTTATAGCTCAAAAGAGATTGGCTTAAGATACAATCTAATCTTGTAGATTGAGTCCTGCCTCATTAATATGTTGTTGTTAGGTGTCCTCGAGTTGGCTCTGACTCATACTAACCCTATGTACAACAGAAGAAACACTGCCTGGTCCTGCGTCATCCCCACAATAGTTGTTATACTTGAGCCCATTGCTGCAGCCACTGTGGCAATCCATCTTGTTGTGGTTCTTCCTCTTTTTTGCTGACCATCTACTTTACAAAGTATGATGTCCTTCTCTAGGGACTGATCCCTCCTCATTAACATCATAGAAATAGGATTTATAACACATAGGAAAATTACATCAGATGACAAAATGGTGGACAGTCACACAATACTAGGAATCATGGCCCAGCCAAGTTGACAGATACTTTTGGGGGACACAATTCAATCCATGACATTCTACCCTTTGGCACCCCAAAATTCATGTTGTTGCCATGTGTAAAACACATTTACCCTATCATGTCATAACAAAAGTCTTAAATCAATTCCAAGTCCAAAATCCAAAAATTCTTCTTCATCTATGAAATTGGAATACAAGTTATCTGCTTCCACAGTACAATGGTGGAACAGGCACAAGCTAGACATTTCCATTACAAATGGGAGAAATTGGAGGGAAAGAAGGCATAACAGGCACCAAGCAAGTCAGCAGAACACCTTACATAAAAGCCCTCAAGGCTTTGAAAATAATCCTCTGTTCCCTGAGACCATTTACATAATGGCCCTGCCCTCCAGACTGTAGATGTTGGCCACATTCTCCAGATTCTGAGTGGAGGCCTGTCAGCCCTGGGCTTCAGCTCTACCTTCTAGGCCCACTGGAACAGCAACTCTGCTCCATCGGCTTTAGGGGCATCATTCTCCTGGTTCATCTGAGTGGCAGCTCTACCCTTAGAAATTCCAGAGGCCATGGCTTCACCCTTTGAGACCCTAGAGGTCATGGCTATACCCTTTGAGACTGAGACAGCTCTGCTTCCTGTGTTCCTTGTCTCTTCAGCTTCTGCTTCCTGGTTCCTTGACCTCTCAGCTTCTCAGGCCTCACTGCCTGCGTCTGCCATCTGGAGTAAGTGTTCCAAAGCTCTTTAGCTCCACTGATAAGTGCCCAGAGGCACCCAACTCTGCCAGGAAGCTTCCTGTGCAAAGGCACTCAGCTCTCTTGCTCTGTGGGTCAGCCCCAGCACTGTCTCACACTGGTCTCCTGGTTCTGCCACTGCTGGTTCTCTGCTGCTTCCGGTTCTCTGTCACTTCCAGTTCTCTGCTGCTGCTTCTCACCATCTGTGCCATCTCCAGTGTTACAGCTCTCCTCACTTCCTTCTGAGTAATCACCAAAATTGTCTTTGATATCCATAATTCCGTCAACAGTTTGTTCAAGGCAATCTTAAAACTCTTCTGGCTTCTACCTATTCACAGTTTCCAAACTGCTTCCACATTTTAGGTATTTGATAGAGCAGCACCCCACTCCTGGTACCAAATTCTGTCTTAGTTATCTAGCGCTGCTGTGGTAACAGAAGTACCACAAGTGAATGGCTTCAACAAACAGAAGTTTATTCTCTCACAGTCTAGTAGGCTAGGAGTCCAAACTCAGTGTGCCAGCTCCAGGGGAAGGCTTTCTTTCTCTTTCAGCTCTGGGGGAAGGTCTTTGTCATCAGTCTTACCCAGTTGAGGAGCTTCTCAGTGCAGGGACCCCAGGTCCAAAGAACATGCTATTCTCCTGGCTCTTGTTTCCTGGTGAAATGAGGTCGCTCATGTCTCTCTGCTCACTTTTCTCTTTTATATCTCAAAAGAGATTGATTTAAGACACAATCTAATCTTGTAGATTGAGTCCTGCCTCATTAACATAACTGCCTCTAATCCTGCTTCATTAAGGTCATAGAGATAGGATTTACAACACATAGGAAAATCACATCAGATGACAGAATGATGGACAATCCCACAATACTGGGAATCATTGCCTAGCCAAGTTGACAGGTATTTTGGGGGGACACAATTCAATCCATGATACTTTCCAAACTATTTCTCATTCTAAAATTTGGTGATAATAATGTCTGCCCTTCTTTTGAGAGGTGTGGAATGGGATGAGATAATGTAGGTGAAAGTGCTTTACTAACTGCAAAGTATTTCTTATCCTCTAAAGGTAAGATGGAAGAAATCATAGCAGCTTAGTCATACCTATGTGCCATTCTCTAGGCTGATGGAGTCTTTCCCGGAGGTGGCTGTGTGCCTACACATCATGCCATGCTGTGTCTCCCACATAGACGTGAGGCTTGGCACTGAAAACCCATCCTGATATACTACCTTGTATTAAGGCACTGTGGGAAAAAATCCAGTCTGGTGAGAGCAGTCCTAGAATGAGAGAGAATGGGAATCACTATGACTGGATGAATGTGCATTCACTGACATCAAGCATCAAATCCCCTTCTGCAGTCACAGCCCAACTCTTCTGAACCACTTTTCATCTCAGAATCACTGGTATCTGTGTTTTTCCCAACAATATCATCCTTCATGCCAAGAAGAACATTGGTGAGGCATCAATTCTTAAAAGAGTGTTTCACTGTTCTCTCTGGGGTTTTTCCAAGGCACCGAGATGCTTTCTTCAAGTTGTGATGCTGGCACTTTCTGATCTCACCAGAAGGATCCTCACGTGCAGTGACAACCACCAGTACCGTTTAGAGCCAGGAAGCGGAGCCCCTGCCAATGTCTGGAGGCCATTCGCCATCAGCACAAAAACTTATTAAGATAAAAAAACAAATGCCATATTGTGTCATATCCTTGAAAGTCCAGCGGTGCCACTGAATGTTTGTGGCTTTGGCATTAAGGAATGTTCTGTGGCATGACTGGCCTCCGGGAACGACCAAATCCCTGCAGCAAAGGATGCCTTAAGTAGGCATCATCATCTGCCTCCCAAACGTTTGGCCAGATTCACGCACCTAGTTTGGGCGGCTTTGAAGCTCTCTATACTGCATGATGGTTGGCTTTTTTTTTTTTTAAAGAATTGAACTTAAATTGATTTTGATATAAAGATTCTGTTGACACAGGATCGTGTGTAATTATCTGCTATTTCCCACTCAGAACCTTGTCCCTTTTCCTCTTTATGTAAAATATTTGTCCCTGCATCCATGTGGCCTATTGTTCCCCCACCCATGGCTCCTCTGTGACCCCCAGCTTGTGGTGTCGTGGCAGCCCCCAAGGTGAAGGTCTGGGGGCCATTTCCTGCAGGCTGGACTTGCTCTAATGCCGCCCTCACAGCCCTCCCCTCTCAGGGTTTTCTCAGTCTCCGCTTCTTCCTCCCTGACACCCACCCCACAAGTTCCCCAGGCCAAAACCCTGTTCCCACTAGGCCCCCCCCACATCTGGGTCAGCGGGCCCCATAGCCTCTTGCACTGGGTGCCCCCAGGGAACAGGCCAATGAAGAGGCACGACTGGCAAGGACTTCCCAACTGCGCCTGCGCAGCCACGGCCTGCACCGTGCATCCGGAAGACTCGGGTCAGTGAAGGTAACCACAGGCGGAGGGCCGGGTGCTCTGTTGCCTGGAAAACAGGAATCCTCAGTGATACAGGAAGGTGACCTGAAAAGCAAAAGGACCTGCCCAAGGTCAGTTTACACCATGATTGTTTCAAATGGTGAAAGAAACTGTAGAAACTGGCTTTTATAATCTAAGTCCAAAACTAAAGTGTTCTGTTACCACTGTTGTTTAACAATCTTCCAGTGTTAGTTTTGGCCAACTATGGTTTCTGGGACCATAAACACATAGGATCTTTGTTAAAAGAACGTGAAACATAATTTCTACATAATATGCATTTACTAGAATGGTGACAAAGCCCAAATAAACATTAAACAATTGGTAGTGTGCAGAAAAGGCAAGTAAAGGCTAAAATAGAACATTGGCATGGTGCACTTAAAAGAATAAGATTATGTGTCCAGTATTTAGCCAAATATATTATGTATTGCTATTTATTTCTCATAGTGGGAGATACAAAATTATGAAGAGGTAGTTCCTGGATCTAAATAGGAAGTTGTGGTGCCTGGCCACTCGGAAGAATCTTCATGTTCCTTGACGGGACCATAAACAAATACCTAAGCAGTTCTTCTCTGCCCGTTATTCTAAATCTTCATTGATTGCTATACGTCATATGGACCTATGAATTTTGTAATACATTTTTAATTGACTTGTATATATAGACAGGAGCCCCAGAAAAATATTTTCTAGCATACCTTAAGTGTGGCCCCTGACAACCACTGCCTGGCCAATGATACCATGGATTTCAGAGATATCAGAATATGAAAAAACCTTGGCTCTTAGGAGAGATGAAATGACAGTAATTTAGTGGCTTAGAGAAGACCTGAGGTGCTTATTCTAGGGTGGCAGGAGGTTCTGTTCCACATGGTCATTCAGGGATCCAGGTTCCTTGCATCTTCCTCTGCCATCCCCTAGGGCATCATTTTTGCTTGCATGGTCAAAGTTGAGTCTCAGGCAAGTTCATGTTCTGGTTCAAGGAAAGGGAAAAGAGTATGAGTGAGGCATGCCCACGACCTTAAAGCCTCTTCTGTTCGTATCCCAATGGTGCAAACTTAGTCACACAGTCACACCTAACTGCAAGAGAGGCTGGGAAATGCTGTCCCCAGCTGGGCAGCTATGGGCCCAGTTACAAATCTGATACTATGGAAGAAGGGGAGGAAAGATTTTGGTGAAACTCTGGCAGTCTCCATTTTTGGGACTCATTTGGTTTTTTGGGTTTTTTTAATTTATTTTTTTAAATTATACTTTAGATGAAGGTTTACAGAGCAAACTAGCTCCTCACTTTAGATGAAGGTTTACAGAGCAAACTAGCTCCTCATTAAACAATTAGTATACATATTATTTTGTGACATTGGTTACTAATCCCACAACATGTCAACACTCTCCCTTTTCGACCTTGGGTTCCCAGTCACCAGCTTTCCTGTCCCCTCCTGCCTTCTAGTCCTTGCCCCTGGGCTGGTGTGCCCCTTTAGTCTCGTTTTGTTTTATGGGCCTGTCTAATTGTTGGATTAAGGGTGACCTTCAGGAGTGACTTCATTACTGAGCTAAAAGGATGTCTGGGGGCCTTACTCTTGGGGTTTTTCCAGTCTCTGTCAGGCCAGTAAGTCTGGTCTTTTTTTGTGAGGTAGAATTTTGTTCTACATTTTTCTCCAGCTCTGTCCAGGACCCTCTATTGTGATCCCTGTCAGAGCAGTTGGTGGTGGTAGCTGGGCACCATCTAGTTGTGCTGGACTCAGTCTGGTGGAGGCTGTGGTAGTTGTGGTCCATTAGTCCTTTGAACTAATCTTTCCCTTGTGTCTTTGCTTTTCTTCATTCTCCCTTGCTCCAGACGGGGTGAGACCAGTGGAGTATCTTAGATGGCCGCTCACAAGCTTTTAAGACCCCAGATGCTACTTACCAAAGTAGAATGTAGAACATTTTCTTTATAAAGTATGTTATGCCAATTGAGCTAAATGTTCCCCAAGCCATGGTCCCCACAGCCCTCAGCCCAGTAATGCAGTCCCTCTGGGAGTTTGGATATGTGTATGGAGCTTCCATGACCTTGCCTTGGACAACTTGTGCTGGCTTCCCCAGTATTGTGTACAGTCTTACTCTTCACTATTAGGGACTCATTTGAATGGAACATCTCAGTTGCTAATTTGTCCTAGAAACACCTAAGGCAGCTTCTGTTTTGTCACCTGGAGGTGGATTTGGATAATCATGGCACAGGCTTTGTACTGCCACTCAGAAAAGTCCTCCTTACACAGTTACCTCTCACCTTGATCAAGTTAAGAATAAGCTTCTTTTTGGTATAAAGGATGATGGTGGCATCTATTGCTTTTTGTCATCCAGAATCCTTTCACCTGTCTTCTGGTGGTTGTACCCTGATTTTCCTCATTGCAACCTCTACTTCCCCATCCTCTGTGTCCTGCAGGTGGAATCGATGCCACTCCAGGTCCAGAGGTGGGCATGTGACTACAGCCTGGCCAATAAGACCATCACATTCTCCCCCCGCCATGGTGTTTTGCTTAGTGATAGCCACGTGGCCAAATCAGAGCCAATGAAGTGCTACGAGACTTTTGCTGGGACTGCAGAAAGAAAAGCACTTCATGTGTTTTTCTCCACAAGTCTCAAACCTGGAAGATACAGGGCTGGAGCACTGGCAGCCATCTTGCTTCTACAAGAAGACAATATGGAGAACAGCATAGTTGAGAGAAAAAGATACAACCAAGTTCTTGTGATATTATTTGAGTCCCTGATCAAGCTAGACCTGAACCAGCACTGTGCCTAAGTCCTTGGTCTTCTCAGTTACATGAAACAACATCCACCCCCCTTTTCAGTCATTTAAAGCTGAATTTTCTGTCCCTTGGTACAACCAAGAGAGCACTAACTGATACAAGGGCTAAGAAAACTTGGCCTTTTGTTGCATGGAGTCCAAGTTCCCTTAGGATATGTGTGACCCATCTCTGTCCTGGATCTCCTTAGCTGTTACAGTCACTAATAGGAACTGGTCCTTGTCAGTGGTTCTCAACCAGAGGTGATTTTAACCCCTAGGGGACATTTAGCAATGTCTGGAGACGGTTTTGATGGTCTACTGGGAAGGGAGGCAGTGTGCTAGTGGCATCTAGTGGGTGGATACCAGAGGTGCTATTAAACACCTTACAATGCACAGGGAAGCCCCTATAACAAAGAATTACCCAGCCCAAAATGTCATTAGTGCCAAGGTTGAGAAGCCCTGCTAACCCCACCTGGAGCTCAGATGCTGGAGATACTCCACGGAAGGACTGTCTTCTCACCAGGGAAGGCCTCAACTCAGCTCCAGGCAAAATGGCAGCATCTTGTTCAGCTCTTCATGAAACTGATCTGAGGGTGCTGCCATTGCCTGGTGCGGAGATTGTGACCGTTTCTTGGCACCAGAGTTGGGGAGAGTGAGAAAGGAGTGGCCTAGTGACAAAGATTTTATTTAGGGCCCAGTATCTGAAACCCTTAAGGATAGATTTTTAAAAAGGGTTAGGAGCCCTCTCTCCTGTAGAAGGGTCCTGAAATGCTGCTGCCATCAGTGCAGTAAGCACTTTGTGCTGAAAGAACACAGAGAATCACAGTCTCCAGCAAGGTCCCGGGGAACAGTGGTGGCGCAATGGTTAAGCGCTCAGCAGCTAACTGAAAGGTTGGTGGTTTGAACCCACCAACTGCTCTGAGGGAGAAAGACATGGCCTTGGAAACCCTATGGGGCAATTCTACACTGTTCTATAGGGTCCCCATGAGTCAGAATCTACTTGACAATAATAGGTAGAACAAGGTCTGGGTAGTGCAAATGGTTTGCACTCGGCTGCTACCAAAAAGTTGGCAGTACAAGTCCACTCAGCATCGCCTTGAAAGAAAGCCCTGGCGATCTACTTCCAAAAAATCAGTCACTGAAAACGCTATGGAGTATAGTTCTACTCTGACATACATGGGGTGGCCGAAAATCAGAATTGACTTGACAGTGATGGGTTTGGTTTTTCTTGGTACTTCCTGAAACCTCGGTGCTGGGGCAGGCTGGGCTTTTCCTGAGGTTCTGACTGTGGAATGTCGATGGGATCATCTGTAGCTTTCCAGGCTCACACCTCCCACCCTCTGCATCCCACCTCCAGCCTCTGCTCAGCTGGGCCCCCGCCAGGAGCTCACACTGGCCTGGTGGGGGTCTTATCAGCAGGCCAATGCTCTGGACCCTGGACCCTCCGCAGAGCCCAGCTCCTGCCTTGTCCCTGTAGCGCCTCATGAGGGGAGTCTTTCCTTACAAAGCCTGACTCCTAAAAAAAGGAGGGACAATGAGGGAGGGGAGACTCAGAGGCACCCACATGTTTTTTCAGTGACAGGTAAGACGCTAAAACTGATCAGATCGCAGTCTCATCATTCCTGGGAAATCTAGGGTTTTTTGGTTTGTTTGTTTTTTAACAGAACCCTCTCTCCTATCCTTGTCCAGACTCCTCTTCCATTTAGTTGACTTTGCACAAAGCTTTTGAAAAAACAGCTTTTATTCCCCGGCCAAGCTGTCTCTTCCCAGGAACCCTTCCTCCAGCACACGCAGGCCTCCCACCCTCACACTTCGCTTCTGTCTCCCAGGGTGAAGTCAGGCCAACCCAGGGTAAAGAGCACAAAGGGTGTGGATGTTTTGCAGGGGGACAAGGAGTCCTTTTTCGTTGTTGTTGTTCTTGGTGTCATTTCCAGACAGATAGGAAGGAAAATGTAGTAAACATTTTTCCATTCTGGGCAAAAGCTGAGAAGGAATTTTCTTAAGGAAACTCCCTGGCGGTCAAGACTCTCCCATGGGGGTGGGGAAGCGCGGTGGGTAGGAAATTCAAGGCCTAAATGTCCCTTAATAAAGCTTGAGTTCAGCGAAACCAATCAGTGAATGTGGGATGTAATCAGAATGCAACTCAATTTTTACCTCCACCTGTCCCAAAGTGGCAGCAAACGATTTGCGCTCAACTGTTAACGTAAAGGTTGGTGGTTCGAATCCACCCAGTGGTGCTGAGGAAGAAATGGCCTGACAATCTTCCATTAAGATTCCCCCCAAAACCATATTGCCGTCGAGTTGATTCTGACTCATGGCAACCCTACAGGATAGCGTAAAACTGCTCCATATGGTTTCCAAGCAGCTGCTGGTGGATTTGATTATAGTGCCTCAGGATTTGAGATCTTCTCCAGCCTAGAGGGATGATGTGGGCACAGATGGGGTGAAATGAGTAGCTACTGGGGACAGTGAGGTTGCATAGAGTGGTGGGTAAAGAGAATGGGGTGTGATGCCAGATTACCTGGGTTTGAAACCTCACTTCCCCTTATGCTGCAAATCTCAGATTCCACATCTGAAAATTGGGGATAAGAGCATCTAACCCCTTGGGTTGCTGGGAGGATTAAATGAGTTAATACATGTGAAATTCCTGGCAAGAGTAAGCAGCTCACTAAAATTTTCTGCTATTAATATTATTATTGACATCAGTCTTCCTCCATGGCTGCCACACTTAACTCAGGCTGATATTTCAAGAGGGACAAATTTAAATGAAACAGGTGTATAGCGGGAGGCTGATGGCAGGGAAAGTTTGGCCAGAAGATTGTTTTCTGTTCTTGTGGGGGGGGGGGTTCTTTTTCAGCTCTGCTACAGCTCCCTGTGTAGGGTGATGAGTGTGATTAATTGCAATCAGCTCTTCTCCACCTAAGGAGGAAAGTTGGATGTCACCCTGTGGCTTCCATCCAAGCTGATGCACTTACCCATTGTGTCCACGAGATGTCGCTCTCAATCATGCTGCGACTGCTTACAGCCAAATCAGGATATCCAGGGCAGCGGAACTTAACTACCAGAGACTCCCATTCAGGGAGGAAACGTTGCCAGAGGGCTGAGCATTCTTCAGAAACAGCCTTTGAAACCTTTCTTTACACCACAACACTGTGTAAGTAGAAGAGGGGACACGGTGGGAAAGCTGAGACTCAGAGCTTAAGTGACTTGGCCAAGGTGACCCAGGTGGATCCATGCAGCTGGAATAGTACCTGGGTCTCCTGCCTCCCAGTTAGTGCACCACTCCCTATAGTGTCCCGCGTGTAAGGAGCTTGGTGAGGACAGGAGGCCTGGTTTCTGGGCTTCTGTTGATGGCCACTCAGGGAATGTAATTTGAATACGGAGGTTCAAGATGACACTTAAGACCCTCTGCTCCTTTCCCTTGAATCCTAGCTCCTTTGATGCCTGCTAATGGCAGGTATGATGGAATTAGCAGACTTCTTCATTAAACTGGAGCCCCTGGGTGGTGCAAACAGTTAACGATGTGTTTGGCTGCTAACCAAAAGGTTGGAGGTTCGAGTCCACCCAGAGGCACCTCAGAAGAAAGGCCTGCAATCTACTTCTGAAAAATCAGCCATTGAAGTTGTTAACCAGTGTCATAAAACAGTATGTGTACTGACTGTTTAATGAGAAACTATTTGTTCTGTAAACTTTCACCTAAAGTACAATAAAAAAAATTTAAAAAAAAAAATCAGCCATTGAAAACCCTATGGAGCACAGTTCTGCTCTGACATAGATGAGGTCACCATGAGTCAGAATCGACTCCACGGCAATTGGTTATCATTAAAGTAGCAAGCGCTCAGGAGATCCAGCCCCTATCATCAGAGAATGATTAGGCCTAGCTCCCGCTCCTGAGAAAAGCAGTCTCTATGGCTTTTGGGGAATCTGTCTTCCATGGAACCTGAGCAGTGTTTAACACGGGGAAGAGAAGACACTGCCAGCTAATACTGATTTCTCTATTCGGAGACATTTTAGGAGCCTACTATTATGTAAAGGAGCCCTCGTGATGCAATGGTTAAGCGCTTGGCTGCTAACTGAAAGGTTGGAGGCTCAAACACACGCAACAGCTCCTGGGGAGAAAGACCTGGCAATCTGCTTCCATAAAGATTACAGCCTAGGAAATCCTGTGGGGCAGTTCCACTCTGTCACATGGGGTCACTATGAGTCAAAATCGACCGGACAGCACCCAACAACACTATTACGTGAGAGACCACATTACATAACAGAGACGCAAGATACTAAGGCCCGTATGTTAGGATATGGGTGTGTGCCTTCTGTGCCTCAGTTGCCTCACCTGTCAGGTGGGGAGGGTAAGCTCACGTGAGGAGTGAGAGGGTGTCTGTGAAGGGCCTGCAGCATGTACATAGTAGATGCTCGGAAAACGTGTTCACATCTCCTTCCCAGTTTCCTCAGAGCCTTATGGAAGGGGCGGCATAGCCCAGCCCTGAGTCAGTGCTTCTTCTCTCATGGATGACGAAGAGCTTCTGTGATTTCTTCCCTCTCGCTCTTCATTTTGCCAGGATGTTACTCATTATGACCTCTTACCAGTGGAAAGAGGATTCTTTTTTGCCTTGGGGCTCCAGATCCCCATGACCAGCGCAGGGCCTTGCCTCTGAGCCTGCCTTTGAAGAAGTCAGCATTGTCTGCAGTGATGCCGTGGACAGCGCGCTGCACACTTCTTCCAAGGTGAACAGGGTGTCAGGAGGGAAGGAAGGGGGCCTCTGAGCATTGGACACTTGGGAGAGGGGGATTGGTGAAGACACAGCCTTCATACCTCCCATTAGTCAGGGGAAGGGCCTTCTGAAGCAGGCTCCATCCCCGTGCCCTCCTCCCCACAGAGTTGTCAAAATGACAGGAAGGATGAGAAGGGAAGGGCTAAGAATATGGACTTGCGATTTCAATTTTTTTGAGCTGTTAGTGGGTGGGGATGAGGACAGGGAGGAGTTCAATCAGTCTCGGATTGGTTTATTTTTATTGCTTTTTAAAATCACATAAATAATAGATGATCACTGGGAAAAAAAAACCCAAATAAGCCAAGAGAAGGAATTAAAAATCATCTGTTAACGTTTGGCAAATATTCTTTTCCTATGCTTAGGTAAATACTTTTATTTCCCTAATAAAATGGTTTCTTACTATACACATTTTTATAACCTGCTTTTTTAAAAAAACTGAACAGTATACTAGGAGCATCTTTTGAGGCCAACAGATAAATCTAGTTCATCAGCATTGATGTTATTGGCTCTGTGGTGTTTTTGTCTGGTGGTTGAAATTTACCCCATCATTCTGCCTCTGCAGCAAAAACAACCTGGGCCCTTGCACCATGGACTCAGGGCTGAAGGTTGGTCCTCAGGCAGCTGGGAAATGTTGGAGACTAGCAAGGCACAGAGCTGTTCCAGAATAAAGACACACCTTCCCAAGGCCCTTGATGACCACTTGGACCTTGGAGACCAACAATGGGCCCCCAGCAGGGTTCAGTGCCAGGATGGGGGATGGACAAGGGTGAAGCCACATGGAAGCGAGGGCACAGATGCCCATGACTCCCATCCTGTCTGTCCTGGAGTGGTGAGGAGCAGCAGCTGGAGGCCACGGTCGCAGGAAAGAATTGGCTCCATGCAGTGGAGTATCGTGGTCAAGGGTGCTGGGGTCAGATATGGTCCTGGCTCTGTCACCTACCAGCTGCGACACTGGACAGATGACTGAGCCTCGGTTTATTATCTGAAAAATTAATTATAGCTACTGATCACATTGATGTAAGGATTAAGTGAGATAATCTATAAATTATAAAAAGTGCTACATGGCACCTGCATGTAAAATTGTTAGTTTTGTTATTGTTGTTATTTTCTAGTTACTGCAGAAAGCTCTGCCCTTCCCCACCACACCTACAGCCCTCCTCCTATACGTCTGATTTCTCTCACCTTCCTGCTTCTACCCTTTCGCTTCCGTTTCCTTCTTCTTCCCTTTCCCCTCCTTCCCCCTTCCCTTGCTGGAGCCTTGCTGGAGGGAAGAGGGAGGTTGCAGGGGTCATGCCCCAAACCCTCCCTACACACAAACACACACACACACATGCCCCAAACCCTCCCTACACACACACACACACACACACGCGCGCGCGTGCCCCAAACCCTCCCTACACACATACACACACACACCCCAAACCCTCCCTACACACACACACACACACACACACACACACACACGTACAGCCAGCCCCTCTAGAAAGTGGGGCTGCCTCCCTCTCCCACCTCTCAGCCCAGAAGAAAGATACCAGCTCTCACCTGGACCAAGGTGGGAGGTGCTGCCCTGAAGGGGTCCCCCAGTCCTCAGGTCACCCTGGCCATCCGTGGCAGGCATCCCACAGGCAGGGAATCCAGAAAAGGATGGAAGGGGATGGGAGGGAGATGTGAGGGTCTCTCCTCGGCCAGGAACCCAGACAGCACTAGGCACCACAAGAGGCAACCCAGCCCAGGAGACAACCCTGGGAAATGAGTCAGCTGAACTTGTCTTTGGGGCGATCCAGAAGGGGGAACTAAGGGAAGAAAGTGGGAGCTGGTGTAGCACAATGGTTAAGGGCACCAGCTTTGGAGTCTGACCAGATCTGATTTCCAGTCCTGGCTCTGGCACTTTCCAGCTGTGTGACTTCAGGCAAACCACTGAAACTGTCTGAACCTCCATTCTCACCTGTAAATAGCAGAGGTGCTACCTCACTGAGTTTGTGAAAAGTAAGTACGATAAGATACGTGAGGCCCAGTCAGTGGTACCACCATACCAGTTGCTATTGATTCCAACTCATAACCATCCTGTGTGTGCAAAGTAGAACTACTCCATAGGGTTTTCAAGGTTGTGACTTTTCAGAAACAGATCACCAGACCTGGTTTGAACTGTCAACCCTCTGTTTAGTAGCTAAGTGTTTAAGCCTTTGTGCCACCCAAGGACTCCATGGTAGCTAGTGGTATTTTTATCATGATCAGGTAAGTCTGTTTGGAGAGCTGGGAGACAGCGCATGTCAGAAATGAATGTATTCCCCCGAGTTCATAGCTATGGCTGGTTTTCTGTGCAGTGCTAGGTGTGGATGTAGGTGCCTAGGATCCAGGGAGGAAGGCTTGGGGGGCTGGAGGGCACTCTTTATGAACAAGGAAACAGGGCTTCTTGACTTCGGTGCTTTGAAACCAGGTAGAGGCCCTGGTCACCAGCCTGGTTAAGGGCCATGTTGTATTTGTCCACACCGCACCTCCCTCCTCCATGCAGCCCTGGCAGAGGCCCCTGCTCCTCCTGGGGGTGCAGGGACAAGGTTCTCAAGGTGGACAATGAGAACTGAGGCTGTAGGGTTTGTTCAATAGGAGGCGAGGGGTCATGCTCAGCTGGGAGGATCTGTTGGCCCAGGAAATAGGTGGACCAGGGTTCTCTGGGGATTGTGAAGTGACTGCCCAATGGCCTCTCCACTGGAGAGCAGAGGAAGGGCGTGCAGGAGAAAAGGGTTCGGTGGCCTTGAGGGGTAAGGGCCTGGTAGGAAGCTGGGTCAACCCTCAGGGCGGCAGGTGCCCCGCTGGCCTCCTCCCTTGCACACTGCCGCCTGGCGTCCACCTTCCATTCAGGCCACTAATGAGGAGTGGCTTCTCCAAGGGCAGAGGGGCTGTGCCCCTGGCAAGCGGAGTGGTGTGCGTGAGCCAGAGTGGGAGTGTCTGCCTGTGTTCCAACTTCTCCAGAAAGGTCACCGCAGGTTCCCATGATGAGCGGTCCTGAGCTCAGTACCATTTCCTCCTACCATTTAATCTACTCCCTGGATGATCTCCAGTGTGCAAGCCGTGGACAAGCTCCATCTTTGCAATTGATTTTCTGGAAGTGGGCAGCCCAGGCAGCGGCCCATGACGGATGTGTGTGCTAAAGGACAGCTGTGGCCAGGCGGGCCCCCCGCACACGCCAAGGTTTGTCAATGGACAATGCACACTCTCTGCTCACCAGTTCCGTGTCGAGATAGCAATGCCTAGAGAAATACTCACCCAAGGGCACCAAGAGGCGTGGGTCACAATGCTTGTTGCAGAATTGTAACATGATAGTGAAAACCTGCAGGTGCCTCGCCTGTCCATTGGCAGGGTGCTATATTCTGAATGTGAAGCTGAGATTCCTACCTGGGTCCCTCCAGCTCCAAAGGCCTGTGCTTTCCCACTACACCCACTGCAGCCACATTCCTTGGCAGGCTTCCGAGAGGGAGTGTTTGTCCCTTACTCCTTACCTCCTCTGGGCAAGGGAAGCCAGAGGTGGAAACCAGTCTTGGGATCTCCTGAGGGCTCCCTGGCCCCTCCTGATCAGCTCTCCACGGGGGCCACCTCCAAGGGTCTTTCTTGCTCTCCAGTCTCCAGATGCCTTCCCACGAGTGGTCAGATCGGCTGTGTTTGAATCAGGGTCAGCCAGGCCTCGGCCCCTCCTCATGGACTTCTTGGCTTTTTCTCTGGGACCACCGTGTCCCCGTCAGATCACCAGTACCCCTTCTTCTAAGCTCTCATCCCTTCCTGCCAATGTCTTTTAGCCAAGATCAGGTTTTCCATGATGGAGACTGGAGAATCAGCACAGCCTGATGGTTAGATGGCTCAAATCTTAACCAGCTCTGCCTTCACTAGCACATGACCAGGAGAAAGCCTCTGAACATCTCTGTGTGTCAGTTTCTTCATCTGTGAAATGGGGATGATGAGAGCGGCACTCCTAGTGCTGTTGCAAGCCTCGACACACATCAATAACCAGAACAACTCCTGGCCCGTGCCTAGCGCTCTGCAGATCTTTTTTCTTTTTTATTGTGCTTTAGGTGAAAGTTTACACAGCATATTAGTTTCTCATTCAAAAATTTATGTACAAATTGTTTTGTGACATTGGTTGCAATTCCCACAATGTGTCAGCACTCTCCCCCTTTGCACCCCGGGTTCCCCGTTTCCATTTGTCCAGTTTTCCTGTCCCTTCCTGGCTTTGCTTTTGGGCAGGTGTTGCCCATTTGGTCTCGTACACTTGATTGAGCTAAGAAGCACATTCCCCGGGTGTGTTATTGTTTGTTTTCTAGGCCTGCCTAATCTTTGGCTGAAAGGTAAACTTTGGGAGCGGCTTCAGTTCTGAGTTAGAAGGATGTTGGGCGGTGCAGTGGGGGGGCCATAGTTTCTTGGGTTTCTCCAGTCTCTGTCAGACCAGTAAGTCTGATCTTTTTTGTGAATTTGAATTTTGTTCTACATTTTTCTCCTGCTCTGTCCACAACCCTCTATTATGATCCCAGTCAGAGCAGTTGGTGGTGGTAGCCAGGCACCATCTAGTTCTTCTGGGCTCCAGTTGGTGGGCTTTGCAAGTCTTTGCTGTTGTTGTCTCTCTCTTCCTCCACATTCCTTCGTGAAAGATGGGTCAGTCTGCAGACGCGTGGCTAGGAGGAAATCAGAGTGGGATGGATGGAAACTGGGCCCAAGGCCTGACGGAACGGCCATATGGTGCTTTTCTCAGAGTTGGATAAGAGAAGAACAGTCAGGGTGGTGGTGGAGACCAGGAAGGGAAATAACAGAGACAAGGTTTTTAAATGCTCTATTGTTTGCTCCCTGTCCCTAGGTGATGCAAACGATTTCATGCACTCAGCTGTTAACCAAAAAGTTGGAGGTTGAAGTCCATGCAGAAGCACTTCGGAAGAATGCCCTAGTGATCTACTTCTGAAAAATCAGCCATTGAAAACTCTATGGAGCACAGTTCTACTCTGACACACATGGGGTCACCATGAGTCAGAGTCGACTCCACGGCAACTGGTGTTGTCTGCTCCCTGTATTTCCCCAAAAGCTCCAGTACTCATTGCCCCCTTTTCCTTTGGGTTTGCAGGACTCCGAGCCAAGAGGGAAAATGGCAGTGTCTACTGCAGGCAGATGCAGGGATTCCCACAGCACCTTGTGTAAAAGCCCCTGGAAAAGTGGGGCAGCTTAGGAGGAGGAGGAGGGTGGGCACTGGCGAAGGAGATAGGAGGTAGTGTTAAGTGCGCTGCATAGCACCCAGCTCTCTACTGTGCTCAGTCACCAGCGGATTCTACCAGGATGCTTAATAGTAACTGTGGGCCACGCCAATGCAAATATCTCCACGGACTGTGGGTTCTCTCAGTTTCTCTCTCCCTGCAAGACACGCTAAAAGAAACTATTTCTTAATTAAAAATAAGACTCAGAACCCTAAAAGTTGGCACTAAAAATATCCGATCGCTCCTTTTCTGGAACATTTGTATTTATCTGTCTTCCCCAACAGGTTGCCCCTGAGGGCAAGATTGCATCTGCCCTGCTTCCCACAGTGTCCTGTTGCCCCAGGCCTGAACACACACACCATCCATTCGTGTTTGTAGACTGCAGAATTGGGTGCTTTAATTGGGAGAACACATGTGCAAGGGCCTTGCAGTGTGTAGCACACAGTAGGTGCTCAATAAATGCCAGTTGACTCTGAGTCTGACAGGGCTGTTTGGTTATCACCAACCTTGATTGATTTCTGGGCTCACACTTCCAGCAAGCAGGTGCAACCACACCTAGCCTGCCCAGTCCTAGGTAGGGAACGGCGTCCACCCCTTCCCTGCAAGGAAACAAGCTTCAGCTGCTCACATTGTCGACACTCAGCCAGCTCTCTCCTAGGTTGGATACCTGCCTTCCGTTGCCCAGTGTCTCTTATGTATGCGTATGTCGGGGTTTCTTCCAGAGGAAGGTAGAAACCCCCTCTAGCAACCCTCTGCTCAGCAAATACAGTCTCCCTTGCTAGCACTAGGTCCCTGGATGGCTCAAACAGTTTTCACTTGACTACTAACTGAAAGGTTGGTGGTTCAAATGCATGCAGTGGTGCTGCAGAAGAAAGGTCTGGTGATCTGCTTCCCTTAAGATTACAGCCAAGAAAACCCTATGGAGCACAGTTCTACTCTGTAACACATGGGGTCGTCATAAGTTGGAATCTACTCAAAGGCAAAGGGTTTGGTTGTTGGTTTCCCAAGGGAAACTGCCCCTCAGGCCCTTTGCAAATGTTTCTTGAGGAAAAGGAGGAGTTTCCTTCCTGGGCTCCTTTCCCTGTGTTGAGGACTAAGGCATTTCCCCAGCAACGGCATTCTTGTCTGACTAGCGCTTTCTGGAAGTCAAAACATCGTCAAGAGCAGGTGGCTAGGGGCCTCTGGAGCCCATTTGACACAGCCACTCCTGTTCTCCCGCCTGACCAGCCTGGTCACACGGTGTCCTGCTACTGCTCGACGGTCCCTGGAGCAGAGGAGCCCTAGCCTGGGTTTCCTGGTGATGGGTGGCAAGGGAGGGCTGAGCGGCTCACCGGGCCTAAAGGCCAGAGTAAGCCAAGCCCGGTCCAGCTCATCTCAGAAACTTGGCCCCTGCCCCAAGCTACATGCAGGCTTCCTTCCAGTTGCTCTATTCTGTCCACCCTGCCCACTTCTAGGCCTTTGCATAAGCATGTACCAGAATCCCCTGGAGGGCTTGTTTAAACATAGATTTCTCAGCCTCACCCCCAGAGTTCCTGATTCAGCAGGGCTGGGCTGGGGCCCCCAAATTTGCATTTCTATCAAGTTCCCAGGTGATGCTAATGCTGTTGGTCCTGGGACCACACTTCAAGGACCACTGGTATAAGCTCTTTTCTCAGTCTGGGATATTTGTGACTTCCTGGGGGGAGCCTTCCTTTACCTCCTAGAAGATATGAGGTCCCACCGCTACATGCTTTCATGGGGCCCAGTACTTTACCTTCATGGCACTTATCACAATTTGCAATTACTATAACTTTGTAAAAATATTAAATTGATGTCAGTCTCCCTCTTAGGCCTGTGTTTTGTTTGCCATTGTCTCCCCAAGGCTAGTACAGTGCCTTGTACGTGGCAGGTGCTTAACAAATATTTACTACATGAATGAATAAGTGAGTGAATGAATGAATGAATACATGCAAAATACTTTGGGAGGCTTTCCTATGGTTACTCCCAGCTCAGGCGGCTCTGAGCACTAGTGAAGCCGTGAGAGGCAGCAGGGCTTAATGGTTCAGAACATCAGAGTCTCTGGGTCCCTGTCTGTTATTACTAGCTGTGTGACCTTGGGTCAGTTACTTAACCTCTCTGTCACCTTGTTCATCTGTAAACTGGGAATAGTAATAGTGCCTAGTGCATAGGGTTGCATGAGAATTAAATGAGCTAATATACCAGAGTCCTTACATTTGTGCCTGCCACATGTTAAGCACTATCTAAAGTTATTAAAATAAGCCCTGGTGGCACAATGGTCAAGCGCTCGGCTGCTAACTGAAAGCCTGGCAGTTTGAACCCACCCAGGGATTCCGAGGGAGAAAGATCTGGTGATCTGGTTTCACGTAAAGATTACAGCCTAGAAAACCCTCTAGGGCAGTTCTACTCCGTCACATGGGGTCGCTATGAGTCAGAATTGACTCGACAGCACCTAAGAACAACAACAAGGTTACTCAAGGGGGCAGCGGTAGTTCAGTGTAGAAGTCTCACCTTCCATGCGGGAGACCTGGGTTTGATTCTCGGCCAATGCACCCCATGTGCAGCCACCACCTATCTGTGAGTGGAGGCTTGGGTGTTGCTGTTATGCTGAACAGGTTTCAGCAGAGCTTCCAGACTAAGATTGACTAGGAGAAAGGCCTAGTGATCTGCTTCTGAAAATCAGCCAATGAAAACCCTATGGATCACGATGGTTCGGCCCTTAATTAATGATGGGGGTGGCACAAGATGGGGCCGTGTTTCATTCTGTTGTGCGTGGGGTTGCCAGGAGTCAGGGGCCGACTTGATGGCAGCTAACAACAACAAGGTTATTAAAGTGCCTGGGAGTGAAGTCCATCTTGCTCTACACAGACCCTTGGTCTCCATCGGGGGATCAGCCTCAGCTTCTGGAGAGTTCCCTCTGGTAGCCTGGGGTAAGTCCTAGGCAGGAGGAAGTAGCCCAGGGTTTGGGTTTGGATTGATTTCCCCAGAAATCACCATCTTCACCTGCCCTGGCCTCAATGATGGTCGAATACAGTGTGCGTTGTTGGGGGGGGGGGCTGTCTCCCACCCCTCTGGCAGCCCCCCATGTGGATGGAGCTGGTATTTCTGGCCTTCCCTCACTGTCTTGCCTGGCTTGGAGCTGACTCACTGCCAGGAGGAGGTAGTGATTAGTATGCAGGGCAGGTACTGGGAGGAAAGCTGTCTCCACGCAACAGCTCTTGATGTGTTTCTCTGATTAATGTGGCAGAGAGAACATTGCAGCTTTTTCCTGAATGGTCGCCACGTGGAGCCGGAGTCATTAGCATTGTGTCTCCCGCTTGCCATGACCTGCTGACCACCCTAAGTAGATAAAAATGAAAATGGCCGAGACAGCTGCAGGACTCAGAAACGAACAGCCTAGTGGCTTTGCAGCCTCGGGAGAGTCCTTTATATGGAAGTTTCCGGAATAGCCCCACCTCCCTCGTCCCCTCACCCCCTCTAAGATGTCCTTAAATTTCTGCTTCTGTATCTGCTGGTTCCTAGGGAGGTGAGAACCCTTTCTCAGGAATGGAGCCCAGGTGTGAGTGCTTGGATCATGGCCTCCCCTATGGCTGTGTACCTAGGTGCAAAGAAGATGGGCAGAGGAGGAAGGAGCTCCAGGTAGAGGGATCAGGTTGGCAAAGGACAGGAAGTGAGAAGAAGTCTAGAGCACTGAGGGACCTGTGATGGCTCAGCTGGGCTGGAGCAAAGGGAGCACTTGGGGCTGGCGCAGGAAAGGAAACTGAGGTCTGGACTTTATCCTGAGGGCAACAGGGTGTTATGTGGGGTGGGGAGGTTATCTTGCGAGGAGTAAGAGAGGCATTATAAAGATCCCGTCTCCAACGTGATGGATATTGTTATTGTTGTCGTTGGGTGCCATCGAGTGATTTCTGACTCATAGAGACCCCATGTGACAGAGCAGAACTGCCGCATAGGGTTTTTTTGGCTGTAATCTTTTTGGAAGCAGATCACTAGGTCTTTCTCCTGTGGAGCTGCTGGGTGGGTTCTAACCACCAACCTTTTGGTTAGCAGCTCAGTGCTTAACCACTGAGCCACCATGGCTCCTTAATGTGATGAATAACCAAAAACCAAACCTGTTGCCATCGAGTTGATTTCGATTCATAGTGACCCTGGAGGACAGAGTAGAACTGCCCCATGGGGTTTCCAAGACTGTCATCTTTACTGAAGCAGACTGCCACATCTTTCTTCTGTGGAGCAGCTAGTGGGCTCAATCCACCACCTTTTGGTTAACAGCCGAGTGCTTAACCACTGTGCCACCAGGGCTCCTTATGTGATAAGACAGGGGTCCTATCTGGAAGTGGGGAGCAGTTAGGAAGCTATTGCCATAATCCAGGTGGGAGATGCTACTTTCTTGAATTAACACCATCCTCCACCTCCCATCCCACCCACCCCCTTCCTCAGCGCGCTTTGTCCCTACTGGGGGAGCTTGCCGTGAGTATCTATTTGCAATGAAAAGGTCCCTGGGTAGTGCAAGCCATTTGCTATGAGCTGCTAACCTAAAGGTTGGTGGTTTGAACCCACCCATCGACTCCAAGGAGGGAAAACCTGGTCATCTGCTTCTGTAAAGATTACAGCCAAGAAAACCCCATGGAGCAGTTGTGTTCTATAACACATGGGGTCACCATGAGTCGGAATCGACTCGACGGCAATGGGTTTGCTTTGGTATTTGCAACGGGGGCATCTTTGGGCGGTGCAAACAGTTAATGCACTCAGCTGCTAACTGAAAGGTTGGAGGTTCAAGTCCACTCAGAGGTGACTCAGAAGAAAGGTCTGGTGATCTATTTCTGGAAAAATCAGCCATTGAAAACCTTGTGGAGCACACTTCTACTCTGACACACATGGGTCGCCGTAAGTCGGAGGTGATTTGATGGCTGCTGGTATTTGCAATCTCTGGAGGACAAAAGCCTGTGTTCCTCACAGGAAAACTGAGACAAACAGTGGCAACCTGACAGCTTCCCAAGCCTGGGAGTAGTGGTGGGACTGGCTTGTTCTGTTTCTTTGCTTTACCTTGGCTGTGTGGGCTTGGACTGCTATTGCCATGCTGTTTGGAATGACTGCTTTTGGATCTCTTGTGTCACTTTCCTTCTCTGGGCCTCAGTTTTCCCATCCATGCAGTGGGAGTGGGGGCAGGAAGATCAGGGAACAGCTCCTCAGCTTGCTGGGAAGAATAATAATGCTACCAGACACAGCACCAGTGTTTGGCAAGCCAGCACGCCAGCTCCACATCCCCACCATTGTTCTTCCGCCACCTCCCCACAACACGACTCTACCACCGCCCCTCCCAGCCAGCTCCCCAGCATCTGCTTGCCAGAAATCAGGCCTCTGAACTCTGCCTGGGCTTGAAGGGAATGAGCAACGGCGCTAATTGTGGAGCCGGCAGGAGAGGCTGGGAGGAGGCAGCGGGGAGAGAAATCATTTTGTGATGCGCCAATTACTGATCAGCTGGGACATAATTGCGGGGCTGCCATGCCGGCTGCTTGAGGTACCAGGCCTCCCTCTCGTTAATCAACGATAATCCAGAATTACGACCCTTAATGATTTGCAAAGACACTTATGCACACACGCGCACATGCTCTCGCACGGACACAACTAATTGATAATCAACCATGTAATTTGAGGCAATAATTCTGTCCGGGCCAGATAACAGGCTCCACCCTGCCAACAGAACAGAGTCCAAATCACAGATGACCCCTGCAA
Source organism: Trichechus manatus latirostris (assembly GCF_000243295.1). Lineage (NCBI taxonomy): Eukaryota > Metazoa > Chordata > Mammalia > Sirenia > Trichechidae > Trichechus > Trichechus manatus. Next base: position 29,935,308 of record NW_004443946.1, on the reverse strand, counting down.
TGGGTGGCAGATTCCCTGGGGGAGGGAGGCTGTGCTTCTGAGGAGTGGGTGCCGGAGGGGGGCCTCCAAACATGGGCACAACGCGAGTGTGAGCAGCAGTTGTCTCTGGGCAGTAGGATGATGGTGATTTTTTGTCTTGTATTTTTACTTATCTATATTTTCTCACTTTTATACATTATTATTATTTGTGGGAGGAAGGAGCCCTGGTGGCATAATGGTTAAGCACTCAGCTGTTAAGCAAAATGTTGGCAGTTCGAATCCACCAGCTGCTTCACAGGCGAAAGAGGTGGCAGTCTGCTTCTGTAAAGATTTGCAACCTTGGAAACCCTATGGGCAGTTCTACCCTGTCCTATAGGGTCGCTACGAGTCAGAATAGACTTGATGGCAATAGGGTTGTTTCTTTTGGTTTTATTATTTGTGGCATTAAAAAAGATCATTGCCATTGTCATTGCTTATTCATGACCCTAACCCAATGGTCTCAAACTTCAGCGTGCATTCAAATCACCTAGCAAAATGATTAAAAATGTGGGTTCCTTGGTCCCACGCTAGGTGATTTAGACCCAAAAGCTGGTGTAGGGACTCAGGAAACTGCATATTTAATAAGCACCCCAAGTGACTTGGATGTAGATGGTCCACAGATCGCACTTTAAGAAATAATACCCTAAACCAGTGGTTCTCAACCCTGGCTGCACATTAACATCACCTGAGGCACTTTAGAAAATGCTGGTGCCTGGGCTTGACCCCTAGAGATTTGGACTTAATTGGTCTGGGGGTGCATGCTGGGCCTCAGGATTTTGTTTTTAAAACAATTCAGATGATTCTAAGGGTCAGCCAGGGCTGAGACCCACAACTTATCATTTCAGTTCAACTCACCTGGCATGTGTCTTCTCAGCCTGTTCCTATTCTCTTCACCTTGGGGACCTCAGTTGTCTCAAACTTAACATACATATGAATCACTTGAGGATTTGTTAAAATGCAAACTCTGGTTCAGAAGGTGGAGATGGGAAGGCTGCAATAATAAGCACATTCCCAGGTGACCTTGATACTGCTGGTCCTGGAGAAGTCAGACTCTTCCTTCATTCAAGGTCCTGGGAAAAGTGCATGGACTTTGGTGCCAGAAAGTCCTGTTTCCTGAGCTCTTCTTCTGGGACAGGCCCTGTGCGGGTGCTGAGTCTACAAAGATGACACTGACAGTGTGTAGACATGATCCTCAGCCTTGTTCAGGTGGTTGAGTGTCTAGAAGTCATGGAACTTGCGTCAGGTTCTTTCAGGCTTCTGGGAATAAGACATGCTTAGGTTGACTCAGGTGATGGAGCCCCAGAAGTAGAGGAAAATGGTCAAGCAGACAAGCTAAGACAAATACTTGTGAAACCACTGTGAAGCCAGGCACAGGGCGTAAAGAAGTCATTGGGCAAGAGGGCCAGTTCAGACAAAACTTGGCCATGTGCCTTGTAGTTGGGGCTAGCAGGCATCAATAGCACCCTGGACATAAGAGCTTCCTGGGACCAGGCAGAGGGCATACAAGAAAGAGCACAGGGCTGACAGTGACAGGCTGACACTCCAGTGATGGTGGGTAGAGTCTCTTCCCATTCCCTTATGCACATCCTACTCCCCACCCATCAAGAGGTGAAGTTTATTTCTCCTCCACCTTAATCTGGGCTGACCTTGTGACTTGCTTTGACCAGTAGAATGCAATGGAAGTGATACTGCCCCAGTTCCAGGGCTAGCCGTTTAAACAGCCTGGCAGCTTCCGGCATTCTCTAGGAAGCCAGCTGCCATGTAAGACATCCAACTACCCTGAAAACACTATGCTGGCCTCATGGAGAAGCCATGTGAGGAGCACTGAGGCGCCAGGCATGTGAGAGAAGCCTTTTGGCCCCTCCATCCCAGTCCAGCCACCAATTGAATCCAGCTGAATGACTCCAGCTAATACCATGTGGACCAGAAGAACCAGCCAGCTGAGTCCTGCCTAAATTTCTGACTCACAGAATCATGACAAATCATAAATTGTTGTTTTAAGTCACTGACTTTTGGGGTGGATTGTTACACAGCAATAGATAACTGAAACACCTGTGGTCTTGCCGCAGTGTTTGACACTCACAGGTGTGTCCAGTAACCTTGTCAGGCCTCAGTTTCCTGATCTATAAGATGAGGGCTAAATGGAGATCATGCATAGCGTCTGGCACATTGCTTGCATTCACAGTGAGAGTCTATGATTATTAATGAGGCGGGGCCAAGGTTCACATGCCCAGTGCTCAGCCCTGACTGACTGACACCTTTTCAGACAATGTTGTCCGGGGTCCTTGGATGAACAGCTGTCATTCTTCTCTAACGGGAGGACCTGTAGCCATGGCAGTGCAGTGCCCTGGCTAAGGGCAGTGGCTTCTGAGATGGGCAAGCATGGATGCAAGCCCTTCTCTGCCACTTTCTAGCTTTGTGACCTCAAGCAACTATTTAATGTCTCTGAGCCTTGGCTTCTTCATCTGAAAAGAAAGGAAGTCAGTCAAGCTCCTCCTCCAGGAAGTCTACCCAGATTAGCCTCAACCCACCACATTTCTCTAAATAGAACTTTATCATGTCCTGCTTACAAGACAGGTGTTAACTTTTGAACTTTCAAAAGAGGGCAGAAATTAACTATATTGGCTGAAAAAGGAGTGTAGAGGACCTTCGACCATACCTTGTTAATACTAATAGCTCCTCTTTATTGAGTCCAAAGAGTCTGCCAAGTGCTTTGCCTGTGTTGTCCGCACAACACAGCTTTGAGGGAGGTACTATTATCACTATTCCCACCTTTGGAACTGGGTGGGGCTTTGCAGTGGACACCATAGTTTGCTGCTGTGTTCAAGTGTGTCTGTGAGTATATGTGTGTGAACACTGCTCCTTCTCCCTACATACCTTAGGAGCTAGTGATGAAATATACAAGAGAAGCATTTATAGACATCAAAAGGAATGATTTTTCGTCTAACTCAACCCATCTGCTCTACCTGCAGAGCACATCCAGAAGTAGATCCCTTCTCACCACCTTGGCCACCACCACTCTAGTCCCAGCCACCATCCCTTTACCTACATTCTTCCTATAGCCAGGCCTCCCTGCTCTCCTGCCCTTGCCCACCTACAGAGTGATCCTGTGAAAATACAGACAGATGATGTCACCCATCTGCTCAAAACACTGCAGTGGCTTCCATCTCACTCAGAGTAAACACCAACGTCCTTCTAATAGCTCTCAAGGCTGACACTGCCTGTCCCTCCCCCACACCCTCTCTAACCTCATGTTCTACTCCTCTCTCCCTTATTCTTTCCAGAACCACCCCTCTGACCACTGGTCATGTTCCTACCTCAGGGCTTTTGCATTGCTATTTCCTCTGCCTGGAATCGTCTTGTACCAGCTCCATGACTCACTTGCTCATCTCCTTCAGGTCTTAACTTAAATGTTTCCTTCTTAAGTGAGACCTTCCCTGACCACCCTATTTAAAATTGCCCCTCTATCCTAGGGAAGGAGCCCTGGTGGCACAGTGGTTAAGTGCTTGGCTGCTAACCGAAAGGTTGGCAGTTCAAACCCACCAGCCGCTCCACAGGAGAAAGATGTGGCAATCTTCTTCCGTTAAGATTACAGCCTTGTAAACCCTACCGGGCAGTTCTACTTTGTCCTGTAGGGTCGCTATGAGTCAGAATCGACCTGGTGGCATACCATGTTGTGGCACAACAACATCCGAGGGCACCCCAGCCCCTTTTCTGCTTTTGCTTTCTCCATAGCACATATTACCATCAAATGTCCCATTATGTTACTTGCATATTTTCTTTTCTGTCCTAACACCCCTGCGCGTGTATGTGTGCGCGCACACACACACACGAATGTAAGCTCCAGTGTGGACAGGGATTTGTGTCTGATTTGTTTACTGCTATTGCCCCAATACCTGGCACTAGCTCATTATAAGCTTGTTACATGAATGAATGCAAAGCACAGACACACATACACAGTGTGAGATGATACTACAAACATCTTCAAAAAATGAACTGGACTCAACTTGGGTTGTGTTTTGGCACAGGTATTAAAGCATTCCTCGAGCATCAATTGGTTTCCAACCCTCAGCTTTGCTTTGAGTGTGTGTGTACGCGTGCAATGCATGCATTTATAATGTGTGCAGTAAAGGCCAGTGGGGGTAGAAATTTGATGATTGTGGTAGTGGTGGATGTTAATAAAACTCGATGAGACCATACCTCCCCATCCCCCTCAAGGCCCTGCCAAGTCAGACAGGAATTGCCCAGCGGTCTAGGAGAGAACAGGGACCCAGGAAGGTGGCAGGCACAGGCAGGGTGCCTGGGTGAGGCCTGGGCTTCCCGAGAGGGGAGAAGGTCAGATTGGGAAGAACACTTCTCAGAAGAGGAACGGTTCCTGCCCCACTTCTGTCCAGGCCAATGCCATAAGGCTAACCGGTCCAGTTAGTTTGGGGACTGCAGGAAAAATACTCATGTGGGGCCACACGTGCAGTGTGGGCCATTCAGGCACTGTCTGAGGAGCTCTTCCTGTTTACCCGATCCTCCCACATTCATTCCAATGGCCTCTCATTAGAGGTTAGAGCTCCACCATTACCCAGAGCAGACCAGCCTGGGGCTGCAGGTCGGCCAGGTACCTGGTAGATGAGAGAACCTGGGGACACTGGCAGCCACAGGGGCACAAGGTCCCTTCCAGATGAACCAAACGAGTGACAGCCCAGCTTCCAAGGGGTGAGGTTTCCCTTGAGAAGACGTGGCTTTTGGAGGTGACTTTTAGTTCCCCCAAATGACAGAGTCTCTGAGATCCATACCCAGGATCTCTACTCTCTAGTTTAGGGGGAGGGTTCCCTGGGCTAGATCACTATATCCACTACAAGAAGTCCAAGATATGAGCAACGTTGTTCACTGCTGTATCTGGAACACAGACTGTTTCTGTTGAATGAATGGACGCTCACACAGAGTAGTGGTCTCTGGGCTTGAACCCACACCTGGTTAACTCCAAAACCAGTTGGCTCCAAAAACGTAGTTTACCTGTCACTCTGTGTGTGTCCCTACCAAAGCCTAACACTTGGTGGGTGCTCTCTGCATACTGGGCTAATTGATCCTGCAGCTGCAGGACTACCTAACAAGGATCCCCCGGCACCCCAGAGGAGGCCCCCTGAGCCAAAGAGGCCAGCACCTTTGCTCCAGGCCAGCAGGGGGCGCAAACACATTGTTTTCTAGTGAACTTCTCACTAACTTCCCACGCCACCTTCCCAATCTCTCTGGTTATTTGTGATGACTGGTGTGTTAGACGTAAAGGGACCCTACTTCAACCAGCATGTTTAATGTCAGGAGACTTCAAATTGTGAGGTGTTCCCCAGCAGGCAGTCCTCTAGGAACATGTGGGACTAAATATTCACCATGGTTGCTTCGCCAGGCACTGTACTAGGCACTCAAGGCAATGCCTTGAGGTGCTGATGGCATCAATTTTACGAATGAGAATACTAAGGTACTATTTTTACCCAAGTTTACAAATGAGAATATGGAGGCTGCTAAGTGACTTGTCACCTCTACCCTGGAAGCCCCTTTTTCTGTTCCAGGGGCTGGACATGTGCAGGGGTCCTGCCTGGCTGAGGCAGGACTGGAAAGTACATCTTTCAGAAGAGGAATGGCTCCTGCCCCAGTTTTGCCCCAGTTCCAGCCTCCTCGTGGTTTGTCACTGTTCCCCAAAGCTCTGGGCAGGCACCTTGAGCAGGCCTGCCAGTACTGTGCTGCTCTCCTGGGGCATCCAGGGACACTCCCTGCTGGTGTCAATTCCAACCACCTGGCACACACTGGGGAGTGTCCTGGGTAGTGACGTTGGTTGGGGGGGAGTGAGGACCAGCCCTGTGGGAGACAGAGAAGGTTCCAGAGCATATCACAGCATGACCATCGAGCCACCCCCCTCCCCGCCCCTGTGCCATTTTACATAGGAGGAAACAAGCCCAGAGAGGGGAGGCCACTAGCCCAAGTTCACTTAGCTTGTGATGACAGAGCCAGGGCTGGAACCCAGGCCTCTGGTTGCCAGTCCTCCTTCAGGCTTAAGCTCTTTGTACAGGTAGTCCTCGACTTACGATGTGTTCGAGTTACCACGAGCTGCACTTGTGACCGACCTTTCTTTCCTCTGTGCGTCTTGTCGTTAGTAATGCACGTACAACGTACGATGCTGCAGTGCGTAATTTGCTGAAGCTATCATTCTCAGATGTTCACTCGCTGACAAAGATCAGATTTATAAAGATACTGATGATAAAAGGCAATAATCATGAAAGCTGAAAAAAAAAAAAAAAAACAAGTTCGACTTATGCCAGAACCGACTTAGGATGGAGTCGTCGGAATGGAACCCCATCATAAATCGGGGACTACCTGTATTCTCTGGGGCTTGCAGTAGCTTCCTTCCCGCTATCCAACTCCCCGCCTTGCCCCTGCCAAGTCCTGTATCAAAACCCGTTCATCCTTTTCAAGGCCCAGCCCCGCCCCCTCTTCTGTGAACCCTTTCCCTCCTTGAGTTTGAACAATTTGCTCCCTTTAACACGCCTCAGGCACTTGCTTTCTATTCCAGTCAACGTGCCTCATCTCCCCAGATGATAGGTTAAAGCTTAGAAACAAGTGCCACGGGACAGCGCAGCGGGATGGATGAGGCATAGGGTGCTGGGCCAGGTGCTCAGACACCTGAGTTTGAACTTGGTTGGGCCACTAACTCGAGGAGGTCACTTGACCTCTCTGGGCCTCAGTTTCCCCTCTAGTGCCAGGCTTCTCAGACTCTGTTCATGGAGTCAGCCTTGGGGAGGAGTAAACAGGGACCTGCCCCTGCCCCTACATTCACCTGCAGCAGCCCCACTATTTTGCTTTCTTAAATATTTAGTTTTTATGGAGAGTAAAAAGGTCCTGAGGCTGAGAGAAGCTGAAAGGCCATTTTGAAGTCCTTTCTATTCCGATCTTGTTGCTCTTTGTATCTCTCACCACCCAGTAACAAAAGCCAGTTGCCATTGAGTTGATTGCAACCCATGGCAACCCCAGTGTGTCGGAGTAGAACTGTGTACCACAGGGTTTTCAATGGCTGATGTTTTGGAAGTAGATCTCCAGGACTTTCTTCTGAAGTGCTCTGAGTGGGCTTGTTGGTGGCAAAGCACATTAACCATCTGTACGACCCAGAGACTCCCACCCCTCAGTAGCTAGTGGGTGTACGGCGTCTTGCACAGAGTGGATTCTCAGCAAATGTCTGGTGAGCTGAATTGTCAGTGCTGGGAAGCAGGGCCGTGCTAAACCTAGCTGGACAGGGAGGGACAAGCAGGAAGTAAACTGCCAGAGGGCAGGTTGGAGGGAAAGGGAAGCTTCGGACAGTCTTCTAAGGTGAAGCTGGCCTTGGAAAAGGGGCTGAGGCTGCCTTGATTCTGTGGCTTCTGCTCCCCACTTCCTCCAGATTCCCTCCTGGCATGCCCTTGAAGTGAGCCACTACCTCTCCCACAATCCTGTTGCGGGTGCCATAATGTCCTTGCACAAACCCTGCCCAGGCCCCTGCTGCCAGGGGCCGCCCACGCGGCTGGGCGGACATGAGTCTGGCAGACATTGGGGTGGCTGAGCTCTCCTGGCATGAGGTTCGGAAGGGCTGTGGGGCTGGCATGAAGCAAACTCTGTGGCCTGGTCAGCAGGCCAAAAGCCAGGCCAGCTGCCCAGCCCCAGCCCCCTTCAAAGGCAGACCTTCCCAAACTGTAGAATTCAACAGGGCTTCTGTGGGGCAGTCTCTGGAGGAGCTGGGCTCCGAGCGCTTTAGTCAAATTGCAGGCCCCATTTTACATTGTGTGGGTACGTTAGTTCTGCTTCCAAACCTTGGCTCCTCCTGAAGCTACAAATTACACTCTACCCCTTCATCCTGTAGCAGGGCTTCCATGCCTCAGGGTAATCTGGGACCACCCAGATTGTACAAGTGGGCGGCCCAAAATTAGAAAAGCCTGTTCAGTGCAGAGTTGAACTCTGACCAGGGTAAGAAAAGGAATAAGAAGTAAAAAAGTAGAACTATTGTTATAGCCCTAAGAACTTCCATCGGGAAGCTTCAGAACATAATGTTTAAATTTCATTGTCATTGTCATCTTTGTTGTCATTCCAGCGCCCACCCACCTATGAACTGCTCTAAGCTTTACTACTTATTACCATCTGCCATGGTCTTTGGGCCATTCGTCACAGTCATTCACGCATTCACCTTAGAACGTCTCAGGAGGAAAGTCTTTAATCTTTGTTAAGTACCTACTATACGCCAGGCACTGTGTTAGGTAATTTACACACTTTATTGAATCATCACAGGAACCCTGTGAAGTTGATCTGTTGGGATGCTTTTGGCTGCAAGTAACAGCAACCTCAGCTCTACTGGGTTGAGCCGAGGATTCTTCACTGAAGAATGAAAGGATTGATTGTTACAGGAACTAGTGCAGAGGGGACTGGCTCTAGGACAGGGTAATTGATATGCTCAACTTTGCCACCAGGACCCAGGTTCTTTCCACATTTCCATTCTATCATCATTAGCATGTTGGCCTGGTTCTCAAAGTAGCCCCCTTCGTCACAGCAAGATGGCTTCTGTGGTCCCAGCAATCGCTCCAGACATAATATCCAGCTGCAGAAGGATGACTGTTTCATGTTTTAAGAGCAAGGAAATACTGCCCAGAACTCCTCCTCCCCCAACAGACCCCTCTCTACATCTCATTGACTAGAACTGGGTCACAAACTCATCCTAAAATAAATTGTTGGCAAGGGAATTGGGATACAAAGTTTAGACTATTCAGGATCCCCCCTCGCCCCCTGGTCACCTGGTGGATGGAGTTGTTGTTTTTAGATGGCATTGAGTTGGTTCCAACTCATAGCAACCCTTTGTATAACAGAACGAAATATTGCCTGTTCCTGTGCCATACTCACAATTGTTGTTTGAACCCATTGTTGCAGCCAATGTATCAATCCATCTTGTTGAGGGTCTTCATCTTTTTCACCGATGCTCTACTTTACCAAGCATGATGTCCTTCTCCAGTGACTGATCTCTCCTGATAACATGTCCAAAGTACGTGAGACAGTCTCACCATCCTTGCTTCTAAGGAGCATTCTGGCTGTACTTCTTCCAAGACAGACTTGTTTGTTCTTCTAGTAGTTCATAGTAGATTCAATATTCTTCTCCAACACCATAATTCAAAGACATCAGTTCTTCTTCGGCCTTTCTTATTCATTGTTCAGCTTTCGCATGCATATGAGACAATTGAAAACACCATGGCTTGGGTCAGGCGCAACTTAGTCCTCAGAGTGATATCTTTGCTTTTTACCACTTTAAAGAGGTCTTTTGCAGCAGATTTGCCTAATGCAATATGTCTTTTGATTTCTTGACTGCTGCTTCCATGGGTGTTTATTGTGGATCCAAGTAAAATGAAACCCTTGACAACTTCAATATTTTCTCTGTTTATCATGATGTTGCTTATTGATCCAGTTGTGAGGATTTTTGCTTTCTTTATGTTGAGGTGTAATCCATACTGAAGGCTCTAGTCTTTGATCTTTATCAGTAAGTGCTTCAAGTCCTTTTTGCTTGCCTATCGCAGCTTGTTAATGAGACTTCCTCCAATCCTGATGCCCCATTCTTCTTCATATAGTCCAGCTTCTCGGATTATTTGCTCAGTATACAGATTGAGTAAGTATGGTGAAAGGATACAACCCTGATGCACACCTTTCCTGATTTTAAACCACGCAGAATCCCCTTGTTCTGACTGAACGACTGCTTCTTGGTCTATGGACAGGTTCCACATGAGCACAATTAAGTGTTCTGGAATTTCCATTCTGCATAATGTTATCCATAATTTGTTATGATCCACACAGTCGAATGCCTTTGCATAAGCAATAAAACACAGGAAAACATCTTTCTGGTATTCTCTGCTTTCAGCCAAGATCCACCTGACAACAGCAATGATATCCCTCGTTCCACGTCCTCTTCTGAATCAAGCTTGAATTTCTGGCAGTTCCCTGTTGATGTACTGCTGCAACTATTTTTTAATTATCTTCAGCAAAATTTTACTTGTGTGTGATATTAATGATATTGTTTGATAATTTCCGCATTCCACTGGAGTCAGGCACACCTGAGTTCAGACTGTGCCCACCACATGGTATGTGTGACCTGAGGCAAGTTACTTAACCCCTCTGAGCTCCAGTTTCCTCATTTTTAAAATGGAGAGAATAGTTGAACCCACATCATTAGGTGAGGATCAGAAGAGATAATGCATTAAAACATTTAGCACAATGCCTGACACATAAGAGGTGCCCAGTGCAAGTTAGCTGTGCCTGTCATCGTTGCTACAACCATTCCAAAGTCTGGGCTAGTAATCATCTTCCCAACCTGCTGTAGGGGAGATGCCTTCCGGGGTCAGTGTGTCCCCGGGGTAGAAAGGAAAAAGATTTTACTGCTGGAACCATGACAGTGTTACTGGTAAGTACTCTTCAAACTCATGGGGACATGGACAGCCAGGGTCTATGTCCCCTCATTTCCAGCACTGCAGGCCCCTGCTGCTCCCTCCTCTCCTGAAATCTTGGTCCTCACCGCCACAGGGGACTGACCCAGTAGCAAGCAGCCCTCTCATGGGATAGTGGACAGGGCAGTTCTGCGTTCTCCCGGGTGACCTCTCTACGGAGTGATTTCTGCCTCCTTTTCCCAGCCTGAAGAGAGTGTATTTCCAGGGAACGCCAACTACCCTGGCTTTTGAGAGCCACCTTATCAGTGATATGTCCTGTGAGTCCCCATCTGCCCTTGGCCTCATACACACCTCCCCAAATGGCTCTCTGTTTTGGTGTGCATATGTTTCTGATACATGCGTGCCTGCAGCTTTGTAGGTGGTTCTGGGTCCAAGTGGATCTGTGCTGGCAAACACTAGGGGTGGCACCACCCTTTGCAGCAACAGCCCAAGGACACTTTTTGTGCCTTGAGGTCCACGCCTGGGTGGTGCCCCTACCTATTGGGTGAGTATTGACTCCCTGCACTCCATCTAAGTCTCGGAGGGTTCTTCACGCAGAAATTACAAGTGCTGCTAACTGGAGAATGAAGTTCAAGCCCTGGCCCCCCCGCTTTTCACCATATCTCCTGGAGACACGAGTGCTTCGAGTGCTTCGGCTCCCAGACTGACATCATGGCAGCTGCGATAATAAAAGGCTGGAAGAGGTTGAGAACGGGCGGGCCCGCTAAACCACACCTTTGTTTCAGCACTTTTGGATGCTCAAAGATCTTTCCGGCACCGTCTGCCCTTTTGCTTGGCTGGACGCTTGCACAAGACCTGGCTGCTCCCAGCTCAGCCTCTCTGAAAAACATGTTCAGCCCCCTCCCGAAAAACTCAAAACACAGACACTCCTTATGCATTTTCCTGGAAACATTCTATAGCTCCAGCCTGGGAAAGCTTCCAAAAGTTTCCTGATCCAAAGATAATAATAATAAAAAAAAGAGGTGGGGGAGGAGAGAAACTTGGGCAAATGTTCCTGTTGATTAATGTTCAATGGAACAGACTTGGATTGTAGGGAAAGGAAAAAGGAAGGGCTTTCCAGGTCAATTTAAACATTTGTGCTGTTTTCTTTAAAGGCAATTTCAAAATAGTTGGCCTCCCCAAAGCGATTTTTTGGAATCTACCCAGAGGGCAAAAGCTTACCCTTCCTTCCCCCATCTGGAAAGTTTTCACACCAGAGGCCCTGCTCATTCCTGAGCTCTGGCTTTAGAAAGAAAGACTTTCCCAACCTTCCAAGATTCCCTGCCGTCCCTCACCCGGTTGACCTATCAGGAGTTATGTTTACTCCACTCCAGAAGCAGCTGCATTCCAGCTGTGGAGCTATTATGTAACATTTAGGAATCCTCTGGCTTGAAAGGTCAGTGAGGAATGTGTCCTAATGACACCTGAACTCTGGCTAAAATCTGCAAACAGGGAAGCACAGGGAACAGATTTCTTGACTTAGGGTTCCTTACCAATTCAGCGGTGCAGAACAGCCAGCTATTAGCTTACAAGAAATGTTTTTTAGTAGGCTTACAGAGAAAAATGCTGATTGGCCTAGCCCCCCTAATGTGAAATGCAAGAAATGAAATTCAAACATATTCGTGAAGATTCAAAGCTATTTTCACTTACTCATGGGCTCTTATCTTTTTGATAAAAGCACATTTTGCTCAAAACAAACCTCTGGAACAGCAGAGTAAACAGAACCTTAATTTGGGAATTTGCCCACTGATTCTTGATTTCTGTGGGCAGGGTGTAACAGCAGTTTAGCAGCAGAGAAGATGGGGTGGCAGTCTCCTAGGAGGTCCCCTGACCTTCCAAAGACGGTGTCTTTGCTTCAGGATTCAGGCGGAGAGGGGGAATCTCAGAGGCCAAAGAGGATCGTTTAAATATGTAGAAGGTGGCCAGACAGGACAGCGCTAAGCAAATGGCCTTTCAGGCAGCTGAAGCCCTCAGCAGCAGTCCGAAAAACTGTCACCAAGCTCTCCTGGCTGCAGGGAGTGCTGCAGCATCAACTAGGCCTTTCCCCTCCGTCTCTTGGGCTGCCATATGTCTCCCGGGACTGGCTGGGGACCCTCAGGTTAATGGTGATCCACCTTCCTACCTGGTTCGAGAATGAGTGGCAGCGGCTGCTCTGCAACCCACTGTCTTGTCCAAACCCGTTTAATCTCCTGACTTTTGAGATTCCTTACCTTTTCACTAGCATCACTGGACACCCAGCCAGACAGCAACAATTAACTGCCATGGGTATGCTCTGTGACTGAGAGGCTGACCTTTAATAATTAGTATCCAGAGTGAGGAACTCCATGAGGTCCTCCATTTATTCCTGGTGATAAAAATGGATATGGAAAATTAGTAGCAGAGATGGTGGGCTACGTCCCAGGGGCCACCCAGCTGTTGTGAAAGCTTCTTTCTCCCCGACTTCTTCTTTCTGTCCTGCTGTCCCACTTTAAGCATCTAAACACTCCCTACCACCCACCTTTTAACACCTTCAGGACCACCACTGGCCTAACTACTTCTCATCCACGTTTTCTCTGAGTGCAGCCTACATGGTTGCCATGGAGAGCCCACCACAGCACACCCCAGCAGCAGAGCTCCCACCCCCCACCCCAGCAGTACCCCTTGTGGCTTTGAGACCCCAGAAGGAAAGCACCAGGAAACCCCAAAGCAGTCTCCTAGCTGAAAACAATGGCTTCTAGCGTATGCGCCAGACACACAACACCCGAAATAGACTCATTGTCCTCTTGCACAACATCCAGGAATTTGGTGAAACTCATCATTTTTCAGGTTACCGATAATGCAAGTTTGGAAACTGAAACAGGAAGGAACACAGGCTGAAAAAGCTTTTATCCAGCCCACAGCATTTCTCTCTCCAGATGCAAGACAGTTGTTTTGTTTTCCAGCAGCCCTTTGGTGGGGTTAAAATTAGCTGGCAGTATTCTGGTCACATGCTAGACAACAGAAGAAAAGGGAGCTGTCCCCTGCCACTCCTAAACCGGCCCAGGACAGACCTTCCTAATCCATGGCATTCTGGGAAGCTGGCTCTTCGGGCCTTGGTATAAAGGGACTATACCATGAACTCCCCTCTGTTATCGTCCCTGCTGTCACCATGCAGAAAGCAGACAATGTCAAGGCTGTTTGGCACCTCAGGGCTGGCCTCAATCTCAGAGGGCACTCAAGGGCCACAAATGGCTTCTGCAAATCTTCCCACCCTAATTTGGGAGAGGAAAGCTGAGGGGAAAAAAAAAAGGAACTTTGGAGGCCAGCAAACACTATCAAGGACATGGAGAGGAAGGATAGCATCTGAAATGTGAACTTGGGCATCAGCTTCTGAGGGAGTTGGCTGGTCTTGGCATAATTAAAAAGCCAAAAGACTTCATCGGAGCTATAGGTGGCAATAATTTCGGAGAGATTCGTTATCTCTGGACTCTGAGGAGAAGGGCTCCTCATGGTTGGCTTTGTTCTTCCAGCTTCGAATTGCCACCAGAAACCCTGGATTGAAAATACCGCCTCTGATTCACACACATAGTCAGGAAATATCCCTTGTGCTCAGTACAGAAACATGTCGGTCAACCTGGGAGAGGAATCACCACCACAAAATATGCTTTTGGCTTGCCAAAGCTTAGCAGTTTCCAGAGCCAAGAACCCAGCTGCCAGATTGTCTGGGGAAGGTGAGGCAGTGGGCCGGGCGGGGTGGGAGGGAGGCTTTCTGAATCACCTGATGTCTGCCTCCAACCCCTGTTTAATTCCAAGCTGAAACCCACTCCTCAAAATGTCTCCAAGGCCAACTGCTCCTAAAAATTGCATTTTAACACTAACCCTCCCAGCTCTGTGCCTGCTGGCAAGGTGAAGCAGATGGTTTTTATTGATTAATTTATTTATTTGGAAGGGGCGTCTTCGGAATCAGGAAATTCCAGCGAGACAAGCAGACAGCGCAGCCTGGCCAGAATTGCCATGACAATCATAAGCAGACAGCCAGTGAGAGGCCAATGAAAAGAAATCGCAGCTAAGCCCCAGGAATTTGGGGGCATTTCAGTCTTTCTCCTGTCCCTGCCTCCGTGTTGGCCACACAACACACAATTATGAAGAAATATGTCGTTTGGCTCAGCATTCTGTGGTATTCAAGGGTTTGTGTGAGCTATGTAGGGCTCATTTTGTCAAAAAAACCCAAAAAGTTGTTAACCATTGTCATAGGGCAATATGTGTACTAACTGTTTAATGAGAAACTATTTTGTTCTGTAAACCTTCATCTAAAGTGAGAACAGCAGTACAACTGGAAGAAAGTAATCGATGTCACTGAATTGTACTGTAGAAATTTTTGAAATGGTGCATCTTTGGCTATGTATATTTTCACCACCAACAACAAAAAAAAAGGTCCTCCAAGGTCAAGAAGGGAGAGTGTTGACATGTCATGGGGTTGTTAACCATTGTCATAAAACAGTATGTTGTACTGACTGTTTAATGAGAAACTATTTGTTCTGTAAACCTTCACCTAAAGTACAATTAAAAAAAAAAAATTAAAAAAAAACAAACAAACCCCAAAACAAAAAAACCTCACTGCCAAACGAGTCAATTCGATTCCAATACATAGCAACTCTCTATATAGGGCAGTGTAGAACTGCCCCATAGGATTTCCAAGGCTGTAATCTTTACAAAAACGCACTGCCACAGCTTTCTCCCTCAGAGCAGCTGGTGGGTTCGAACTGCTGACCTTTGGTTAGCAGCAGAGCGCTTAACCACTGAGCCACCAGGGCTCCCTACTTTGTCAAAAGGGCTTCACAAATCCAACCAAAGGGGCCTCTACTTGTATAGCATCCTGAAGTCTTCATTATGCAAACAGACCCAAACAGAAATCCCCACTGCCTTAATGCTCAGCACATAAAGTCCTCTTTAATAAACATACACCATTTTTCAGTGGAACTGCCTCAAGGTGTTAAAAGTACATAAAGGTCTGTAAGCTGAAGCCCTAGATAAACAGTGTGTCAAAATACATTTAGCAGAAAATATTGAAAGCCGCAGGAAAAATACATTCCTTTCCTGGGATGTTAAGGAGCGTTTAAGTTCAGGAAACCTTCAGGAAATAGCAAGTTGGGTTGAGAGGGAATACTGCTCACCTTTATTATCCCCAATACAAATAAATCACTAAACCTCTCTGGCTTCCATAGACTTTGGCTGGAGTGGAGTATTTCATTTTTTCCCCATTAAACAGGCCACCCGTAGAGTTCGCACCACAGACCTGAAAATATACCAGATCTGAACATGCTATTTTGTTTCTGTACATTGAATCAGACTGTGTTTTAAATAGCAATGTGTGCAAAATCGGGCGGGTGACACCATCCAGACTTATACACCCTCACACACAGCTACCTGAAATCGCTGGGTAAATGACAGACCTGTTTCACCTTGAATCACCCCGGTGTCTTGCGTCTGACAGGAACATACCCTCTGTCATTGTTGCCCGAGGTGGTGTCATACTCACGCTAAAGCCCAGGGTTTCCTGTATTGCAATAAGCTGGCTTCAGAAAGAACCCAGAGTCCCTGCCGGCTCAGGGTAGGGAGAGAGAGAACAAGAGGCGGACAGGCAAACGCTCTCCCTAAGATGGATGCTGCATGATGTAAGTAGCTGGCTAAAATATCTGGCATCCTTGCAGCTTTAAGTTGCCAGCTAAATATTATTAAAAAGATAAAATAAACTCAAACTGTGCAGAATGTGGGGGGGCGGCGGGGAGGGCTGTGTTTACATCCGGGTTCTGATGACTCAAAGCCTTACACTTGGGCCTGTTGAAAAACTCTTACGAAAAACACAGCTTTGTAAAGGCCCTCCCCCCACCCCCCACCCCCGAGCCAGATGAAGGGCTAGGGGTTGCGGGGCGATGGCGACCCACCCAAGGACTGAGCTTAGGTAGGCCCTTAGGCCAAGGAGGTGCTTAAGAGATTCACCTTCCGAGGGGCTGCCTCCTCTCAGCTTCAGAACCAGAGCGGGGAGGGTTAACCTTTTTCCAGAACATTTATTTCACCATCTCACTGACTAGAGGGAGGAGGGAGGGGGTAGAGCGAGAGCCTGCCGCGCTGAGAGGCTGCGGATCACAAGGCCATTCTGATAGCCTCCTGTCCCCATGGCAACGGCAACGGCATTTATCAGTTCCTTCTGCGCACAGGCACAGCAAATCTGCATTGCACATGGCAGGCTTCCAGCATTTCAAATGAAAGAGCACTTTGAATGACTGCCAAGTTTGGAAGGAGCAGAACTGTCAGGGCTGCTTAAAGCTGCCAGTTTATACTGGGGAGGCTTTTGCTTCCCAGAATCCTCTGGGCCTGGCGAGCTGCCAAGTACTTAGCGGAAGCTAAAAAGTAACTCGCTCCACTCCCTCCCCTCCCCCTGCTCACGCTCCCCCTCCACACCATTCACCGCAATGCTCTCAAAATTTTCCACATGTCCTGTGTCACCAGTGCAGACTGTACAATGAAAACCAGAACGACGGCTGCCCACGACTGGGCTTTTATTAATAATCCAGGGGGAAGGGCTGAGGCAGATTTGGATCAGACACTGACAGCCAGGGCGTGGGGTCTCCGCCGTACCTGCCATAACCACTGGGCGTGAACGTGTGTGTGTGCGCGCCTTTCAGCCTTAAAAACACATTAATAAAAATAAAAATAAAAGCAGCTTCAGAAATGTAGACACCCTGATTACTGGGGGGCGGGGGTTGGAGGGTGGGTTTCGGTCGGGTGGTTTGGAGCTTCTTTTAGGGTGGGGAATGGAGGCCAGGCAGACAGCGTTGTTCAGACCAAGCCTTTCCAAGAGCTGTGGGGAAGAGGGTTGTTATTGAAGCTGAGCCTGTTTCTGGAGCTTTCCTTGAATCTCTCGGGTGTTATGGTGTTATGGTGAAAGCTCAGATGGGGAGGGAGTTGAGAGATGATTTTCAATGTAAAGTTTACCAGATAATTTCTGACCTTCACACAGCTCAGAGCACAAGGGGTTCTACTGGCAGAAAGTGGAAATTGGCATATTGATCACTGTGCTGATTTAGGGGAAAAAAAAAAAAAAAAAACACTACAGTGAGATCAAGGGCCCAGGCTTTATTTTCCAGCAGAAATAGAACGAAAATTGTCTGCCGCTTAGGCGGTTGGATAGAGTTCAGGAAAACTATGTCTGGCATTAATTCCAAAGTGGAGGTTTTGGTTCAAGGGACGCCCATTAATTTCAGTAAACTGTTTTCACTAGTCCAGACCCCGCTGTGCAAGGACTATTTATTACCTTTTGCTAACCTGATGTCTGCAGAGTTATAAAGCAAAGGCGGAAAAAAAATCCAAGGTGGAGATATCTCTATTTTGGATCAAATGGGTTTTGCATCTTCCCTTTTGGGGCCACGTTTTATGGCGAGATTTCTATCCCTGGTTTTTCTTCACCAGCCCCAAGTTTAAAACAAAACAAAAACTCCATCTTGCAATGAATTAGAGAAAAAAATCTGATGTAGAGGAATCTGGCTAGAGCAAATACCTATCTCTCGTCTCCTTCAGAAGGGCACCTCCCCACCACAGGGATGTTTTGTGTGCCTGTCCGGGCTGCAGGTCCAGCCCAAAGCCCTGACATGATTCACCCTGAGGATCAGTCTAAAATACACCAAGACAGTCAATTTTGGCATTTCTTCTCCCTTAGGAATTTTACTAGCTGCCTTAGAAACGCACATAAATTGCTTCCTCCTCCCTCTCTTTTTTCCATGCCTCTTCTCTGAATCCCCACCACCACCCCAGTCCATCTTAATATCATTTCAAAGAGAAGGATGAAAAGGGGGGATTTGTCAGGCAGTCCGTTTGTCTTTCCAGCCCCCCCAACACACACACACACACACCAGCTGAGAACGTTAATCAGAATTAAAAGCCAGTCAGTACTATTAAAGCATCAAACATGAAGACTTCGAGGAGGGGCAATGAAAAGAGGGGGGATATGGAGATTGGGGTGGAGGGAGTGGGAATGGAATTCAGTCCCTTTGGCTGATTTACCAAAATAAAGAGGGGGGAAGGTAGCGCCGATTGGGTCAGCTTGTCAAATGTCGAAATTATTGGTCTTTCCTGCTTTTCACTTGTCCCGGCCTCAACACAGTCAAGTTTTGTGCGGTTCCCAAGTGTGATTAATCTCTGGCACAGGCCAAAAACAGGAGTAGGTTTCTTGGCTGCCCGTTCTGATAAACAATCTGTTCTTGGGAAGAGTAGGTGAAGGGGGTGGAGGTGGGGGTGGGGGGTAACCTGTGGGCGTGGTGAGATCGGAAGAGCAGGGAAGCGAAGGAGGAGAGGAGGGGACGGCCCCGCGGTCAGCCCCGCTAACTCTGGCAGAGGCCTGCCCTCCCGAAAAATGCAAGTGCCCCTCCTTCAGGGCGCGTGGTTTTGGGGTGGGTCAAGTTTCCTGCCCTTAATAATGTGAGCAGACAGTGGATCCATTCTTGCTGCCAGGTCACAGTGTCCAGGGAACGTCGTGGGGCGGGGGGAACACCGAGGGCTCCAGAAGGAGCCGGCGCGCCGAAGGCTCCGGACCCCTTTCGAATTCTCTGGGCTTGCAGACAAGGGGCGCGTGTGCACCAAGACTGCTTGTCGGGAAAGGAAACCGAGGCAGCGACGGGGAAGGCTGGGTAGGGCGGTGCTGGTAGGAAGTACGGTAAAGAGGAACAGGGAAAACCAGCAGCTGTTCAAAACAAAAGGAGGCGCTATTTGGCGGCATCGGAGGTCACTGGTCTCGAAACTCGGGGGCAAGAAAGGTGGCTGTGGATTTTGCTGTGGGTTTATTGTGTGGGCAACCAGGCAGAAAGCAGCAATACGAAAAAGTGGGGAGGGAGAGATTCATGTGCAAAAAAGAAATCAGTGCTGAGCCGGCTGCGCTGGCTGCGCGCGGCTGGCAAATGTCACCAAGGAGAGTGCAGTGGCACCGAATAAAAAGACGAATAATTGCCTACTTCTTGGAAAAGAAATACAAAAATATCAATAAAGGCGAGAAACCCTCTTCTTAGCTTGAAAAGCAAATCCATCTCACCCCCTTCCTCTCCCCACCCCAACACACACATGCACACCCCTCTTTCCTGCAACCAAGAAGCCTCGGTCAGGCTCACTTTCCTTTAAATTTAATTACATGAAAATGCTGAACAAAAACCTGTAATTATACTCTTGGTCCCTGTCACTCAGGCCCAGCACACTTCCTGCCTAGTTTTGTTTTTAAAAGAAGAGGTCATTGCCTCTTTTCTTTCCAAAT
The DNA here is from genome assembly GCF_000243295.1 of Trichechus manatus latirostris. Taxonomy (NCBI): domain Eukaryota; kingdom Metazoa; phylum Chordata; class Mammalia; order Sirenia; family Trichechidae; genus Trichechus; species Trichechus manatus. Next base: position 29,915,568 of record NW_004443946.1, on the reverse strand, counting down.
TGACCAAAACAAAAAAGTAAAAGCCCCAAATAAGCCCGCTGGCTCCCAGCTTCACCATCATTTGGGCTTTGGGGACAGGAAATCCTTCTTCCTCTAGGATGGACGAGAAGACAGACTAACCTTGCTATTGTCTCACTCTAGCTGTTAGGGTGAGGGGCAGTCACTGCTTGTTTGTTAGCCAAGGGAAGGGCAAATACAGAAATGCTCGGCTAGCCATCCAGAGGAAACACTCCAATGATGAGGACAAGGCTTAGCATCAGGCCTGGCTCTCTGGCTGTTTTACTAAGGTGGGCTTAGAGCTGGAAAAGAGATTCGTGATAATGGCTTGCCTTTCTACAGCCTTTGGCAATAACATTGAGACTTTCGCAGCAAGCCCCTGAGGTAGGGAGAACAGATTTTAATATCGACATTTGACAGGTGAGGAAACAGAGACCCAGAGAGAATAAATAGATTGCTCTAAGTCAGTCATGTGGCTGCTGAGAGTGTTGGACAAACAGTGCCTCTCATGACTTTTGGGCTATTGCATCAGGAAACTAGGACACTTAAGAGGAAATGGAAGCTTCTAGAATCTGGGCAGGGGCCAATCTGGTTTGATTCATTGTTAAATCCCCAGCACTGACATAGAAAGTGCTTCATAAAGACACGGTTGAATGACAGAAAGAGTGGCAAATGGGAGGGCATCTCCCAAGCTAAGGAGTCGGGGGAATGGAAGCCCACCAGGCCATCTGGCAGCCAAGTTTTCAGCTTTGAAACAAAATGTAAGTCGTGGGAACAGTTTCACACCCCAGCAGGACCTAACAGGCTTGGACACTCTGTGGGTCTGGCCAGAAAAAGAGGTTCAGGAAGTTCAGCATTGGGGTGCCCTAGACCACAATGGGGGACAGGGGCGCCTTGTTCCCCTAGGCTTACAGCTCCAATGAGACCTGGGCCAGATCTGCATGTCAGGTGTACAGCTCTCCTAGGCTAAAAGTGCTTTGAGGGCAAACAGCCTGTCATAGTCATGGAGTGGCCAAGTACAGGGCTGGCATATATTGGGTGGGTGGGCACATTGTCAGTGTGACCTGAATTAGGTGAAAACAAAGGGTTGTAGGCCTGTAAAGAGGCTCTTTCCACCATCAAATGCACCCTCTCCACTTTGCTTCTTCCCCTTCATCTTGCATCCTGAGGTCCTCCTCAGATGGCTCCTTTAAAATGCAGTACATTCCTACATACTTCGGTATGTTCTAGAGCTTCAGGTTTTCCTCCAAAATAACCGGTGCTAATTTATGCATAACCTTGTGTCTATTTGCACTACTTGTAGCAGTTATGGCATTCTTAGCCTGTGAACTCCTGTGGGAAGAGGTTTTATTTTCTTTATTTTCTTGCAGCTTCTCAGAGGCATCTGGGACCCCCTAAGGCTAACAACCGCTGGGGTAGAAGAAGGAATGATGTGTTTAGAGCGAGAGAAAGGGTTTCCAGTAACTCTGGACTATTTCTGGACTTATTTTCTTCACCTATACAAAAAGGTGATGAAAGTAGCACCTACCTCACAGGGAGGGTTGCTGTGGGCATTTGGTGAGATAATGTCTGGGAATGCACTTTGCAGCCCTAGACAAAATCAGCCATTATTATGTTAATCATCTCTTACATTTTATTAAGTACATTATAATACTGTGTCTTCCACACAGACCAATGAAGCTGAACTCATTCCCATGTTACAGATGAAGAAACCGAAGTTCAAGTGATTTGCTCAAGGTGACACAGCTATTTAGGGCCAGCTAAGTCCCTACGTAATGTAAATAGGTACCCTCCCTTCCTCCCTCTCTGTTTCACCTTGAACCACCCAGCTCAGACAGGTCAAAATGTTTGTAGGTCCTGGCCCATCGACTCCAACCAGCGACAGCAATGAAGGCTGTCCTTTCTATACCAGACATGACCTAGGGGATGGCGAGGTCGCAGGGAGGTGCTTCCCGCTCTGAGGCCCCGCCCTCGGGCGGCCCCAGCAGGAAAGCGCCGGCGGCGCCAGGTCTCCCGAGCCCGGCGGTGGAAATCCCCAGCTCTAGTGTTGGCCGGTGGGAACGGGCGGGCATCCCGGCTGCTTGCTGAAGCCCTAGCGCACGCGGGGTGGGTTGGGAGGGCCAGGAGCTATGAGCACCTGGAACCTTGACGGCCACTGCGCCAGGCTTTCCACCTACTCTAGTCTTCCAAGCCTTCCTTCCCCACAGCCCCACTTGTTGGGGTGTTGGTGTTTGTTTTAACTCAACCGGGTCAGTGAATAGCACCCTTGTCTGGCGCTTCCCCTTTTTTCCCTCTAGGCCCCTGGGAGACTCATTCCAGGGTTCCTTTATTTTTGGACCAAAAAAAACCACACCAGCTTTTGCTGAGGACAGTGCTGGGCTCCCCCATGCCCTGGCATGCTGGCAAGGAGAGGAAGCGAGAAGGAGGCAGGAACCAGACGCGACTCCCCCGCCTTTATTCCACTCCCTGCTCGCCGCCCCTCCAGGAAGAAAGCTGTAAGCGATCCGATCGCTCGCTGCGGCCGCTGTGCCAGCATTAACCACTACGTCCTCGTTTTCCTTCCACCCGATTTTGCACGGAGCGCCCAGATGCCCGCGCGCCCCAGGCTGGGCAAGTCCTGGCGGGCTGCGCGGGCTCCCCTCCCCGGGGGTTCTCAGCGAATCACGTTGTTCCTGAGATTTCACGCTCCAGTGGCTCTAGCGTAACCGTATGCCCTAGCCCAAGTTAATACTTTCTTTTTTTTTTTTTCCTTTTAATACCAGGATTAATCCTTTAGGGAAAGGCAAATACTTCCGCCACGAACTGGCCTGGGGGTACACGTGTAAATCACTGTGCTCTCTCGATTCCCCCACCCGTCGCGGCCCCTTTGCACGTTGCAGGTTCAGGGCTCACACTGCGCCCTTGGGGTTCCTGGCGCGCGGGGAGCAGGGGCTTTGGCGAGGCCAGAGGCGGGCCCAACCCAAACGTTTGTTTTCATCTACTCGAGGCGGCTCTCGGGGGCCAGAGCCGGGTCCTGCTTACCGCCAGGCTGAGGAGTGTTACCAAAAAAGGCCTTTCTCTCGCTGGAGCGCTTGGCTGCGCGCGTTGCAGCGGGGGTGACGCGAGGTTCAGCCGGGGCCTCCTCGAAGGCCGAGCCAGTTGGCTTCTGCGATGCCAGGCCTGAGAGGGTGGCCCCCTCCCGTCCCACCTCTGCCACAAAACGGCAGGAGGCGGGAGAGAGACTGCGGGGAGCTTTCAGGCATGTGGGCACACTGCGACCTTCTCACCCCAAACACTGATGTGGCGCTCCGGCAAGGCCTGGTGGAGAGCTGACCTTTTGTCCCAGTTTAGAGCGGGGGTTCTCAGAGGATGCCAGCTCACATGGCAAGCTGGGGGAAGGGGGAAGGACGGACCGGAGGAAAAAACTTTGGGAAGACAGTGCAAGCGATTTTGCTTGCGCCTGGCTATGCCTGGCTCTGCTGGTCTACCAGACCCCACAGTCAGAATTCTGTCTTTCCACCTGGCGTCTTGGGTTAAGGCCCTCCTCGCTCAGTTTCTTCCCACCATGGATGTGGACGCAGCATTGTTGCCACCGGCTTCTCCTTCAGGGGAAAATCCATCTCCAAAACCCCGGTGTTCCTGCCTCCCACAGTCCCTGACACATCCCCAAGCAGGGTCATCTCAAACAAGCAGTTAAGATGAAATTTGTCACCATAAATGATGGTGATTCTTCGGGGGGAGGATGGGTGGGGGGTGGGAGGGCTTTCTGGAGAGCTATGCCTTTTAAAGGATCGAGACTATAATGGAAGTTTGTTTAAATGCACGTTTATTTCTAACTCAGTATGTCTGAAGACTACAGGCGTGTGTGTATATATATCTCCCTCAGTAACAGTGAAGACAGAGACAGACAAGGAGACGAAGACATATGTGTGCGCATACCAAACATAACACTATGACATAGAATCCAACTTGCTTTTTTGAGCAGCCTGGCTAGGGGGTTGTGGCTAAATTATTTCCTCTGTATTTTGGGTTTAATAAAGGGAAAGGCTGAATAAATATTAATGCAGAGAAACGGATGAATCAGCCAAGCCAAAACTAAGGAGCCTTGGGCTGATGGGGATGGTCCGCCATTTCCCGATGTTTTGACTCACTCCAGGTAGCTGCGGTGTGGGGAGGGCTGACGTCTGGGAGGGTGAGGCAATGCTCTTGGAGCAGCTCTCTGCCGGGAGCCAGGCGGCCAGGAAAAGTTTGTTATTGCTGCGGAGTGCACAGTGAGCTCACTGTTTTGCAAAACAGAAATCTGGCAGCTTTGAGATGAAAGAAGGGCTCCCTAGGGCTCGTCTTTTCCCTTTCTCTATTCTTAAAAAGTCCCCTTTCCTTCACACCTGGGGCTCCAAATGAGTGGGGGATGGGGTGCTGGGGCGTGTTAGATGGGGGTATAGGCTCTGAAAGTTGGGTCAAAATAAAAATCATTATTTCTGGTTGCTTCAGTTAAACTTTATTATAATTAGTAATGATCCTTACAGTTTATGCACTTTACAAAGTACTTTCAGTTGCTAACCAGCAACAGCACCAACACTATTGTCAATACTAATAATAACCAACACTTACTGCCGCCTTCCTTCGAGTCCAGCGCTGTGCTTTACATACCATATGGTGTATTTATGTTACAGTCTGTGGCAGTGGCAGACCCACAACTTCTATATATGGAAGAACTCAGTGGTACAATCTGTTTGGAAGGGGAGGCTGGGGTTTTTTAGGAAGGTATATTTGCATAGCACTTTTCATTAGATTATGTGCAACACGCAGTCCTGGTGGCGCAGTGGTTAAGAGCTCAGCAGCCAACCTTGGAAACCCTATAGGGGCAGTTCTACTCTGTCCTATAGAGTCACTAAGAGTCGGAATCAACTCGATGGCAATCGGTTTGGTTTTATATACAACATATAATGAGGGGGAGGCTGATGGAAATTTTTTAACACCCAAAACCACCTTTGGGAACCTAATGCTTGTCAGAGTTATCTCTCAAATCAGATTTACTGGGTGCAGATCCCAGGTCTGTCTCTAAGAGCTGTGTGACCTTGGGCCAGTTGGTTAACCTCTTTACTTACCTAGTCTGTAAAATGAAGGTAATAATAGAATCTACCTTGTAGAGTTACTGAGTGTTTTAATGGTGATGCAAGAAAACCACAGTGTCTGGCCCATAGCAAGTCTTAGTAAGAGTTACCTACTATTATATTACAAGAAACAAACTGAAACCTCAAACAACCTAATAAGTTGGGGGCTATGATTGTTCCCATTTTACAGATGGAAAATAAAGATTATGTGAGGTTAAGTAACTAGCCCAAGGTCACAAAGCCAGTAAGTGTGGGAGAGGAAATTCCTACCGGGTCTGCCAGAATTCCAGAACCTGAATCCCATTATATTGCTTTCCCTTCCCCAGCCTTCCCTAGGATTATCTCAATTTTCATGAAATAAAATGAAGCAGGCCTGATAATTTGAAAAATCAGTTGAAATACCCCAACTAGAGCTGCAACCAACATATCTGCCCTGCAATAAGCAATTACGATGAGCAGTAGTTTTTTAATAGAAAAGAAATCACGGCCTTTCCCAGCCTTTTGGGTCCATATGGTCTGAAATCACGGCACGTGAGAAAGTACTTTGAAAACTGCGCTATGCTCTACAAAGAGAGATCACTATTATTAAATGCTGCCCCCGCCTTCTTTGATCAAACCCAGAAAAACCTCTCACCTGTCTGGCCTCTCCAGCACCTCCCCCTCCCTGCCCCCAACGGCAGCTGTGCGCAGCCAGTAGACTTTTCCTTGAAGGTCTCCGGGTGCTCATAGCTTCTTTAGACGTTCAGCCAAAATTTTTACAGTGCGGCTGGAGCAGGGGAGAGCTCACCCTGAATGCATTTAGCTCCGTGGTTGAAGCTCGGGTTCCTACACCAGGGCACAAAAACAATTAAATCGAAAAGGCAGTTTCTGGAAAACAGCTAATTTTGCAGGTGTTTCGGCATCCGTGGTGGCAAAGAGTAATACGTCCATACCGGGAGAAATGGTTTCATCGCAGATGAAATGAGTAATTCCGTATATGAAATTAACAGCGAAAGTCCTGAAACAGGACATTTAAATTCCTTGCCTCAGGTGGGGAGGGGTGGGGTGGGGAGCGGGGGTCGGAAACGATGCTTGTGGCTCTTAAATGCGTTTTTACTTTGGAAAGCCGGGCGGTGATGAGAAAGGTCAGCGTCTGTTTAATTTCCACCCCCAGCCCTGGGCTTCCAGCTTTAGCTCGCAGGGCCTCAGCTGTTGTACTCACACGACGAGGGGGAAGGGAGGGCGGAGGCGCGGAGGGGCAGGCTAGGAGGAATCTGGGCAGCCAGCCGCGCATGCGCCTTTCCCGAGCAACAAGTGTGCTCCACAGAGGAAGTGTAAAGGGGGGGGCCACTGGTGCAGAGCATGGCGGTGACGTCAGCGCTCCGCCCGGGCGGCATCCCGCGCGGCCAAGCCGGGGACAGCGGGAGCCGCAGCCCGAGCGGGAGCGCCGCGACGCGCCTCCGGAACGTAGAGTAACAATCACAATCCCACATTCCGGGCGAGCGCGAGCGGGAAGGGATGCGACCCGGGCCGAGGCACCGCACGAGCGCCCTGCAGCCAATGTGAGCGCCGCCAGCCGCGCGGCCCGGGCGCCGGCCAGGCCTGGGGCGGCGGGAGCCTGCGTGCGTGCACTCCTCTCGTGCGTCCTGGAAGCAGTGGCCGCGGCGGGTCCCTACAGCCGTGCAAACCCAGCCGCCGCCAGCGGATCGGCCGACGCTGCGGAGGGGAGAAGCTCCTCTCTCGGCTGCCGCCACCCCCTCCCTCCCCCGGCCCACCGGGAAAGCAGCGGCTTCAGCAAGATTGGACACGGGCACCGGGTGGCACTGAGCCCTCTAGCCCTCGCCCCAGGGAGCCTGGCTGGGAGAGGACGCAGCTCGTAGGGGGTCCCCCAGGGCAAGAGAAAAGAGACAGCCCTTTTCGAGCTTCCACGCACCAACCGCTTCGGGGAGGGGGCCCCAGAGGCAACGGCGGCCGGACACCCTCGCCCCCTCCCCCCGGGCCGGAGCTTCCAGCCTGGGTCCCCGGCACCAGGAAGAAGGCGCTTGAGCTCCTCTCCCTAGCAAGACAGCCGCAGTAGGAGGTGGGGGCGAGGAGCGGGCTGAACCCGTTCGCCGGCCGGGAGGCTGAGCCCCCGCGGAGAGGCGCTGCGCCGGCGTTGGAGACTCGCGCTCCTTCCAGCCCCTGGGGCAGAACTTTCTCGTCCCCCTCCTCCCTCCCCCGCAGCCGGACTCCCTCCCCAACCGACCAGTCCTCCCGGAGGAGAAGGCGTTGCGGAGACTGCCCCGGCAGGGGCCTACCTTCCCCAGGGCTGGCATCATGTCGGCGGCGCAGGTGTCCTCGTCCCGGAGACAGTCTTGCTACCTGTGCGACCTGCCCCGCATGCCCTGGGCTATGATCTGGGACTTCTCGGAGCCCGTATGCCGCGGTTGCGTCAACTACGAGGGCGCTGATCGCATCGAGTTCGTGATCGAGACCGCGCGCCAACTAAAGCGGGCGCACGGCTGCTTCCAAGACGGCCGCTCCCCGGGGCCTCCGCCGCCCGTCGGGGTCAAGACGGTGGCCTTGTCGGCTAAGGAGGCGGCGGCGGCCGCCGCAGCAGCAGCGGCCGCGGCGCAGCAGCAGCAACAGCAGCAGCAACAACAGCAGCAGCAGCAACAGCTTAACCACGTCGACGGTTCCAGCAAGGCTGCGGTGCTGGCGGCCCCGTCCGGCCTGGAGCGCTATGGCCTGAGTGCAGCCGCCGCCGCCGCTGCCGCTGCCGCGGAACAGCGCAGCCGCTTCGAGTACCCACCACCGCCGGTGAGCCTGGGAAGCAGCAGCCACGCCGCGCGGCTGCCCAACGGCCTGGGGGGCCCCAACGGCTTCCCCAAGCCGACCCCGGAGGAGGGGCCCCCGGAGCTTAACCGCCAGAGTCCCAACTCGTCCTCGGCGGCGGTGGCTTCTCGCCGCGGGACGCACGGTGGGCTAGTGACGGGGCTGCCCAACCCGGGGGGTGGCGGAGGGCCCCAGCTCACCGTGCCCCCCAATTTGTTGCCGCAGACGCTGCTTAACGGACCTGCCAGTGCTGCTGTGCTGCCCCCACCGCCGCCCCACGGGCTGGGCAGCCGTGGGCCCCCGACGCCCGCGCCCCCAGGGGCTCCCGGGGGTCCTGCTTGCCTTGGGGGCGCCCCGGGCGTGTCGGCTGCGTCGTCTTCAGCGTCGTCTTCGACCTCGTCGTCGGTGGCCGAGGTGGGCGTGGGTGCCGGTGGCAAAAGGCCTGGCTCGGTGTCGAGCACGGACCAGGAGCGCGAGCTAAAGGAGAAGCAGCGCAACGCTGAGGCCCTGGCCGAGCTGAGCGAGAGCCTGCGCAACCGCGCGGAGGAGTGGGCCAACAAGCCCAAGATGGTCCGCGACACGCTGCTCACTTTGGCTGGCTGCACGCCTTACGAGGTGCGTTTCAAGAAGGACCACTCTCTGCTGGGCCGCGTCTTCGCCTTCGACGCCGTCTCTAAGCCCGGTATGGACTACGAGCTGAAGCTGTTCATTGAGTACCCCACGGGCTCGGGCAACGTGTACTCCAGCGCGTCTGGTGTGGCCAAGCAGATGTACCAGGACTGCATGAAGGACTTCGGCCGAGGACTCTCCTCTGGCTTCAAGTACCTGGAGTACGAGAAGAAGCACGGCTCCGGGGACTGGCGCTTGCTAGGGGACCTGCTGCCCGAAGCTGTGCGCTTCTTCAAGGAGGGCGTGCCCGGCGCCGACATGCTGCCCCAGCCCTACCTGGACGCCAGCTGCCCCATGCTGCCCACGGCGCTGGTGAGTCTAAGCCGCGCCCCCAGCGCACCGCCCGGAACCGGGGCCCTGCCGCCTGCTGCCCCCTCGGGCCGGGGCGCAGCCGCCAGCCTGCGCAAGAGGAAGGCGTCCCCCGAGCCTCCGGACTCGGCCGAGAGTGCTCTGAAGCTAGGCGAGGAGCAACAGAGGCAGCAGTGGATGGCAAACCAGAGCGAGGCGCTGAAGCTCACCATGTCGGCCGGGGGCTTTGCGGCGCCGGGGCACGCGGCCGGTGGGCCGCCCCCGCCTCTGGGACCCCATTCCAATCGGACCACCCCCCCAGAGTCAGCCCCCCAGAACGGCCCGTCACCCATGGCCGCCCTCATGTCGGTAGCAGACACTCTGGGCACGGCGCACTCGCCCAAGGATGGCACTTCCGTACACTCCACTACCGCGTCCGCGCGGCGCAACAGCAGCAGCCCGGTGTCACCGGCCTCCGTGCCCGGGCAGCGCCGCTTGGCATCACGTAACGGGGACCTGAATTTACAGGTGGCTCCCCCGCCGCCTAGCGCCCACCCGGGCATGGACCAAGTGCACCCCCAAAACATTCCGGATTCCCCCATGGCCAACAGCGGGCCCCTCTGCTGTACCATTTGTCACGAACGTTTGGAGGACACGCATTTCGTTCAGTGCCCATCCGTCCCCAGCCACAAATTCTGCTTCCCTTGCTCTAGAGAGAGTATCAAGGCCCAGGGGGCTACCGGCGAGGTGTACTGCCCCAGCGGAGAGAAATGCCCCCTAGTTGGGTCGAATGTACCTTGGGCTTTCATGCAGGGCGAAATCGCGACTATCTTAGCCGGGGATGTTAAAGTGAAAAAGGAGAGAGACCCTTGAACTACAGGACAGCCACCTCCTTTGCCCTAGACCAGCTCTTCTCCAGTCCAGAGGGCCCCTTCCCTATCCATCTCCAACCCTCCCTCCCCCACCCTCCCAGATGTAGAATTGTGAATATAACAAACTGCAAAAAGTTAGTCTTATGTATAGACATTATTTTCGTCGTATGTTTCTATATTTTGAAACAAAGGTATGTAACTTCTTCATTTGAAGGATAAGCTGGTTTGTGTTAAGCAGTATAATATTGGTTGGGTCATTTGCATCATACTCGTTAGCATTTATTTGGTGGCAGAGTGTTTGCCTAGGTACAGAATCAATAGCCCTTAGCAACGACTGCTGCTGGTGTGTATTTTTCTGAATGTTGTGCACTCTCTGAAAGGAAAAATCACATACACACAAAAGAAAAGGACTGTTTCTCCCCAAGGCCAGTGTTGCTGCCTAAAAAAAAAAAAAAAAGAAAAAAGAAAAAAAATGATGCTATAAAAATGGTGAAAGCTTCTTTCTAAGCAGCCCCAGTGTTGAGTATTTCGTTTTGTTTTGTTTTGTTTTGTTTTCTGTTTTGTTGGCAAAATGGTGAGGGGAGTGTTGGGGGGGGACAGGGTGTTTTTTGTTGAAAGTTTGTGAGGGAAATGTTTTGGTTTGTTTCTACTGATCTGAATGTGTTGGATCTTTCACGTGTTGTTTTGTTTTTGCTTTATTGATGCACGGATGCTTTTGAACAGTAGAGCGAAATGCTAGACATGGAGAATCTGCTCTGTTTGTCCTTTATACATTTCTGTAGTTAACAGAACACTGTAATGTGCCTTGGAGCTTAGTAACTTGTAATAAATTCAATTGATATTAATTCTGCCCTGAGTCAGCAAGTTTGTCTTTCTAGGACTAAGACCACAGAGCTCCAACAGAGGGGCACCCTCCCCGGCTCCAGCAGAGAGCACAAATGCCAGTGTCTTCAAAAGCCTTCTGAGGTGGCATCTGTAGAAGGCCCTGTGCTGTCTGACTGCCCTTCCCCCTCGGTATCAGGCTGTTCACATTCACCTCTTGGGGAAGGTGACAGTTGCTGACTAAGCGATTTCTGTTTACTCTTCAGCATCTCTCCC
>NW_004443946.1:29899114-29904658 GCF_000243295.1 Trichechus manatus latirostris | reverse complement strand
CCCGCAAGCGCCCCAGCTGCAACTGGTATTGTCAGGAATGCTTTCTGGTGCCTTGCCCTGTGGCCAGGAGTATATGTTGATACCCAATGCAACTGTGACTTGTGCAAATAGGCAAAAAAATCTAGAAAAAACTAGGGTGGTTTGCCTCTTAGATGTGGCAGAAATCATGGCGATTGCACATTTAAAACAAAAATGCCACATAGCCTGGAGCCATCAGTGGAGGCCGGGAAGGTTATGGACTACTGGGAAGCAAATGCTTGTACTCAGCCCGGAGGGTTCCCTGCAGCTTCCAGCTGATGCATTGGAAAAGCAATTTTCACCTCATTCCGCGTTTTTTTCTTTCTCCCCCTTTTGATAAGTATTTCTAAAAGCACACCACTTAGCTGATCAGAAGATTGCCAGGGATGGGAAAGGAAGCCAGAAAAAGAAGTTCCTGAAGCAAAGTTCACTTATGACAGCAAATAAAATCCATTCCTACCAGTGAAGAAATGGAATTGTTCATCTAATCAACTTTTGGGGCAGCATTTCGGAGGGGCAGGGGAGGGACAGGGCCCCCTCAGGAAGACCAGGAGAGCCCCCCCAGAGCTAGGGCAAGAGAAACCGACCCGGTTTGAACTTTGGACTTTCCTGGGAAGCAAATGGAAGAGTAGAAAACAGGAGGGAGGAAGCAAAACAAAACCCGGCGATCCTATCTGAAAGCCATTCCTGGCCACACCCCGTTCCTGGGCGGGGCAAGCTGAACCAGGACGGCCCCCACCCGGGCAGAGTAATAAGGGCAGAGACTTGGATCCCCGACTCCACCTCCGTCAAAGAAGAGATGGCAGGGTGGAGAGGTGGGTGTGGGATCAGGCACGTTTGGGGAAAAACATCATTGGTTAGGCCAGAATACTGGTGTAGATGTTGAGTTGGTGTTAGGACTTGCTGTTAATAACACCCTTTTAGTTTCTGTTCCTGCTTTGCCACCACCATCATTGAAGTGGTGGGAAACCATGACTGTGTGTGTATCTGTGTTTGTGTGTGTGTGTGTGTGTGTATGTGTGTGCTTCAGGGTGTGGTTAAGTGGCAATTGATGGATTTGCTGGAGCCTCTTAATCCTGGAACATGGGAGGTGCCTATTTCCCCTCTTTAAGAATCTCCCCAAATATAAATAGTTACGTGTGTTAGCTTACTGCAAATGTGTCCTTGCATTTTCATCTGCTGCCAAACGGTGTACTGGTGCTTATGAGTCATGAAACCGATTTTCATCCTCAGGGGTAATTAACTTGGGGGTGATAACGTATAGCAGACTGTAGGAAGAGTTAATTCTAAAACCCATCTCTCCTGGCTACCAATCACACATTTCAACTTAAAGGCCTGGGTTGGCTTTTCTCATAAGCTCATTAATAAAAAACAAGCCCGTTTCGCCTGGAAGATCCTCCAACGTGCTCCCAGCACCCACTTTTCACTGCACACGCTCTTAAAACGGGTAAATCTCAGCAGCCTGAGAATACAGAGATAGAGTGTCACGGGTGTAATTGAAGCATCATCGAGTGAAGGAGTGGTGGGTGCAGCCATTGCACTGTACCAAGCATATGAACTTGGATGTGTGGGTTACCTGTCTAGGTGTGGACCCTATGGTAACTGGGAATCGGCCCTGTTACCTGCCTCTGCATGCACATCTGCACCTGCCCGCCTGCAGCCGCCTCTTTGTTGCTGTGGTATTATGCTCAGAAACTTTTAGGATTACAAGACCCTTGATTTCATGCATTTAGGTTGGAAAGGGGGACCTGTCATTAAGAACTGGGAAGTGTATGGATTTCTTCTTCTTGTTGCTGGGTGCTATTATTAGCAGAAGCAGTAGCTGTAATAATGAGGCATTCAGCAAAGGCGCGAAGGCAGCCAGTTTGGTTTCACTAAGGAAGCCTGGCCAGACAGACCTGGGGGAGAGGGGAGGGAGAGAGTGGGAGGAAGAGAGCGGGGTGGGGTGGAACTCAGGCTGGAAGTGAATTATAATAGTGCAGTTGATTAAAGTTTACCATAGCCAGGGGCCATTTGTTAAATGGCGGCTCTCCCTTCCTTTTTTTTTTTTTGAAGCATGTGACCTTTCTCTTACTTTGACCCATTCAGCCGCTAGTCTGGTTGCCTTCACCAGTTGTCTTTGATCTCTCAGCTAGATTCCTCCTTCCCTGAAGCTTTCCACATCAGACACCTAGGAAGCGCTTCCTGTCTGGCACTGTGGGTTACTGTGGGTTTCAGAGACTCAGACCTCACTCTCCGGATGAACCTGGACTTCATTCCCTGGATCTTCCCACCCCATTTCCCATCCTTCTCACTCCCTTCCTTCTCAGTGCCGAAGTGACCAAAATTTAAAATCTATGTTGTATTTATTTAAATTCATTGCTCGTGCAGCTAATCCAGGCTGGATGTTTCTTTAAGCGGGCGCAGGGGGTAGGGCAAAGAGGACTTAATCCTGCAGTTTTTAGACAATAGGCTGATGAGGTCATTTCTTGACCTTGATCTCAGAGGGCTGCCTGGTAGGAGACGCACTGATGAATCCACAACAAGTCCTGCATTCGCAGGGGACCTGCTCTTGCAGACGTGCGTGCATAGTTATTTAAATGTTAGATTCCAGGATACCTGTTCGCAGTGCACTGACTTTCAGCCCAGGATGGTTGAAGTAATGAGTATTGAAAATGACCCTTAAGGTTATCTAATAACATGGTTTCTAAACCTTTCTGGAGTCAAGGACACTTAGAAAACCTGATAAGAATTATGGATCCTCTCCCAGAAAAATGCACAGGTGATCGATCATACACACAAGCAGATTTGCATACATTTTCTTTCCTTTTAATATAAATTTTTATGTATTTGTTTTTGAATAGGTAAAACATTCCTTTGGTTCAAAATTCAAAAGCTGCAAAGCGTAATACAGTGGGACTGTAACTTCTTTCTACCATTGGCTTCTTTGCAGCCCACTTCCCTTCTGGGACAAAACCAGTGTTAGCCTATTTTTGAAGGGATTCATACATATGTAAAGGCCATCCATGGACCTTGAGGTTAGAACCCCAGGGTCTAGTCTATTCACCTCATGAAGACAAAGACTCCAAGGCACAGACAGGTGAAGTAACTTGCTCAAGGTCACACAGTAGCAGATCCTGGGCTAGGCCCTGTTAGGGAACGGCTCTAACGGACATTAAAAAAAAAAAAAAGAAAGGACACGACTTAACTAGAGCTTCATATGAGAAGGGGTGATGATGAAGTCTCAGGGCAAAAGGTGAGTGAGTACCTGGTGGACAAGGTTCAGTGTTTTTACTAAATCTTGGAGGACTGAGAACAAGCATCTGTCCCTTGGGCTCTTTTGCAGCCATGCCCTTTGAGGAAGGTGATATTCAGAGAAGGTTTAGGTTTCTGGCTGTAAATGTCTTGTGGGCTGAAGTAGTGGAGTCTTTTCTTAACCTTTGAGCTTTGGCCCTCATGCCAACTCGTTTGTTGAATGGAAACTTTGGAAGGTTAAAAGACAGGTAGATAGGCAACCGGATCCAAAGCCAGTAGGGAACAACCATCCCTACACAGAAGGAAGGAGAAGGGAGAACGAAGCCTCCTTCCTTCCTTGAGCTTAGGGCTTCTCTACCTCCCTCCTCTGCCTGCCCATCCCTTCCCCCCTGCTAACAGGGAACTGAAGGAGACTAATGACATTCCAGGGGCTTCGATGTGCCAGTAGAGGTACACTACTCCATTCCATGTTCAGGCCAGCCTCTGAGGAGGGTGTGATGACCCCATTTTACAGACGTGCTAGCTGAGCTCAGAGAGGTTAAATACCCAAGGGCACATTCAATTCCTTTGCAATGTAGGCCTCGGTCAGCCTAGAGCCCAGGCTCTTTTCAGGACTCTGTGTTGCCCTTTGCGGAGTACCTCTGGCTTCTGACCTGCAGACCCAGGAAACTGAAGCTCAGAGGTTGAGCCCGATCCCTCAGCCCTCTCTCAATCTCCCAGATTGTCAGTTTGAGCCCTGCCAGTGCCAGTGAGCAAGACTATCCTCAGAAGGGACTGTCAGGAAGCCCTTAGCCAGTTGGCATTAAATGGATTCCAACTCAGAGCAACCCCATGTGTGTAGAGTAGAACTGTGCTCCGTAGGGGTTTTAAGGCTGTGAACTTTCGGAAGCAGATCACCAACCTCTCTAGACGCCTCTGGGTGGGTTCCAACTGCCAGTATTTTGGTGGTTAGTAGTCAATCGTGTAACCATTTGTGCCACCCGGGGACTCCCAGGAAGCCCCTACCAAACCTGAAACCAAATCGATTGCCATCAAGTCAGTTCTGACTCGAAGCGACCCTATAGGAGTAGAAATACCCCATAGGGTTTCCAAGGCTGTAATCTTTACGGAAGCAGCCTGCCAAGCTTTCTGCCTTGGAGTGGCTGGTTGGGTTCAAACTACTGACTTTTCCCGGTTAGCAGCCGGGTGCTTTACCCACTGCACCACCAGGGCTCCATTGGGGGTGGGGGAAGCCCTGGGTGGGGGTCATTTTCTCGGCACAGGCAGTAGTGCTGTCCAAATATTTCCACCAGGGATTCTGGACGGAGGCTTTTCTTCTAAGGCCTCCCCCAGCTGCCTCCTCCCTTCAGACTGTAAACAAAGGACTCCACCTCTGTCTCAACTTTGACAGAACGGAAAGGTGGGCAAGAAACAATGGGGGTTCTAGTTTCTAAGGCATATTGCTTCTATAGGGAGCATCAGCCCCACTAGCCAGTAGATTCCCTGACAGTCTTGCTTGTTTTAGAGGAAAAGCAGCGGCCCATGAACTCTTAGGCCTGGTTTGGGGGTCACTGGTGTGCATCCATCAGTTATAGGAGTCTGTGTGAGAATCTGACGCTGGAAAGCTTACCTCTCCGTGGCGCCATAATGGTGGGTGCCTGATTCAGGCTAGATGCGAGAAAAGAGCAGAGCCCCAGCCTCTCAACTGGTGTCCTGTTGGCTCCCGTCTCTGTCCACTGCAGGCTACGGCAGAGATAGTTCTTTTACACACCCAAGCATGTCACACCCTTGCTTAGCAACCTCCCTTGGCCCCTGTTGCCCACAAGATAAAGTCCAAATTCCTTAGAACAGCAAGCAAATCTCTCCACCATCCCTCCATCCCAGGGGTAGAGTATTTTAATTTTTTTACAAATATATTACATATACATGGTTTAAAAAAAAAAACCAGCATGAAAAAAACTCAGTGACAAGTAAGTCCTTCCCCCTTCAGATCTTCAGTTCCCCTCCCCAGAGGGAAACACTTTAGGCCATTATTTTGTACATACTTTCAGTAATATTGGATGCACAAGGAAGCTTAGTATCTCCTGGGGGTAGATCTTAGGACAAGCGAAAGACGAGAAGGAAGGTCCAGGAAAAGGAACTGGACTTGGCTCAGAACCTCAATCTGGGTCTAGGGTATTCAATTGAAGGTCAGGAGGACACCCCCAGCCTCACATCCAAAGATTAGCTCTCATTCTCCAAGGGCCCTGAATAAGGGATGAGTGTGTGTGTGTGTGTGTGTGTGTGTGTGTGTGTGTGTGTGTGTGTGTGTGT
>NW_004443946.1:29821996-29899014 GCF_000243295.1 Trichechus manatus latirostris | reverse complement strand
GTGTGTGTGTGTGTGTGTGTGTGTGTGTGTGTGTGTGTGTGTGTGTGTGTCTGTTCCTGGCCCACACCCAGTGCACCTCCATGCTGGTGGTGAGTTGGGCTCCCTAAGCAGGCCCCTTTCCAGCCTATGGCCTGGGGTTTTCTGCGGGGGCCATGGAGGCCAGTTATCCCCTGCAGTGTCCAGAGCCTTCCTCACAAATAGCTGAGTTCCCCTCCCTCTCCCACCACCCACAACAGCTGGTGAAGCGGACAGAACTGCATGACTAGGTGACAGACCAGGAAACTGCAGCTGAAAGAAAAGAGCAAAGAGAAAAATCATGGAGTGTAATCTTTGGACCAGACAGCGGGCTGGGCATTGTCTTATACAATTTCTCCTTTACTGTGGCAAATCTTTGAGGTTGGTTGTTATTATTAATCTCCTTTGACAGGAAAATGCCCATAGTAGGTATTATTGTAAAGGAGCCCTGGTGGTGCAGTGGTTAATCGCTCAGCTGCTAACTAAAAAGTTGGAGGTTTGGACCCACCAGCCAGCCACTCTTTGGGAGAAAGATTGGCAGTCTGCTCGCATAAAGATTTCAGCCTTGGAAACCCCATGGGGCAGATTTACTCTGGCCTATAGGGTTGCTATGAGTCAGAATCATCTAGATGGCAGTGGGTTCGGTTTTGTTTTTTAGGTAATATTGTTACGTTACTGCTGTTAGTTGCCATTGAATCGGTTCTGAATCATGACGACCCTACAGACAACAGAACAAAATGATACCTGGTTCTTCGCCATCTTCATGACCGTTGGTATGTTTGAGTCCATTGTCACAGCTATCCTGCGGTACCTTTCAACCTAGGCGACTCATCTACCAGCACTATATTGGAAAATATTCTGTTGTGATCCATAGGGGTCCCCCTCCCTTTTGTTTTAAATTGTGGTAAATATATCGGTAACAAACCATTTGCCATTTCTACAATCATGATCCATCGGGTTTTCAATGGCTAATTTTCAGAAGTAGACCACCAGGTCTTTCTTCCTAGTCTGTCTTAGTCTGGAACCTCCGTTGAAACCTGTCCACTATGAGTGACCCTGCTGGTATTTGAAATACTGGTGGCATAGCTTCCAGCATCACAGCAACACGTAAGCCACCACAGTACGACAAACTGACAGATGGGTGTTAAGATTATCTGCATTTTACAGGGAGCCCATTTTACAGATGAGACAGCTAAGGCATAGAGCAGTTAATAACTCATCCCTGCCTGGCCTCTCAAGCCTTCTTTCATGTCTGAAAGAAGTTCACCCTCTCCCCCCTGCTTCACTCCTGCACACCTCACTCTCCACCAGTACAAATAGTGGGGGGGCGAGGTGGGTGTTTGAGTTGTGGGGAAGAGCGACCACTTGAAATCCAGAGGCCACAGATTTTGGTCGCTGGGGATGTTGGGGCAGTGCTGGGGGCCGGCACCCCAGGAGAGGCGGCTGTGGAATGCCGGCCACATGAACACACAGGAATTAACTCTGCAGCCCTGGGTGGCAGCCCAGAAGGTCACGTGACCTCCCTCCTCCCCTGTCTGCCCAGAGCTGTAGGCCTGTGGCGCGCTTGGTCCGGCTTCGACCAGAGCTGGTGGCCACTGATCCCTGGCTAGAGGAGTTGCCAAGTGCCCACTATGGTGGAGGCGAGGGGGCCCAGCGACTGGGAGAGGGAGCCTCTGGAATTAGGATAGTTGCAGAGGAGGAGAGTCGGAGGTGGCTTGGAGTCTTCCAAAGTAGAACAGAAAGGGGGAGAGTTGGGGAGCCAGAGGAGGAGCTGCTGTGGGGTCTCACCCTACCCGGCCAGGCCACCTGCCCAGAGTGGCTTCTCAGGCTGGAAGGTGGAGGGGACTCCAGGCCACCTTGGTGAGTGGAGTTGGGGATAAGCTTTTCTGGGGCTGGGAGAGCAGGGCAGCCCAGGGACAGCCCAATGCCTTGGAACTCCTACTGTCCTTAGCCTTGCCCCCACTCCCATGTAGGCACAAGTAGGGTTCAGCAGGGGTCTGCCAGCCAGAGCCTAGGCCTTCAGCACCATGGGGGCAGGGAGGGCCTCTCTGACAGCTTCCACCTCCTTTTTCTTAATCTAGCCTTCTCTAGGTCAAGCCCTTCTCTCTGGGAACCAGCTGAGTCAGAGACTGTGGCCTCCTTATCCCTTCATCTCCTGTCCCACCTGCCGGCTGCTTTTTTCTATGCTCCCTGTCCTCCCACCGAGGCTCAGTGCTTGGAGCAGGCCTCCTGTTCCCTCATGATGGCACAGGTTGGAGGTGAAGTCTGGAACAACCTACAGGGACTCACGTAGCCCAGCTGTCACCTCTGCCTGAGATGCTGCCCTCTTCTCCCTCGGTCCTCCTGCCTCCTCTCCTTCTCCTTCAAGACTCCCCAAAGGTCAGCGCTTCTGTGAAAACTTGTATTCACCCAACAGGCATTTACTGACTGGATGTTTGGGTTCAAATCCTCACTCTGCTATTAACTTTGGGCAAGTTACTGGATCTCTTTGGACCTCCTGTCCGCCCTGTGAACCGGGGATACCCCTCATGAGGTCATTGGGAGAAATAAAGGGATGTCGTTGTTAGTTGCCATTGAGTCAACTCTGACTCATGGCGACTCCGTGTGTACACAGTAGAACTGCTCTATAAGGTTTTCGAGGCTATGACTTTTCGCAAGCAGGTTGCAGGCCTGTCTTCCAAGGCGCCTCTGGTTGGGTTCGATCCAGGCTCTTTGTCTCTCAGTGAATGTCAGCTGTTATTGTTACCCTCGTTCTTGCTTGGCACGGTTACCCCCCTGCCACCGCAGCTCTCGTTTCTGGGAGGAGATAGGCAAGGGAAAGACAGCGGCGGTACCAGTGATAAGTGCTGTGTCCAGAAGCACAGGAGCACAGAGGGGGCATGTACCACCTGGGGCCTGGGGAAGACCCTTTCCAGAAGGTGGGGCCTGTAAAGGAAGGAGAGAGAGGGGAGACAGCGGCTCCTGGCTCAGGTCAAGGCTAGGAGACAGGAGAGCGAGTTTCTACCAGAGAAGGGCAAGGAATTAGCTTGGTTTGGCTGGAGTGTGGGGAGAGATGAGGCAGGACCAGCAAGCAAGGCCTTCCAAGCCAAGCTGAGAGGCTGTTGGCAGACTTTGTGAGGGTAGGGGAGGGCAGGGAGGGACATGGTCTGATCTGTCATTTGGAAAGATCACTGGCATCAGGGTAAAGACTGGGTTGCAGGGGAAAGAGAACAGAGGTTGTGAAACCAGCTAGGAGGCAATTGCAGTAATCCCGGCGAGAGGTGAGGAGAGCTGAATTAAGGAGGGGGCTGTGGTGCCAGGGAGGGTTGGAGAACTGTGAGGAGGAGAGACTCATTGCTCAGTTGCATGACGGTGAGGCAGAGGAAGAAAGGCGGCAGGGTTTTTCCTCAGCTGGGTGCCCAGGGATGCAGCAGGGGGAGCAGGTTTAGAGAAGAGGTCCAATTCAGTTTTGGACACTGGCCTGAGGCACCATGGGCCACCCTGGTGGAGATGACAGGTAAGCAGGTGGGCATGCAGGTCTGGGCTCTGCAGACAGGCCTGGGCAGATGAGAGGTATTGTTCTCTTTGTGGGCGGTAGTGGGAGGTGTGAGCTTGGATGAGGTCTCTGAGGGAAAGTGGGCAAAACGAGAAGACAGGATGGAATTCTGGGAGCACGCACCTTCCGCCATTGAGGGAGGAGGAGCTGGGAAGAGAATGAGTGGCCAGGGAGATGGAAGAAGTCTGTGTCCTGCCTGCCAAGGAAAATACTGCAAAATAGGGTCATGGATAGGGTCAGGGGCTGGGCTGAGATAGAATAAGATAAGCCTCCAAAGGTGTCCCTGGAGACATTGGCCAGAGCAGCGCCTGAGGAATGGCGGGGGCAGAAGTCAGAATACAGTGTGGTGAGAGAGGGATGGGTGGGAATGGAGATAGCAGAAGACCCAGCTCCTCCTAGGGTCTTGGCCCCGTTGGATAGAAAAGAACCTGGCAGCCAGGAGGCAGGTTGTGGGGGTTTCATTTATGCAAGCTGAGCAAGACATAAGCATGTTTATAGGGAAAGAGCTAGTAGAGAAGGAGAGGTTGAATATGGTAGAAAACCAAAAAGAAAGCCAAACCTGTTGCCATCGAGTTGATTCTGACTCATAGCACAGAGTAGAACTGCCCCATAGGGCTTCCAAGGCTGTAAATCTGTACGGAAGGACACTGCCACATCTTTCTCCCACAGAGTGCCTGGTGGGTTTGAACTGCCGACCTTTGGGTTAGCAGTTGAGTGCTATAGCCACTGCGCCACCAGGGCTCCTGAATACAGGAGTCCCTGCCCTTCCCTGCAGGGACTCTGAGGGTTGAGCCAGGCATCCTTAGGGCCATCTTCCAGGAAATAGGCTGCCAGCTCCTCCTTCAAACTGACCATCATCTTTGGCTACTTTTGGCCAAGGGCCTTGCCGTTTCCAGAGTGTGCAGGGGTAGAACAAATCCCAGCTTTGGCCCCCAAAACAAAAGAAAACAATCACCATTGAGTCAATTCCTAATAGTGGTAATCCCCTGTGCTGCAGAGTAGAACCATAAGGCTTTCAAGGCTGTGAGCTTTCGGAAGCCTTTCTTCACAGGCACCTCTGGGTGCCTCTGGGTGGGTTCGATCCATCAACTTTCCGGTTAGTAGTCGTGAGTGTAACCGTTTCACCACCCAGAGACTCCAACTGCCTCTCCTGGATGTGTCCTCCGCTCTTCAAGGGTAGGAGGGTGAGATGGTGGGAACTCAGGCTGCCAGGGCTTGTTCTGAGGCCCTGAGTGAGCCTGTCCTCACTACCCCGCCCCACTCTCTCATGCCTTAGTTTCCCGAGATCCTCTCCACACTAACGCAGCCCACACACACACCTTTTATAACACACACGCTCTCCTTTTATAATAGCCTAGGTCCTCCTTCTCTCTGGAAGTACCCCCTCCCCCGTATAGCTATGAATTGAGGCCACCTGCTCCCTCCACCCTCTTTCTGATTCTCCATGGTACCTAAGCTGAATCAAGACCTTTAGCAACCTGAAGAGCCAGAAAGGTTAAGGTGCATCCCCTCTCATCCTCCAACATTCAAACTCAGAATAAAAACAGTTCCAAACCTTAATAAGTTCTAAGGAAATCCAACAAAGTCCTGATTTTTTTTTC
The DNA here is from genome assembly GCF_000243295.1 of Trichechus manatus latirostris. Classification (NCBI taxonomy): domain Eukaryota; kingdom Metazoa; phylum Chordata; class Mammalia; order Sirenia; family Trichechidae; genus Trichechus; species Trichechus manatus. The sequence goes on along the minus strand of NW_004443946.1, from coordinate 29,893,863 downwards.
CATGATGACTATTTCCATGCTATTTTTAAAATACTAAGTACTAGCTTTTAAAAAATAAAATCAAACCAAGACACTTTATTGATGCCTTTTTACTGCCATTGCCGTAAACACATGCTTAATCTGCTATTGGGTAACCTGGCCTTACCTGCCCCCTCCCCTGTGCCAGAACATGCCAGAGGCCTGGCCAGCAATACCAGGGCATTGGGCCACTCTGCCCAGAGACCTCCGCAGGGAGAGGGAAGCCCTGGACCAATCAGCCTCAGCTAGGGAGGTGATGTCAGGAAAGCTCAGAAGGTTCCTCCTTCTGCCCCTGCCATGGGGTGCCCGGGCCCCCTTCCAATCCTCCAGGTGGCCAAGGACGGCTGGGCTGTGTTAGTCCCTAGGCCTGCTGCCCTTCACCCCATACCTGTTGGGCAGGTCTCCCCATCCTAGCCAAGGACTGCCCCATTCTGCTCACCCTCCCCGCTGTGGGTGAGGGAGCGAGCAACCGCTGGGACTTCTTCCGGCAGACTGGCTCTTCCGGACCCTGCTTGTAAACTCTGGTTAAAAATAAAACCAGTGTGCCTGGGAAGGCAAGGGTAGGAGGGTGAGGTGGTGGGGAGACAGAGCAGGCAGGCAGAAGGCTGGGGCAGCAGGAAGACCAAGCCTCCTGAGCACAATCCTGGAGTGCTTGAGGGAGAGAAGCTGATGGGGAAGCAGGCTGGAAAATTCCAGGTGGTAGAACACTTCATTTTATAGAGAGAAAACAGGCCTGGAAGGGACAAGACCTTTGCTCAAGGTCACCAGCAAACAAATGGCAGGTAGACGGGGCTCACTTGGCCTGTCCCTTGCTCCTCCCTTTGCCCTGAGTTTGAACACTTGGGTGGAATGAGGCACGAGGACATCTCTCCCACCTCCTCTCTACTAGTGGATCCCCTGCTCCTCCCCTGGAGCACTCCCCATCAAGTCAGGACCCATCCTCGCCATCCCCCTACCTGTCCGCCCAGTCCACAGTCTTTTATTATTATTATTAGTTTTAAATAATTTATTTTATTTTGTTGTTGTTGAGAATATACACAGCAAACCATACACTGATTCAACAATTTCTACATGTACAATTCAGTGACATTGATTACATTCTTCAAGTTGTGCAGCCATTCTCACTCTCTTTTTTCAAATTATCCCTCCACCATTAACATGAACTTATTGCCCCCTAAGCTTCCTTTCTAACCTTTTGAGTTCCTGCCTGCACTCTTTCTCATGCTGTTTTTCTCCCTCATTGTGCCCATCCATCTGGTCTCCCTTTGACCTCTTCTGGGGAATGGACATTTACTGAGGATCCAGCATGGTGCATCTTTTATACCATTTATTCTCCTTGATAATAAACCGAAGTACGAGGTTAGATGTTTTCTGCAGGAAATTTCACACTCCAGGGAAGAGAAGGAATTAGTATGTGTTACACACTTATACAACATGCAAGGTCCTTTTCATAGATGATTTCTAAACTTTAGAACAGCCCTGCCCAGCATTAGGAATGGTTCCATTCTGGAGACTAGACGATTGAGTCTGAGAGCCTCAAGGAACTGGCCCAAGGCCTCAGCACAGCAAACCCCTTGCTCCTGCAACAGCACACCCTCAAGGACTAGGATCTCAGTGTATGGCAGGTCTGCAGCGAGCTCACTCTGCGCATTTAATCCTCATACCACTTGTGAGGTAGGTACTACTATCCCCCTTCTTACAGTGGAAGAAACTGATGCATAGGGAGGTTAAGGGACTATGTCACCCAAGTAACAAGAAATGGAGCTGGGATTTGAACCCAGAGCTTTCTGCTGCAGGGCCTATTCTCTTAATCATGGGCATAACCTGGACCATCCCTACCCCACCACCAGTCTTGCCTTCCAGGCCCAGTCTTACCGCCATCTTTTCTGCCTCCCTCACTGTCCTTTGGAGGCCCTCACCAGCAGTTCGGCCCCTCGTCCCTAATGGCATGCAGTTTTGGGCAGTGGGTTTCAGGATGGCTGGTCTGTTGCCCATGGTAAGTCCCCTAGGAAGGCAAGGTCTGTGGGTTCTCATTCTGAAACTCCCTGGGGCACTCAGCAAATATGAGTTAGCTGACAACCCACCACTCTGGTTAAAGTTTTGGGGAGGGAGGAAGTGAAGATATGGAAGTTTGAGGTTTGTATCTTTCCTTTGCTTGCCCTTTTTGGGGTTTTGGCTTTGTCCCCATTGCTCTGGGGAATTGAGGTTGTATGTTTCCTTCCTAAGCAAGGGCTCCCCCAGAAATGGTTGTAAAATAGGAAGACGGCTTGTTTGGGAAGAGCTCATTCAAGCTTTGGAGTTGAACAAGCACTGGGTTCTAGTTTCATCTGGACTAGTAACAGTGTGACCTGGGGAAAGTCACTCTGAGCCTTGTCTTCTGAAAACTAAGAAGACTAGTACCTCCTTTAAAGCATTATTAAGGGGATCAAATGAGCCAATAGATTATTGGTAAACCCGAAAGTGATCTGTAGCTGTCAATTATGATACATTGATGCTATTATCATCCAAAAGGAGGAGGTCAGTGAGGGTTAGTTTGGGGAGCTGGGGGAGTGATGAGCTGGAGGCAGGCAGGCTGTTGGTAAAGTGAATTTTGCCCTGAGACGTCTGGGCAATGGAAGGGAGCTGGAGATGGGCCAGGTATTTTCTTTACCAGTGCCCTGTATGCTGAGTCCCTGGGGTCCCAGGAAACTGGCTCTGCCTGGGTTGTGAGGCAGCAGCAGGTATTCATATTGCCCAGGGGTGGGATGCAGTCATTCACCCTCTAGAGGGCAGGGCCCCAGGGCCTGTGGCCAGACAGGAGCAGTAACATTCTCTTTCCAGCTGATCCCACCCCAGGGTCCCTGAAAGAGGAGGGGCTCTCTGACCTGCCTGGAAAGCTGACAGGCTGAATCCAGAGGGGTCTTGTTTCCAACCACTCGGGTGGAGATTGGAGACTAGGGGAAGATCTGAGGAGCCTACACCTAACTACAGCCAGGTGTCCATAGCAGGTGATGCAATCTCCTGGGTTATGTAAACACTCGCCTCGGCCCCCAGCAGCGCATGCACAAAAGATAACTTGGATCAGATACCAATCTGGTTGAGGCAGGTCATCAGAACCTGGAACTGAGCTGAAGAGATACCTGGGCCATGGGGGATGAGTGAGGAGATATAATCAGGGTCTAAGCATCAGGAAGCATGGATTGTCCTTGCTTGGTTGGGTCATTTGGTCAATTATCAGTTATTCAGCATTGAGAATGTGGCCATAAATATGACAAAGCACTTATTGTTGACATGCTCACAGTCTAGTGGGGGAGAGTTCAGGAAACACTCAACTTGGTAATGGAGGGGCAACTGGGCAAACTTGGGCACGTTGGCCTGGGTTTTGATGAGTGAATAAGAGTTCACTGAGCAGTGAAGGGAAGATAAAAAACCATCCTTGAGCAGAATTCATGACTGCTGGGGAGGTACTCAAAGGTCGGTCGCTGGCCAGCATGACTCAGGAATGAGGCCATTTTGGGTCTGACAATAAATCTCCCTGATATCGTCATTTTGGTCTCTGCCCCACTGGCCAGACTTGCAGCTCTTCCCTGGGCTCCACTGGAAGTAAACTTGTCTGAAGCCACATTTGTCTCTCTGAGTGAGCCATCCAGCCCTCCATAGCCGAGAGCATAGGGCTGGAGGGAGGACATGTGAGGGGTGCTGCGAGTCAGTGCAAGGACTGAGCCCGGACCTAGCAGGCAGAGAGCCCTTCCGTGCTCTCCAGGGCCTGCATTCTGATGACTTACCCACTGTATCCACCAGCCTCCTGAGAAGCTTCCAGCCCTCTGGCCTGCCCCGACCGCTCCCACGGACACCACTCCCCTCTCTCTTAACCTTCAAATTTCCGGGTCCTGAAACACCCCAGGTGAGGCCTTGACCTCCCCTTTTCTGGACTTCAGGAACCAGACTTCTACATGGCCATCTTCAGTCATACCTTAGGTCCTGACCTGGCACAACCTGACTGATTCTGCAGCCCCCTCATGGACTCACGGATAAGCCTCTTAGACAGCAGAGGCCCACAGGCCCAGGCCAGCTGTGTGTCAACAAGGCAGTCGCCACCCAAGCGTGGTGGAGCCTGTGTTCACCCATCTCCAGGACAGAGTGGACCAACTGCAGGGCAAAGCCACAGGGTGCGCACACCTGGGCCGTTTTCCATCCCAGCCCCTCATCACCGAAACAGCAGGGAATGCAAAGCTACTATGGATTTGGCCCCAACTGGATTGATTTATTTATGTCTTTCTTTGGAAGAGTTAAAAGCATGTTCGATTCTCATGTGTTACCTCTTTTCAGAGTTTCCCCATGGGGCAAGTGAGGGTGGGGCGTCATCACCAGTTTCACTGAAGGGAAAGTCAAGATGCTAAAGAGCGATTTGTCCAGTGTCTTTACTTAACAGACATCTGTCGAACACCTACTCTCCGCCAATTGTTTTTCTAGACACAGGAGATTCAGTAGAAGCAAAAGGAAGTTCCTGCCCTCATGGAGCTTGTCTCAGCTTCCTAGGGCTGCTGCCACACAAATGCCACAACTGGGTGACTTTAAAGAACTGGAAGTTATTATGTCACAGTTCTGGAGGCTGAAAGTCCAGACCAGGGTCTCCCCATGGGGATTCCTTCCTTGTCGGTAGCCCCAGGTGTTCTTTGGCTTGTAGATAATCCTCACTTGGCATCCCTCCCCACCCCCCATCCCCCACCATGTGTTTCTGTGTCCTCTCTGGTCTTTTTGTAACTCAGAAGTGCTTAGGTTCTACGGGGATCCACTGGGTCAGCGACACTCGGAGGCCCTATTGCGGCGGTAGCGGGGCCCAACCAGGCGAAGTGAGAACCCCAAATGTGACTCATTAACATAACGAAAGATAAACCCTATTTGAAAACAGGATCACATCCATAGCTACAAGGGCCAGGAATTCAACACATATTTTGGGGGACACAATTCAATTCGCGACAGAGCTTATATTCTGGTGGGAGCAAACCAACAAAAACCAAATATGTACATCAGATGCTGGTAAGTGCCAAGAAGACCAAGAAAGGAGAGTAGGGGGACAGTGATTGACAGGATGGGGAGAGTGCTGTCATTTTAGACAGGTGGTTCTGGAAGGCCTTGTAGGTGACGGGACATCAGAGAAGAGACTTGATGTATGTATGATGAGGGAAGAGTGTTCCAGGCAGAGGAAATAAACAGCAAGTGCAAAGGCCCTGAGTCAGGACTATGCCTGGCAGGGGCGGGTTAACTGGTAAGCACTGTACGCACCTCTTTACGGTAATCAAGGCACACATGGGCTTAATTGTGCTTACTTACTAATCTGTAGTGTATAATTTCACATCTTTGATGTGGTGAAAATCAGATGAAATTGTGCGCTACAGATTAGTAAGTAGGTACAATTAAGCCCGTGTGTACCTTGCTTATTGGTAATCCGTCCCCGATGCCTGGAGTTTTTGATGAACAGCAAAGATGACAGAGTGGAGTGAACGAGAGAGAAGGCGGCTGACTGGTCGCCAGAAGGTTTGTGTCCTGACGCCAGTGACCTCTTACCGCCACCCCTCCACCATGTGCCCCGCTGGAGAGAAATGGCTCAGAGCTTACCACAGAAGGCTGGAGGCCGGTGGATATCATTATAACTACGCGAACTGTGTTCACCGCTTTACTCTGTCTGCCTTCTCCTGCCCCCTGCAGCTAGGTAGTGACTCTTAGAAAAAAATCAAACCAAACCTACTGCTGTCAAGTCAATTCCGACTCATAGCGACCCTACAGGACAGAGTAGAACCACCCCATAGTGTTTCCAAGGAGTGGCTGGAGGATTTGAACTGCTGATCTTTTGGTTAGTAGCTGAGCTCTTAACCACTGTGCCACCAGGGCTCCAATCCTTAGCAAGAAGGACTGCTATTTATGCATCTTTGGGTCTCTAGTTCTGTCTGTGGTCCAAATGCTGTTTTCGGCTTTCTGCCTTCTCCTCGAGAAGGTCTTGTGGAACACAGAGTCCCCAAGGCAGGAGCAGTGCCTAGAATGGAGGAGAACACTGGTTGACTGCCTGCCTTGCAGAATGAATGCATGATCAGAGGCCTGCAACTGGCGGTGGGCACGGGGTGGGGCAGGAACACCTCCTAGGAGGGAGGCAGGGAGTGGTCTCAATTCTCATCCCTGGAACTGATTCGGTAGCTTTCTGCTGATCTTCTACAGAACAGTAATTGCAGACATCTATTGTGTCAGCCACCGTTCTGAGTGCTTTGCATGTTTCTGTTAGTTGCTGTCGAGTTGATTTTGACTCCTGGCAACTCCATGTTTGAGTAGAACTGTTCCGTAGGGTTATCAAGGCTTTTGGAAGCAGATTGCCAGGCACCTCTACGTGAGTTTGAACTGCCAACTTTTCCTCTGGTAGTCGAGGGCATAAGTCTACCACCTAGGAACTCCTGTGCTTTGCATACATTAACACATTTAATCTTCATAAAAGCCCTGTGGGATAAGTACTATTATCACCCTCATTTGTACAGGTCAAGATTCTGAAGCACAGAGAGGTTAAGTGATTTAGCCAAAGTCACACAGCTAATAATTGACAGAGCCATGATACAAATCTGGGTTGCTGTTCTTATCCCTACCCCTTACAGACACGTCCCCTAGATCTTTCAATGGGAATATTCATGCCCTCTGGATCCCTGAAGTGAGCCATAGGGTTTTTGAGACCCAAATTCCAAGAAGCAAAGCTCTCAGAAAAAAAAGTTAAGGTATTTAATTATAAGTAATTTAAGAAATTCTTATACTACAATGATGACAGATATAGTGAATAATACCAAAGTCCAGGTAAACTTTTAAGATAAGAAAGGAGAGAGATCTCCAAGAAATGCCGTCTTGAACGGTGGATTGAGGGTTTCTGTCCCCAGGCACCCCTGCCCACCCTGGCCCAGGTGCACTGTCTTTCTGCTGTTTTGAGTATGTTGTCTGTGACTTCTCCCCATACTAGCACAAGAACTGTGAACACACACACACACACACACACACACACACACACACACACACACTGTCCCCGTCACTGTTCCTGCCTGGATGGAAGTGAGTAGTGGCCCATGTTAGGGCTGGGCTGTAGTCGGAAGTGATGCTTTCTGATTGTTCAGTTCTACGGTCCTGAGGGGAATCCCTGGGTGATGTAAAGGTTTGATGTGTTCGGTTGCTAACCAAAAGGTTGAGGGTTCAAGTCCACCCAAAGGCATCTTAGAAGAAAGGCCTGGTGATCTACTTCTGAAAAATGAGTCATTGAAAACCTTGTGGATCACAGTTCTACTCTGATGCACATGGGCTTGCCAAGAGTTGGAACCAACTCCACTGCACCTGGTACAGTCCCGGGGCCAGAGGCCAAGTAGGGGCAGGCAGGGAGCGAGGCTGGGCCTCGGCTCTCCCAGGGAACTTGCCCAGGGCTCAGAGTGTCCTTCTTTTGCCTCCGGGATGTCCAGGGGCAGTTTAACCAGTAAGCCCGGTATGCAACAGCTTACAGAAAGCAAGGTATGCATGGGCTTAATTGTGTATACTTACTTATCTATGTTTTATTGACTATGTGAAGACATTCGACTGTGTGGATCATAACAAATTATGGATAACATTGCGAAGAATGGGAATTCCAGAATACTTAACTGCGCTCATGAGGAACCTGTACATAGATCATGAGGCAGTCTTTCAAACAGAACAAGGGGATAAATTCATGGTTTAAAGTCAGGAAAGGTGTGCATCAGGGTTGTATCTTTCACCATATTTATTCAATCTGTATGCTAAGCATATAATCCGAGACTATATGGACTGGACTATATGAAGAAGAATGGGGCATCAGGATTGGAGGAAGACTCATTAATAACCTGCGTCAGCCATGCAGATGGCATAACCTTGCTTGCTGAAAGTGAAGAGGACTTGAAGCATTTACTGATGAAGATCAGACTACAGCCTTCGTTATGGATTATACCTCAACATAAAGAAAACAAAAATCCTCACAACTGGACCAATAAGCAACATCATGATAAATGGAGAAAAGATTGACATTGTGAAGGATTTCATTTTACTTGGATCCACAGTCAACACCCATGAAAGCAGCAGTCAAGAAATCAAAAGACACATTGCATTGGGCAAATCTGCTGCAAAAGATCTCTTTAAAGTGTTAAAAAGCAAAGATGCCCCTTTGAGGACTAAGGTGCGCCTGACCCAAGCCTTGGTGTTTTCAGTTCCCTCATATGCACGTGAAAGCTGGACAATGAATAAGAAAGACGGAAGAAGACTTGACGCCTTTGAGTTGTGGTGTTGGCGAAGAATATTGAATATACCATGGACTGCCAAAAGAACAAACAAATCTGTCTTGGAAGAAGTACAGCCAGAATGTTTCTTAGAAGCGAAGATGGCAAAACTTCTTCTCACATACTTTGGACATGTTATCAGGAGGGACCAGTGCTTGGAGGAGGACATTGTGCTTGGTAAAGTGGAAGGTCATCGAAAAAGAGGAAGCCCTGTAATGAGATGGTTGACACAGTGGCTGCAACAATGGGCTCAAACGTAGCAACGATTGTGAGGATGGCGCAGGATTGGCAATGTTTAGTTCCGTTGTGCATAGGGTCGCTGTGAGTCGAAACTGCCTCGACGGCACCTAACAACAACAACGACTCATCTGTAGTGCATAATTTCACCTTTAGTGCACAAATTTCACATGGGTTTCACTACATCTTTCATATGGTGAAATCTTACGCTACAAATGTAAGGACAATTAAGCCCATGTATACCTTGCTTGGAGCCCTGGTGGCACAGTGTTAAGAGCTTGGCTGCTAACCAAAAGCTTGGCAGTTCGAATCCCCCAGCCACTCCTTGGAAACCCTACAGGGCAGTTCTACTCCATCCTATAGGGTCGCTATGAGTCGGAATTGACTCTGTGGCAACGGGTTTGGTTTCAGTTTTTGGTTCCTTGCCTATTAGGTAATCAGGCCCTGTGGGTAACAGAAGGACTGTTCCCATGTAATAGTGCTGAGACAGTGAGCAGAAGAAAGAGGCATGGCTCAGCTCCTGCAATGTAAAGTACCCAACCTGGGTCTGGCCTCTGCTTTGCAGACACATTTTTAGATGTTCCTTGCTGCAGGGTGAGAGGCATGCTCTGCGACCTGTGATTTCGGTGTGTTTGTCAAGCCCAGGGACTGGTGTCCTCACTGCCACGTGCCCTCAACTGGGTCCTCCTGGGGAGGTGATGCCTACAGGATTTTTAAAGACAGAGCAAGATCAATGTAAGCTGACACTCCCGCCCACTGTTGACAAAGAGCTGACGACGTGCCTTGGCAGAAGACAGGCCTGGTAATTAATGTGCCAGCGTCTTCATTGACAAAGCAAAAAAGCAAACACAACCCAAGGGAATGAGTCACACGGGGAGACAGCAGCAGTGGAGGGAAAAGGACAAGGGTGTGTGGAGTGTGTCTGGGGGGATAGGAAGGACTCAGGCAGGGAGCTGAGCTGAGAGAATGGGGCACAGAATTGTGTGTACATCTGTGAGGCAATGTATGTGTGAGAAAGAAAGCAAATGTGAGAGAATGTGTCTGAGAGGGAATGTATGGGTGAGGAGAAATGTGTGTGACTGACAGAGAAGGAGAGAGACAGAGGGAGGAAAAAAGGAGGGAGGGGGCAGAGGTGGGGGGCGGATCCCTCTCATCCCTCCTTCAGCCACCAGGTTTCTGGAAAACCCTGCAGTTTGGAGCGAGGGACATGCAGGAGAGGTGAGACTTCATTACCTTTCCCTTTGTGTGGTATTTTCGTGTGAGAATGTAAGACTGGAGCTATAAATAATCCAGTCACAGCTGCAGCATCCTGGAGATTTATGGTGCATGCCAATGCCAGCCAGCTTCGGGCTGGGTGTGGGCTTGCCTCACAAAGCCAAGATGAGAAACTGACTCTCCTCCCAACCCCCATGCGGTCCCTCCAGCCCCAGCCAGCCCCCACCCACCTGGCCCTCCCTTTTGACCCACGGAGACCAGAGGAGAGAGAAGCTCACAAGTGCTTTGACCCTCCTACTTGTCCCGAGCAGCCTGGAACCGGTGAAGGCTGGCATAGTAGGGGCCAAGTTCCAAGTGGGCAGCTTGGGAAGGTCAGGGAGACCAGTGGGGTGGGCAGAACTTGCATGCCCTGCCACAGGGGTGTCATTTTGCTTAGTGGTCACTGCCGCAGACAAGGGGTAGGTCTGGTTGTGCCCCGTAGGGCCTCTGGGTGGCGCTGACCTGGACGGACTCAGGCCTGATAAGGTCGCTGAAGCAGGGGGCAGAGACCCCCATTCCCGCACTTCCCTTGAGGGTGGGCTCTTGTGTACTTCATCAGCAGAGACTCTAAGCAGTGCTTGGTGCAAGGCCCTGTGTGGGGTCTGGAGTGTCCCGCATCCCAGGAGAGGGGTATATACCCTGTTGACCTGGGAAGGTTGTGCATAGCCCTGAGGGGAGCATTCCCCAGAGCGCTGGGGCTGCTGTCTGGGACCATGATACCCCGGGGCAGTGGGAGAGCGGGGGGGAAAGTTCTCGGTTCCCCCAGTGCATCTCCAAGGCTCTGTCTCTGCCCTGATGTGAAGGCCCACGGAGGCGGCAAGGCGAGGCATTTGGGAGCCCAGCCTTGGGGCCCCACGGGATCTGGAAGAAGGAGGGTTGGGGGGGTCTCAGGGAAGGGAGCTGGTTCTAGGCTGGCTCCCCTCCTACCCACCAAAGGGTGTCTGTGGCTTGTGACAGGGACTGGGCCTAATTTGCTCATTTCCTGAAGAAAGCCTTTCCTGCCTTGGGCTCCTGATGAAACCCCTGTTACATGCCCATGACCAGAGCACTTATCTGTGTCCCCACAAGGCTCTGAGGGCAGGGCACCTGCCTGCTTTGCTCTCACCACATCTACATGACTATCCCTGCCCCGGTGCGTCAATATCTGCAGAATTGAGGAGCCCTGGTGCTAAGGCGGGCACACAAACACGTGGGCTGGAGCCTGAGGAGGGCGTGTGGAGAGGGAGGGGGCCAGAGCCCCCTCTTCCTAGTCCTCAGGCTGTCCCCCTGGGGCTATGAATCTCCTGCACGGGCTACAGTTCTCCTGGACTCCTTATCCTTCCTGCCCTCTCTGGCAACCCTGGGACACCAAATATCATGTGGTCCAGTTACCTCAGACACCATCCTGACACCTCAGAAGTTTCCGCTTTGCTGTTCTTTTAATTCCCTGAGCAAATATTGAACACTGAGACAACCAAGTCCTAGGCGTCTGGGTGGGGACAGTGGTGGTAACTCAGCTGGCTACTTCTCGGAGCAGCTCAGCCAAGATAAATACACTTCAAGTCCAGGCCTCCAGTGGAGGGAGGCTGCTGAGGAGGTGGGGTGACACAGGTCTGGTTGGTTCCCGAGGCTGTGGTTGGGGAGCTTCCTTCCGAGGATTCCTCGGGGTGGGGTGGGGCCTTCTAGAGCAGCCACAGACTGATATGCCCGTGTCTTTTCTTGGGACCAGGGCAGTCTGTCCTTCTTCAGCCTTCACTAAAGCAAACCACTGGGTGTTGTGGGCTTTCATGTCTGGGAGTGGGATACACACAGTAGGTTTCACTCCTCGGGTGCCCCAGAGGCAGCTCAAATATGAGCCCTTGAAAACACAAATGACCCCAGAGCAAGCTTGCCTAATTTCATGACTGGCTGAGGCAAGGCCTTCAGAAGGGCCACTGGGAGGCTCTGAGGACCTCCTGGATGTGCAACTTAGCTGTATTCACCCCTGCAGCATTCCCAGTGCACCCAGGGGACCATCTACCACTATACGCACCGTCTATCTGCCCTCGGTGGCTGTACCAGTCAGAGTTCTTGTTGCAAGCAACAGAATTGACTCTGGTGCTCTTAAACAGAAAAGGAATTCATTGGAAGGATTTGGGGACATTCACAACATCGACAAGAAGGCTGGAGACCCAGCTCGGAAAATGGGCAGGATCCAGGGAATGCTGGGTAGTCAGATCACTGCCAAGGTCACGCCACAGGGCAGCCTGGTTAAGATGCCTTTGCTGGCACCTCCCCTCTGCCAGCCACAGATTCCACCACAGAGGGACTCTCTGCCACAGCCCACACGTCTGCTGGGAGTAATTTCTAAACTGACCCTCTGCATTTAGGCACCTCCCTTAAGATTCAGAGTTCCAAGTGGGAATTTCCGATTGACTGAGTCTGGATTATAAGCTCACACCTTGGCTGCCAGCAGCAGAGGGAGACAGGATCCCCAGCTTTGATTTCTATAGTGAAAGGCAGGTTCTGCTTCCACAAATACTCCTCACAAAGAGAAATCCACCTCCCTCCCCAGGAAACAAGCATTCTGGATGGTCTCCTCAGTTTGCCCCTCCAGATCTCTCTTCATCCTTTTGCCCCCATTCCTCACTCTGAACCCCAGGAGGCTAACCTGTAAGGGCTGTATCAGCTGAATTCCCAAGCCTTCTGGCTTCCAGTTGGGTTTGTCCAATGGGTGGCACCATTAAAGGAGATTAGAGGTGGGAGGAGAGAGGCTAGGGTATTTGTTCCCCTCACTCCTTTCCTTTGTAGCTATGGCTCTCTCCACCTTCTAGTAACCCCTCCCTGCTGCATCAGGATCTTCTCCATTCCTTGTGGGTTTCCCTTAGCGCTGCCCACCTTTGTGAATAATCCCTCTTGAAAGCCTCCTTAATTGCCCTGTTTAAGGATAATACCAGTTTCCTACTGCGACCCAAATGATCAAGAGGGTTTGGAGATTGGCAAGCAACAGAGCCCAAACAAATGCCCACAACATGGTGGTACAGATGCCCAGTGGAAGCAAGCAGCATGGTAAAGTGGCAAGAGCGAAGATTTTGGAGCCAGACCTATGAGGGTTTGAATTCCCAGCCCAACTCTTACTACTTGTTGAACTTGGTCAAGCTACTCAACCATGCTGAGCCTTAGTTACTACTCTGAGAACTAAAAACCAATCCTTACCTCATGGATGTTGTAAGGACTGGATGAGATAGATATCTGAGGCATTTGGCATTTAGGAGACCAGAGAGGGCAAAAAGGATTCACCTTATGTGCCAGCTCCAATTTAGCAGTATGGCTCCTTGGAATGGAATGTTTAGAATTCTGACACCTCATCCTGGCCTGGAGGGGATGGTGTGCTCATGATTGATTAGTGATGTCTGTCATAGTATGGCCTGGGAAGGACAGGGATGTACTTGCCTTCCCTGTAGTAGATACTCACTAAATGTTAGTCATTGATTTTCATATTCCTTTGCTTGGGAAGGGAAGTAGGATTCTGCTGGGGTCAGAAAGCTTGGGATCCTGTTTGACTAGTACCCATCCCCATGAGCACTGCTTAGGTCCTGAGTCATTGAGTCACCTCTCCTGGCCCAGCACAGACTTCTCAGCAGTGTTGAGGTCCTGTCCTTTAATCATCAAACTGCTCAGCCCTATACAGGCTGTTTCAGGTCTTCTTTCTCCTGGGACCTTCTTTCTTTTGCTCTTTTCATTACCTATGTGTCCAGCCAGATCTTCCCTGCCAGCACAGGTACACACACACACACACACACACACACACACTTACTTCCATGTTCACCACTCTCTCCTCACAGTAGGTTATTGGTGAGTTATAGGGAGTTGTATATTGATTTTAATTTCTCCACTCCACATCACTCTACTCCTCAAATATCCCCCATTAGCTCATTCTAGCAACAAACATCACTGGTTGTTGAACCAGAACCTTAGTGACCACCAAGAGATCCCTGAAATATAAAGAAGGCTGGGAGGGGGCAAGGAATCCTTTCCAAAACCAATCTCCTCCCTAGTTTTACTTGCATACAGGGGCAACTCTCATTCATTTATTCAAGAAATATTTTTTGAGCACCTGCTATGTGCCAGGCAGTAATGTACAAAACAGACATGCTATGTACCCTGAAGTGGACACAGACAGGTGTAAGTCAGCAGGTACTAGGCAGCATAGTAGGCACTGTGATAGAGGTGAGTACACAGAAGGGACCTCCAACTAGGGGTAGGATGGTGGGCAATCAGGGAAGACTTTCCTGAGGAAGTGGCTCCTAAACTGAGTCTGGAACAACAAGGAGGTTGTTCCAGGTTGCGAGCTGGCAGGGGAGAGGCATATGCAAAGATATGAAGGTGTGTGTTTGCAGAGCTGCTGGCTGCTGGCAGGTCACTGTAGCAGGGGCTCAAAGTAGGAAGGGAGGAGGTGCTGGTTTAGTGGGGTCGGAGGGGCAGGGCCTGCAGGGCCTTGAAATGGTCTTTCCAAGGGGTCTGGATTTTCCCAAAGTAGCTCCCCACCACCCCGGCCTGTTCTCTGTCTGCTGTGGCAGGTGAGCCCTGAAAGGAAACCTCCTCCATTCCTCCCCCTCGCCTGAGCCCCACTCCCGCCCCCTGCCCTGTTAGTCATTAGGAGCTGTAGTGAGAGCTGATTAACTCTAGCAGCATGGAGGGTGGAGCGCTCTTAGAAACGGGCGGGTGGGTTGGTGGGCGGCAGTGGCGGAGTGAGGAGGAACTGCAGAGGGGCCACCCCCAGCTGCTGAATGATGGCTTTAATGCAGTCTCGCTAATACTGGCTGGCCTGACCATCAGGTGCAATTCAGGGTACAGCAGGAGTTCAAGCATTGTCTTTCTCAGATGACTAAGTAGATTTGCAATTACCGCCTCCTCTCATAAACACCCTAACCCCTTTTTCCCAGTCACCCCCCTCCTCAGACGTGTTTCCATTTAGAAAGTATAAATGGTGTGTCCATGAAGGAGAGTGTGCCTCTGTGTGTATGTGTGTAGCTATGTGTGTGCATGCAAGTATCTCATATATATGTTAAGAAGTGTATAAATGGAGTGTGTGTACATGAGTGCATGCAGATATCTCTGCTGGTGTCATGTATGGGAGTATATACACACGGGACTCTGTACACCTCTTCTGTAAGTATGAAGGTGGGGGGAACATGAATGCACGTATGTGCACGTGTGTACAGGAGCGTCTGTGGGTTTATGTGTGGGAGGAACCGTGAGGTATGTGTGTGTATGCAGCACGTGTGCACGTGACTTTGTGCAACCCTGGTCACCATGATTGTCTTTGCCTGAGAGAGGTTGTTGGGCTGGGATATTTACGTTAAGCAAAGCAATAAAACACCCTTCTCCTCTTTCACCCTTGTAATCTATTCTCCGCCCAGCAGCCAGAGTGAGCTTTTAAAAATGCAAATTAGATCATATCACTCCTAGGCTGAAAACCCTCCAGTGGCTTCTCACAGCATTTGGAATAAATCCAAACTTTTGACTATGGCTTACCGGATGCGTCTCCCCTCAACCTGTGTGACCTCATCTCCTCGCACTCCTTGGCCATTCACCTGCTTCAGCCACACTGCAAGAGCCATTGCACCTCTTCATTCCCCTTCTTGGACCCCTTTGCTGCTGGTGGTGTCGTGGTTCCGAGCTTCAGCTCAGCTTTATGACATTATCAGTGGCACCTTCCCTGACCTCTCCATTTAAACTAGCACCCCCCCAGTCACTCTCTATCCCATCACTCAGACTTATTTCTTTCCAGCACTGCATCAGTTGGGTTGGAAACCGGATTGAGCAGGGTCACTATCAGGCCATGATGCAGGTTGACAAGGTCTCTACCAGCCCAATGGGGCACTTGGAGCAAAGACTGCCCATCAGAGGAGCCTGAATTGGGCTGTGTGTTAGCTTTCTAGGAGTTCCTGGTTGATGCAAATGGTTAACACACTTGACTGCTGTTATGGATTGAATTGTGTTCCCCCAAAATGTGTGTCAACTTGGCTAAGCCATGAGTCCCAGTATTGTGTGATTGTCCACCATTTTGTCATCTGATGTGATTTTCCTACCTGTTGTAAATCCTACCTCTATAATGTTAATGAGGCAAGATTAGAGGCAGTTATGTTAGTGAGGCAGGACTCGGTCTACAAGATTAGGTTATATCATAAATTAATCTCTTTTGAGATATAAAAGAGAGAAGCGAGCAGAGAGACGGGGGACCTCATTACCACCAAGCAAGAAAAGCCAGGAGTGCATGTCCTTTGGACCCGGGGTCCTTGTACTGGGAAGCTCCCAGACCAGAGGAAGATTGATGACAAGAACCTTTCCCCAGAGCCGACAGAGAAAGACTTCCCCTGGAGCTGGCACCCTGAATTTGGCCTTTTAGCCTCCTAGGCTATGAGAGAATAAATCTCTGTTGATTAAAGCCACCCACTTGTGGTATTTCTGTTATAGATAACGAAGACAACTGCTAACCCAAAGTTGGAGGTTTGAGTCTACCCAGAGGAGCTTTGGAAGGAAGTCCTGGGGATCTATTCACAGAAAATCAGCCCTTGAAAACCTATGGAGCATACTTTTCTCTGACACACATGGGGTAGCCATGAGTCAGAATTGACTAGATGGCACCTGGTTTAGTTTTCTAGTGCTGCCATAAAAAAATACCACAAAGTGGGTGGCTTTAAAGAACAGAAATTTATTCTCTCACAGTTCTTGAGGCTAGATGTTTGAATTCGCAGTGTGGTCAGAGCCATGCTCTCTCTCGGTCTGTTCTAGAGGAAGATCCTTCCTTGTCTCCTCCAGCTTCTGGTAGTCCTGGGCGTCTCTTGGCGTTCCTTGGCTTGTAGATGTATCCTCACATGGCATCTTCCCTCTGTGTGACTCTTTCCATGTCTGTTCTCTCCTTTTACAAGACACCTCGCAGAGGGATTAGGACCCCCTTTACTCAGGTATCACCTCCTTACCTTACTGAAAACATCTGCAAAGAAAGACCTTATTTCCAAACAAGGTCACATTCACAAATACAGGGGCTAGGACTTCAACATGTCTTTTGAGGGGGTCACAATTTAATTCATAGCAGGTGGAAATGGTTAAGTCCTTGTAGCACAGTCTGGCTCAGTCATTAGCTGGGAACATCAACTCAGGGGGACCTGAAAGTGTTAATGATGCTGTCAGCTGACCACACTTGGGGCAGCTGAGAAAGAGCCCTTTCTTGTGGGGTGGGTAGGGTTATCTGAGCAGTGCCCCTGGGTGGCTGCCACAGGTGTGAATTGTTTTCTCATTTATTGTGTCTCTCTCTCCCCAACTAGACTGTAAGCCTGTCAGGGCAGGTATCTTCTCTGTCCTGTGTGTATTCACCTCAGCCTAGAACAGTGCCAAGTGCATAGTAATTGATTCTGACTCATGGTGACCCCACGTGTGTCAGAGTAGAACTGTGCTCCATAGCGTTTTCAATGGCTGATTTTTCAGTAGATTGCCAGGCCTTTCTCCTGAGGTGCCTCTGGGTGAACTCGAACCTTTCAGTTAGCACCACCCAGAGGCTCCTAAGTGCATAGTAGGAGCTCGATAAATATTGGTAAATATTGAATAAATGAAAGGACATTTAGAGGACCCCCTCCTGTACTCTGTTCTCCAGCAGCCCCTGCTGCCTGGGCCTGCGTCTATCCCACCCTGCACAGGCGTTCCCATGACTTCTGGGTCTAAAGAAAGCCACAGCCATTCTCTCTCCGCTCCCTTAACCCCTCCTCCCCACCCTCGCTTCCCTCTGCTGTCCGCTGTCAGCCGTCTGGGTATTCCCTGACATCTCCCCAGGAGGATGGGTTTGCTAGGCATGTCTGCCTGCCTGTCGTTTTCTTCTAGGGTTTGGCTGGATCCTTTGTTAAAAATTTTACAGCTTAGGGGCAGGCCAGAAGCTTCCGGGGCTCAACCGCCCCTCTGCCAAATTTGCCTCCTCCGCCCGTTTCCTCCCAGGCCACTGACCTAGAAAGAATTTCACAGGCAAATGACAACTATGCTCTGCTCTATAAGCCCTGTCGTGTTAGAATTATGTACCCTATCATTTAATGGAGGAGAAGGAAATTCAAGATCGGAGAGAGAAGAAGAAAATCCTGGATCATTTAGCACCACCTCCAACCCTGCCTAATCTTACCTCCTTTGGTGTCAGACTGAAGTGAGAGGAAAAACATCTTCCTTCTCCTCCAGGGACAGCGCTATCGTGAGGAACAGACTAGAGGGGGAACCCACAGACCACGCCCCGCTTCCATTTCCCAGGCATCGATTAGGAATGCTGGAGGCATGAAGCTCCGCAAAGATTCCAGCATCTCCACCCACAAGAGCAGTACAAAATAAAATCAATACTAAGCCACAAAGTAAGTGTGAGGAAATCCTCCAACGTTTTCCATTTTTTCCCTGATGGCTACTTTGAGGTTTTTTTTATTTTGATATTTGAAATATCAAATATAAAATTCTTAATTTTCTTTTTCTTTCTTTGCTGGTTCTCTAAGTGTGGGTTCAATCTGCTTATTGCTCTTCTCTGTAGGCAGCCCCCACCCTAGCTGGCCTTTGTGCCCCACACCAGGCCTGTGATGTGCCAGTGATGTAGAAGGGTGGTTTCAGGGCTGACCTTCTGCAAAAACAGGCTTGGGGTAGGCTGGGGTGGGGTGTGACAAAGTCAAATTCTTTCTCACCAAGGTTGGTGGCTTGCCTCATACTGCTAGGGCACACAGCTAGGGGCTGTCCAGGGATAAGATGAGCGGGGAGAAAGGAGGACAGAGTCCTGGGTGGGCATTGGGAAGGGGGCTTTCTCCTTGGTTAGGGTAGCCCAACTTGAATCAAATCAACAGATAGCTACAGTTATCAATACTGCAGGCAGAAAACAAGTTGGGCAGGAGTAGGAAGCCAGGTATCAGTACCAGCACTAGTTATGGTCTAGTCGATTTCGACTCATAGCAACCCACGTGTGTCAGAGTAGAACTCTGCTCCACCGGGTTTTCAATAACTGATTTTTCTGAATAGATTGCCAGGCCTTTCAAGGTGCCTCTGGGTGGACTTAAACCTCCAACTTTTTGCTTAGCAGCTAAGCATGTTAACCATTTGCATAATGGGGACTCTGGGCGGCCAGGACTGGGGTCTTATCACCCAGTGGCATCAGGGTCTTCTGACTTGGGTGGCTCAGATGGTGTAATGGAATGATCAAGGGCCCACTTTGGTGCAGCCCATCGCTCAGGTACATTACCTCCTGTAAGTGTAGGAGGATTGCCCCCATGTTACAGATGATCAAACTGAGGCTGAGGTCACAGCTGGTGATGGGCAGAGATGATCTACCTGACTGGGTCAGTAATGAGATTTTGCCTTGCAGTGAGCCCACAGGTCCAGAGCCTGGGGCGCCTTATTCATGAATTTTATCATCAACATTCAAAAACACCTGGCACCTTCTGAGGCTGGAATGAAAGGTGAGGGCTCTGGGAGAAGCCTACAGGCATTTGTGTCATAACCAAATATTTGGGCTTACTGTGTACAGGAGGAAACCCTGGTGGCATAGTAGTTAAGAGCTACCGCTGCTAACCAAAAGGTCAGCAGTTCAAATCCACCAGGCGCTCCTTGGAAACCCTATGGGGCAGTTCTACTCTGTCCTATAGTCGGAACTGACTTGACGGCAACAGGTACGGGTATGGTATGTACTGCAGCCCTGGTGGCACAGTGGTTAAGAGCTCGGCTGCTAACCAAAAGGTCAACAGTTCAAATCCACCAGCCACTCCTTGGAAACCCTATGGGGTTCTACTCTGTCCTATAGGGTTACTATGAGTCAGAATAGACTCGACGGTAATGTGTTTTTTATGTACTGGGCACCCAGGTGAATACTTCAAACAACTTATCTTTCATCCACACAGCATCTCTGCAATGTGGGCAGTATTGTCCCATTTTACAGATGAGCTCAGAAAGGGAAAGGGACATGCCAGAGGTGACACAGAAAGCATGTGGTGGGGACTTCCGGTCCCTGGACAGAAGCTCAGTGAATGCAGAGCCTGTCTTGCTCCCAGCTATAATCCTTGATCACAACACTTTGCACAGTGCCTGGTGTGCTATTGGCACATGTTAAAAATCTGGTGGGTAAATGAATGAATGAATGATCAATAGACTCCTTCTAACCCCAAGTCTATGCTCTTTCCTGTTTTCTGCCTTGTCTGGGGAGCTTGGAGCTAGAGGAGGACCCAGGAGCCCGGAGTCTTTCTGTTAGAAAAGGCTCCGTGGGCAGTATTGGTGAGTGCATCCTGAATGAGGGGCTGCGGAAGTGCCAGGGCTCCCCAGCTTCTGCCTGCTCAAGGAACCCCGGCTCTTGCGCCTGACCTACACAGCCACTCCTGGTGGCCATGTGCAGCCCCAGAGGGTGCTGGGAGGGTTTCATCATAGAATAAACATATGGGCTGTACATCTTGTGATTCAGAAGATGCTGCTGTGCTGGCCTCCTCTCCCCCCAAACCTTGCTGTTGCCATGACAACTGTCCTCCTCAAAACTGGATTGTCAGGGCATCCCAATTAACCCCTTCCTGGCACAGCAGGACCCTTGGTTACATCCGTCATGGCTGTCCACGTGGCCTAGACCCCCAGACCCAGGGACAGTGGCACAGGAGCCGCTGGATAGAGGCAGGTGGCCCTGAGGGGAGAAGCCTGGGCTTTGGAAGTCAGACGGCCTGCACTGAATCCTTGGGTTAGCTGTGTGAACCTGGAGATGCCGGTATACCTTTCAAGCCTCAGTTTGCTCTCCTGTCATATGGAGGTGATAGCGCATCTCCCTCTGTCATGGACTGAACTGTGTCCTCCCAAAATATCTGTCAGCTTAGCTAGGTCATGATTCCCAGTATTGTATGATTGTGTAATCTGATGTGATTTCCTTATGTATTGTAAATTCAGTCACTATGATCTAATAAGATGATTAGCGGCAGTTATACTGATGAGGTATACAAGATTGGATAGCGTCTTAAGCCAATCTCTTTTGAGATATAAAAGAGAGAAGCGAGCAGAGACACGTGGGAACCTCATACCACCAAGAAAGCAGTGCTGGGAGCAGAGTGCGTCCTTTGGACCTGAGGTTCCTGTGCTGAGATGCTCCCAGACCAAGGGAAGACTGATGCATCACAAGGACCTTCCTCCAGAGCCGACAGAGAGAGAAAGCCTTCCCCTGGCGCTGACGCCCTGAATTTGGACTTGTAGCCTACTGGACTGTGAGAGAATAAACTTCCGTTTGTTAAAGGCATCCACTTGTGGTATTTCTGTTATAGCGGCACTAGATGACTAAGACACCCTCAAAGGGTTATTGTAAGGGTCGAAGAGGAATGCAGGGTAAGGCCTAGTAGAACACTTGGCACAGAGTGAACACGCAGCCCAGGCTAGCTATTATCATCAGTGCGCACCTTGGGCTGGGTTACCACTCACGGAACAAGAGCAGCTGGGTAGCATGTGGTGTGCGCATACACAGTCTGCTCCTGTTACTGTGGGCCCCAAGGCACGTGGGGAGGGCACACATCAGCACACACCCACAGAGATAATTCATCTGGAAAAAAGGAAGCCCTCAGTCACTTACACTGTACTAAACCTGGAGGCTGGCCTAGGAGATCCCCTTCGAACAGCCCATCCATCCCACCTTGAACTTGAACCTCTCCAGGCCCCCCTGGGCTCTGGGACTCCCAGGGGGAGAGGCTTTACTAGAAGCCAAGAAGTCAAGCCAGGTGAGGAAGCTGATGGAGAAGGGGCGGGTCTGTGTGGACAGAGAATGCATCTGAGCTGGGGTTGGGGAGAAGAGGGAGTGTACCTGGACGCCCTGGGCTTCAACTGGCAGCCTGCAGATAGGGGGCTGCCTGCTGTCAACTCCAACTGGGCAAAAAGGCTACTGGGGAGAAGGTGACAGCAGGGAGGGGACCAGACCAGGCTGTATTATTGGCCACAATTTATTGAGGGTCAGCCAGGAGCTAAAGTGATAAACGCAAATAGGACCACATTTCCTCACCCCCATCCGCACTCCTCCCTGCTGTCAGCATAGAGACCCCAGCCTTTGATATGGCCTACAAGACTTGCGTGACCAACCCCTGCCTACTCTTGCACTTCTCTCCTCTTGGCTTTCTGATTCCAGCCTCAGGGCTTTTGCTTTGCAGGTTTCTCTACCTGGAATGCTCATACTCTCTCTTTCCCCAGTTCATCTACCTATTTTATCAACTGTAAGATGCATACTTTTAAAAAATTAACCTTTTATTGCAAAACAATCTCAGACTACATAGAAGTTGCAAAAAATAGTACAAACAATTTCCATATTCCTTTCACACAGTTTCCCCAAATGCCAGATTTTCACTGTTTCCTGCTGTAGAGGTGTGCTGGATGCTAGAGCTGTTTGTGAGCATCTCTCCCCAACTCCCTGTTCAGTGACTTCATGTTGATACCTTGAAATTGGCTGTGGAGGGAAAGTATTTACACCACAGAAATTGGCAATCTGGGCTTCCCCCACCCAGTGTTTGTTGTTAAACTTTTACAAGCATGCCACTGTTTTACTAATCTATCTCTATATATGTATGTATATACGTGTATTCGTGCGTATACATGCTCTTATGTTGCTTTTTTTTTTTCTAAACTGTTTTAGACTGGGGGCAGACATCACACTTCGATGTGTATTTGTTAGGAGCAAGGACATTCCCCTATACAACCACAGTATACCCTACCACTTGCAGTCGAGTCAGTTTTAACTCATGGTGATCCCTTGTGTGTCAGAGTAGAACTGTGCTTCAGAGGGTTTTGAATGGCTGATCTTTCAGAAGTAGATCACCAGGCCTTTCTCCTGAGGCACTTCTGGGTAGACAAGGTCTTTCAAATTTCCAAAAGGTTAGCAGCTGAGTGCATTAACCATTTGCATCACCCAGGGGCTCCACAGCCACAGTACACTTACCAAAATCAGGAAATTAGCATGTATGCAGTTCTATTATCGGATCTACAAACCTTATTCAAATTGCTCCAATTATTTCACTAACGTCTTTTATAGCAAAAGAAGAAAAATGTTCTGGTCCAGGATTCAATACAGGATTACATGTTGCATTTAGTTGCCACGTGTCTTTTCATCTCCTTTAATCTGGAACTGTTCTTCAGTCTTACTTCGACTTTTGTGACCTTGACGTTTTTGTAGAGTACGGGCCAGTTATTTTTGTGGAATGTACTTCAGGTCAAGTTTGTCTGATGTTTCCCCATGATTAGATTCAGGTTATGCATTTGTTAAGGAGCCCCGGTAGCACAATGGTTAAGAGCTCAGTTGCTAACCTAAAGGTTGGCGTTCAAATCCACCCAGAGGCTCTGCGGGAGGAAGAAGATCTGGCTACCTACTCCCATAAAGATTACAGCCAAGAAAATCAAATGGGACAGCTCTACTCTGTCACATGGGGTTGCTTTAAGTCAAAAATCGACTTGATAGCACCTAACAACAACAACAATGCATTTGTTGGCAGGAATCTCATAGAAATGCTGTTGGTCCTTCTCAGTGCATCCTATCGGGAGGTACACGATGTTAATTTATCCCATTACTTGTTTTGGTAACTTGGATCACTTAGTTAAGTTGGCGTCTGCTAATTTTCTCCACCATAAAAATACAGTTTTCCCCATTTTGTAATTAATAAATTTCACATGAGGAGATACTTTGAGACTTTGTAAATATCCTGTTTTTTATCATTCACTAGTTGTAGCATCCATTGATGATTCTTCTCTGAAACAATATTATAGTGGTTGTCAAACGGCAATTTTCTAATTCCATCATTCTTTCTACATTTGCTAGTTAACATCTATGTTAAGGAAGAGCATTCCTTTCTTCTTCATTCGTTTATTCATTTGTTTACTTATATAAATATGGATGGATTCACAGATTCTTATTTTACTTTTTAACTCCCATTATTTATTTCAATGCTCAAATTATACCAGAATTGTCCAATAGAAACTTCTTTAAGCTGAGTCCCATTTCTAGTGCCATGTCCCCATTATTTTTTTGAGCACTTCCTAATTTTCTGGCACAATCTGATGTCCAGGTTCATCTTGTACTTTCCTTAAGCCAGCCCTGGAATCAGCTCTTTCTCCAAAGTGCACTAGTCGCTTTTAGTGGAGAATGGTATTTAGAAACCAAGATCTGGGAACCAGGTGTGCTCTTTGCTTCTGGGGAAGATGCACCTTTTAAATCTCTTACAACAGGATGCATCCCATAGACTAAGATGTCTAATGATCCCCAGTTTAGCATTTGGCCTCCTCTCCTACTGGTCACTCTTCTACCAGAAGCTGAGCCCAGCAGCCAGCACTCAGCCAGGGCCCCTTCTGCACCCTTCCATACCCTTCTCTTTGCTGGACCGCATAGCCTATTGGTCCTGTCTTTCCTCTTCAGTGCGCCAGACCCTGGGAACCCACTGGCCACAGACTCATGTATTTTATACTGGGCAAGCTTGCTGCAGGACAAGGTGGATTTCTTGTGATCTTACCTTACACTAATCTCTGCCATTACAGACCTTCTTTGTTTTAAGTTGAGTGAGAGATAGAAAACTCCTCTGGGGGCAAAGGAAAGTCTAGGAAAACTCTTTCAATAAGCACAAAATAACATTTCTAAGGGTTAAACAAGCACTGTGTCATGCTTAATTGGCAGAGTTTTTCTTTCTCAGAGTTGTATAAAATAATAGCGTCTCAACAGTCAGTGGCATTTGAGATTTGATGAAATAGTCCACACCTAGTTAGGAGTCCCTGGGTGGTGCAAACTGTTAACTTGCCTGGCTGCTAACCAAAGGTTTGAGTCCACCCACAGGCACCTTGGAAGAAAAGCCTGGAGATCTACTTCTGGAAAATCAGCCATTGTAAATCCTGTGAAGCAGAGTTCTACTCTGATACACACAGGGTTCCCATGAGATGGAATCTACTTGACAGGTAACTGGTAGTTATCCTTCAAAACTAAGTTCACACACTTTGTTCATGGGTACTTTTTCTTTATAACACTCAACACAATCAGTAACATAGATTTTGGGGTCACTATGTGGTTAATGCCTGTCTCTTATTCATAGTTGTATCCTCAATGCCTGGCAAGTGATCGGTGCTCAGTAAAGATTTGTTGAATGATTGAATGAATGAGTTTAATCTCCTCAACAAGCCTGTAAGGCAGAGCATACTCTTCCTACTTTACAGGTGGGGAAACAGGCTCCAAGAGCCAAGGTCTGTTCAGTGTCACACCACCAGTAAGTAACAGATCTAGAATTCAAACCTGGATTTGCCATATTCAAAGTCTGTGCAAAGTATTTCAGTGGTGGAGATGGTTTTAGCAGAGAATTGAATCGAGATTTTATTCCCATGACTAGCTTGGTCTTTGAAGGATTGTCTTCAAGATCGTCCATAAAGGGTCACAGGACAGGGGCTGGTACTGTAATACGGACCTCCAGACATCCCCAGCCACTCCACCCCTCACTGGCCATACTCCAACTGGGTCAGCCTGGACTGCCCTGTCCTTTATGGGAGGGCAAGGCAGAGGCATAGAACAGAGGTAAGCAAACTGGCCTGGCCTTGCCTGACCCCAGGACTGTCCCCCTTCTTCTCCCCCGACCCCTCACCTGACTAGCTCTGGGTGGGCCCCAAGATGGTGCCGTCTATGCCAGAAAGCATGCTTCTCTCTAAGGCTTCAGCTTCCCACCTTCAATGCCTCCATATGCGTGTCCAGCAACTGGGCAAGGTGGAGGTCACAACTTCCAAGGCTCAGGGCTTAATACTCAGGGGGTAAGGCCTCTCCCCTCTCCTGGCCTTGGTTTCGCCATCTGTACAATGAGTAGAATGGGCTTGGTGACCTCACAGGTTTCTCTAGCTCTCCAAGCAGTGGTTGGATGACCAGGGGCCACCTCCCATTTACCCTCTCCCAACCTCAGGGCTTTCTACCCTCTTCCCAAGGGAAACGGCACTTACAAACACTTCCTACTGAACTTCTAGCTGAGTCCAAACACAATCCTCATTTACATTTCAAAGACCCTGATCACTTCACCCTCATCCAGACTGGACAGCACATCCACTTGGTCTCTGAAAGCCTGCTTCTTGGTCAGGCAGCCACGGTGGCCTTTTATGAGATGAAGAAAGAGCTTTTGGAGATGATTCGAGAGGCACTAAAAAGACATCTCCACTTCTAAATGGATCTTTTGTCCTGGAAACACCACAAATTATGATAACCACTCACATTCACTGGTTATGTGCCAGGTATTCATTTAATCCTATATTGCGGGTGCTGTTATTTCTCCATTTTACAGAGGAAGAAACTGAGGCACAAAGAGGTTAAGCGACTTGCCCAAGGTCAAGAGTTGGAAATTGAACCTCTTGAGTGCAGGTTCATAACCACTGCACTGTTGTTGTGTGCTGGTGAGTCGATTCCAACTCACAGAGACCCCATGTGATAGAGCAGAACTGGCTCCTAGGCTGTAATCTTTACAGGAGCAGATTGCCAGGTCTCATCTCCCAAGGAGCGGCTGGTGGGTTTGAACCACCAACCTTTTGAGCCCTTAACCATTGTGCCACCCAAGGCTCCTTAACCACTGCCCTACATGAGCTATGTCTTAGGCTGGGTTCTTTAGAGAAGCAAAACCAGTAAAGTGTATAAATATATAAAGAGAGATTTATATTAAGGAAATGGCTCATGCAATTGTAGAGGCTGGAATGTCCCAAGATCGTGGATCAGGATAGAGGCTTCTCCTGATTCATGTAGCCACGGGGGCTGGCGAACCCAAGATCGGCAGGTTGGAGAGCAGGGCTCTTGCTCACAGGCTGTGAAGATTGATGAATCCCAAGATCGGCAGGTAAGCTGCTAGCTCAAGTCCCAAGAACCAGAGCTCAGACGAACAGGAGCCAGCTGCAGGATCCAGAGCAGGCAAAAGCCAGAATGTCCACACATATTCAGATGCAGGTCAGATGCCCAAGGAAACTTGCCTGCAACTGATAGGCTACTCACAGCAGATCACGGGAGTGATCACATATAAACACTGAGAATCATGGCCCAACCAAACTGACACACAATCCTAACCATCACAACCTAAAATTCCACCCTTGTTCATCCATCTGCTTGCACATCCCTCGTTTTTGAAATGCAAACACTGTTGGGAATAGCCTTGAGTGTCTTCACCTGGCTGTGAAGGTATTAACAAGCTGGGCAGGGCTGGGGGGCTGCAGACCCTCCCTGAAGATGGTTTTTATCTATTTATTTTCTTATTGTGCTTTAGGTGAAAGTTTACAGAGCAAATTACTTTCTCTTTCAACAATTTATACACAAATTGTTTTGTGACATTGGTTGCAATCCTCGTGATGTGTCAACACTCTCTCCTTCTCCACTTGTCCCTGTTTCCATTCATCCAGTTTTCCTGTCCCTTCCTGCCTTCTCCCCTTTGCTTTTGGGCCTGAATTTGTTTTTAGGATTCCAACCTACTAAGTCTCAATCAATGGCAAAAGATGGGGGAAGGAGTAGAGGAGGCTGGGTGCTGAAATTGTTCAAAAGGGTCATTCTCCCTAACTCGTCTTCAGCATTTGCTGTGCCCAGTGCCATGCTAGGCACTGGGGATACAGCGGACTGGCAGGGACAGCCCCCTGCAGGAGGGTGCAGTGAGGTGGGCTTGGATCTGAGTCTCCACCACGAGAGCTACATCTCCCTCCTACCTCCTCCACACACACCCACAAGCACATTGATATACGCAGCATCCCTCACTGTAGAACATGGGCTAGGCCCTATACCAACGTTGAGAGTGATGACAACACAGTCATGGACTTACCTCTGAAATTCCCCATCCCTCCCATACTGCATCCTAAACAAGCTGATGAGAGTGGGAAGGGAAGGGCAGGGAAGGAGAAGGAAGAGCAGAAAGAGGAAGACAGGAGGAGTGGGTAGATGGGAAACCAGGTGGGGTGGCTGGGTTTGCTCAGCCTTCAGGCGGTACTGAAATGTCAGCACAGATTAGAACCCAGGCCTCCAGCCATATTTGACTCAAAGAGACCCATAAACAGTTGCCCTCAAGCTGATTCTGACTTATGGCAACTTTAGGAAGCAGATCTTCAGGCCTTTCTTCCAAGGCACCTCTGAGTGAATTTGAACTGCTGTTTGCAAGACCAGGGACCCCCAAAGGACTATCCCCTCCCAGTACCTTCTATATATCACTCTAGGACCAAGACTCCTTGTTCCTAACCTATCTGGGATCAGGGGACTCATTGATTAATTTATAAAAGCGATGGACCACGTTCCAGAAAACAGTTCATACATACAGTCTTTACCTACTATTTGACAGGGTTAACCTGACGGCCCAGGCCCATCTGTGGACCCCTGCTAGGATCCTGCATTAGGAACCCCCACCCAAACAGTGAAACAGTATTTCCCGAGTCGTCTAGAATGCTTGCAAAAAATACAGATTCCCAGGCCCAACCTCAGAAGTACTGAAGCAGAACCTCTGGAGAAGGGGGTTTTGGACCTGCATTTTAAACTGGTATGCCAGCCATATTTGGGGAGATGGTTAAAGGTAGTTTGGGGGGAGGAGGACAGGGAAGGGATGGGGAGGACTAACTAGGTAAAAAGGCAGATTCCTGGGTGCCATCCCCAGAGATTCTGATTCAGAAAGTCTGGGACTGGGTTCAGGAATCTGCAGATTGACACAGTGGCTGCAACAATGGGCTCAAGCATAACGATTGTGAGGATGGTGCAGGACAGGGCAGTGTTTCGTTCTGTTGTACATAGGGTTGCTATGAGTTGGAACCAACTTGATGGCACCTAATAACAACAATTCTGATGCAGAGAGACTTCAGGGAAAGGGGGCGGATCTGTGGTCCTGTTATGGACTGAACTGTGTCCCTCAGAAATCCTTATTGTAAATCCTCAAAAATATGTGTTGTAAATCCTAACCCCTATACCTGTCACTACGAGTTTGAATTGACTCATATAGGGTCGCTATGAGTCAGAATGGACTGGACGGCAATGGGTTTTTTTTTATACCTGTGGTTATAATCCCGTTTGGGAATGGGTTTTCTTTGTTATGTTAATGAGACCGTGTTAATGTAGGGTGAGTTTTAAATCAATCTCTTTTGAGATACAAAAGAGATTAAACAAGCAAGTGAGCAAGCAGCGATGGGGAAAGGGAGATGCCATACCACATGAAGATCACCAGGGAGCCACGGAATAAGGACCTTCCCCAGAGCTGACAGAGAAAGCCTTCCCCTAGAGCCCACACCGTGAATTTGGACTTCTAGCCTCCTAAACTGTGAGAAAATACATTTCAGTTTCTTAAAGCCACCCACCTGTGGCATTTCTGTTATAGCAGCACTAGATAGATAACTAAGACAAGTCCTAAATTTCAGGCGGGGTCGGGGTGCAGATGTGTTAGCTACCTTTGAGTCGCCCTCAATGCATGGCAACCCCATGCACAACTGAAAGAAAAGCTACCCAGTCCTGGGCCATCCCCATGATTGGTTGTAGATCAGACCGTTGTGATTCATAGAGTTTTCATTGGCTGATTTTTGTAAGTAGATCGTTAGGCCTTTCTTCCTAGTCCGTCTTAGTCCAGAAGCGCTCCTGAAACCTGTTCAGCATCATAGCAGGGAGGTCTGTTACTGGATTCATATGGTGTTCCAGTAAACTGGTCCTAGCAATGCATGTGTCAGGCCAGGTAACTGGCACTCCCCAGGGTTCCAGGCAGAAGGCCCTGAGGTGGGCTGACTGGAGAGGAGCTCTTAGCCAGAAGGTGGGAAGCTGGCTTTGAGTCACAGTCCTGTACTTACCAGTTGTGGGACCTCGGCCAAGTCCCCAAAGCCTCAGTTTCCCTCTTATGGTTCTTCTAGCTGTACACCCCAAGGCTCACCGGGGAGCTTCTTCCTTCCAAAGTTCTCAGTGCCACTATTTAAACCTCTCTTCTGATTGAGTGGGAGCCCTGGTGGCACAGTGGTTTAGAGCTTGGCTGCTAACCAAAAGGTCAGCAGTTTGAATCCACCAGTCACCCCTTGGAAACCCTACAGAGCAGTTCTACTCTGTCCTATAGGGTCGCCATGAGTTGGAACTGACTTGATGATGACAGATTTGTTTGTTTTTTTTTTTGGTTTTCTGTGTGAGAAACCCACAGACCTAAAAAACTGTAATAATCATGTCAGAAGAAACGGCTGGTATTTAATGTTTGTTTAAAAAAAAAAAAAGTCCTGTCACTCCCCACCCCAACACACACTGTTTAAATTTAACTCTTAACCCTTCAGAGAAACTAAAAACTCATGATAAAGATAGTTCTGGGAAAAGTTTAAATAATTAAAGATAAGCCATAGCTAGCCCATAGAATGCCAACATGCAAACTTAATAAACCTATCCAAGCCACCTCCTGCCAGTTAAGTGAATGACATCAATCATGTTAAATATCCCTTTTGGGAAATCCCCTAACAGTTTGCACTGTATATAAACCCACTGCCATAGAGTCGATTCCAACTCCTAGTGACCCTACAGGATAGAGTAGAACTGCCCCATACGGTTTCCAAGGCTGTAAATCTTTAGGGAAGCAAACTGCCACATTTTTCTCTCAAGGAGCGGCTGGTGGGTTCAAACTGCTGACTTTTAGGTTAGCAGTCAAGCGCTTTAACCACTGCGCCACCAGGGCTCCTCTTGCACTGTATATAAGCTGTTCAAAATTGCAACATGCTGAGCTCACCTCTTTGGAGGGATGCTCCCTGTTCAAGAATAGTTTTTTCTGCCAAGTAAAACCTTTTATCTCTATTTGACTTCTTGATCATACTTTTTCTTTCGACAAGTTCATTCAGTCATTTCATTCAACAAGTGACCCTTTGGGGCAGTTCTGCTCTGTCCTATAGGGTCACTATGAGTCAGAATTGACTCTATGGCAGTGAGTTTGGTTTTTTGGTTTTATTGCATCTCTGTATTACCCAGGTAACTAGAAGCTCCGTGTGTGCAGGCACCTTGCCTATCTTGCTGTCATTGCACACCTAGAGCCTGGAACAGAATGATAAATATTTGTTGGCTCTTGTTGAATCAAGACTTGACTAATTGGGTACAGTCAGGGATTCGGCAACGGCCCCCAACTTGAGAAAGTGCCAGGGCTCTGAGCTCCGGGGTAAGAAGCTGACAGAAGTGAGAGTGACTAGAAAGGGAAAGTAACGCTGAGCAGGGAGGGTGGAACCGCAGAGGGTGAAGTCTGGGGAGGAGGGGCTGGGCCAAGAGTTCATTCAACCCTTCTAGCCAGGCCTTCTGCTAGTGCCTGCACTGGGAAAGGCGCAGACGTGTTGTGGGCGGGGAAGCAAGCCTGATGAAAAAGAGAGAAACTGTGTTTGTAATTAGTCATTCCACCCTGGGGTGAGGCTGGGAGTTTTCACCGGAGGTGGGTTGACCAGATTTGCAAAATGACAAACAGGGGCTAACCGCCAACTGAAGCCACAGTGGGGCTTCAGGCTCTGGTGGCAGAAGCGAAGCTTTCTAGTTTTTTTTCTGTCCTGCCTCCTTTCTCCCTTCCGCCATTTGCTACATTCAAGGTTCTTCAAAATAGTGGAAACGGGGAGGGGAAGGCTCCGAGGAAAGATTTCCCAGAGGCCAAACCTGCATTTCCTGACTCCCTCTGTTGCCCTCTGCCTCTTGGTGTTTTCTCAGAATGGGGAGCAGGACACTGTATCCAAAGATTTTGACCAACTTGTCCCATGGAAGTTCTTGGGAAGTATGAAAACATCAGGAGATGGACAATCTGGGTAAAAGCCACCATCTTTCTCTTCCATCTGGAGTCCCTGGGTGGTGCAAACAGTTACCACCCTCAGCTGCTAACCAAAAGGTTGGAGGTTCAAGTCCACCAAGAGGCCTGGGGATCTGCTTCCGAAAAAAAGCCATTGAAAACCCTGTGGAGCACAGTTCTACTCTGACGTACGTGAGGTTACCTCTTCCTGGGCATGGCACACAGCAGTGGGAGGGGGCATTGGGTTATGAGACTCAGGGTGAAGGAGGAGATGTAGGTTCTTTTAAAATAATAAAACCCAAGCCACATGCTAAGAGTGGAACAAGATGAAGGTTACTGACTGACCATCATCTGCATGAGGGGTGGAGGCAAAGAGATGGAATCCTGGAGGAAGGAGTGGAGGGGAAGGGCAGAGAGATAAAGAGCTGGAGCCAGAACATGAGTAAAGGAGAGGAGTCAGACTTTATACCTTTGAGAAAGTGACCACTCCACTTGGTGCCTGTCTAAGAAAATGAGAAGACTCAGAACTGTTTGAAACCTGGGAAGAGGGGAGAGATTGAAAAGAACAGACAGGACAACTCCTGTGGGCCCTGTAAGGATAAAACATGTAACTCTGTCCTCAGTGAACGAACTGTGTTCAATGCGCTAATAGTAAGATTGTTTAAGAACGACTAGCACAATTTCTCTCTTGTGCTATTTATTTAGGACATAGAACAGAGACTGAGCCCTGGTGGCGCAGTGGTTAAGAGCATGGCTGCTAACCAAAAGGTCAGCAGTTTGAATCTACCAGCCACTCCTTGGAAACCCTGTGGGGCAGTTCTACGCTATCCTATAGGATTACTATGAGTCATAATCGACCGGAAGGCAGCAGGTTACAGAGATAATAAAGCTCCTGGGTGGCGCAAATGGTTTGTGTTCAACTGCTAACCTAAAGATTGGCGGTTTGAACCCACCCCATGGTGCTGCAGAAGAAAAGCCCTGGCGATCTGCTCCCTTAAGATTACAGCCAAGAAATCCCTGTGGAGAGCAGTTCTACTCTGCACACGTGGGTCGCCACAAGTAGGAATTGACTCCATAGCAACTAACAACAACAACAGAGACGATACACAAGTGATATCGCTTGTCATAACGACCTTGAGATATAGGTATTATTCTCCCCAATTTACAGACAAGAAAACTGAGATTCAGATTCAGAGAGGTTAAGTTCCTTAATCTAAGGTTAAACAGCTAGTAAGAGCAGAGTCAGCCAGACCTGGCTTTAGGCCCTGGCTCTGAAGCCCATGTGCTGGTAACCACAGCCCGGTTCAGCCTCAGATGGCTGAATGCATGGTCCTCTATGTTGGTTTCCCTGTTGTCATCCCCAGTGTTTGGAAATGTCCTTTTCTACCTTAGTCTCAATCAGGAGTGCTATGTTAAGGGGCAGGAGGAGGAATGGGTGGGGCCAAGGTTTTCGCTGGATGGGTTAGTGGGTGAGTCACTGAGTGGCTGGGCCCCTTTAGTCCATGTAAGGACAGCTGCAGCTGCCCACTGCCCGCCCGGTCTGTGTCTGGACAGAAATGGGCATGTCTGCTCTGCAGCCGGCCCCACCCCTTGCTTGGATCACCCTGGGAATCAAGAAGGCTGGAGATGCTTATCATCCCTTTTCTCTCCAGGAGGCCCGAGAGAGGAAATGACTCCTGGCCTCCCCTAGGAACCCAGGCCAGAGCTGGGCAGAGAACCCGGTGTCCTGTCTCGAGCTCAGTGCTGGATTCCTGGAGCAAGAAGGGCCAAAAGGAGGAACAAAGGAAGCTCCCTGGTGCCGCTTCCACTCTGGGCTCTTCCTAAGTCCCATCTCCAGGCACCCGGGTCCCTCATGCTGGCTCCTTCCACCTATAGGGGCCCATTGTCTGCTGGTTTTCTCAAGAATCACCCAGAGGCTGGTGGTTTGCTGGTGATGGGGTCTCCCTGGTGTCTAGGTCCATGATAGCATAGACCTAGCTATGATCTGGGTCTAGAAGCACCTGGGACTGTGTGTGAGCTGGAAGGAACCCAAGTTCAACCTCCCTTAATTCATAGATGTGGAGACTCAGGCCCAGAGAGGGGTAGTTACTTGCCCAAGGCTACACAGCTAGTTAGCAGCAGGGGCATGAACTGGGGTCTCCCGGTCTCCAAGCCTCCACTATTTCACTATATCTATTTATCTGAATCCTTGGCTTGCCCTCTAATTGGCTCCATCCCTTGCCCTCTGACCCCTGAGCCAAGCCCAGGCAGCAACTCCAAAGTGTAGGACTTCTCACCCAGGGCTCCCCTGTCCATGAGGGAAGGCCCTGTGTCCCTGTCCCAAGCTGGTTTGCTCTCTTCTGCTTTGACTCTTCCTACTAGATATCACAAAAGAATGGGAGTGAGACTCCACTCCGCGGAGTCTGAGAACATCAATAAGAACTTTTCTGAAGAAAGCTCCACCTTTAACAAAGCGAGCAGGCTTGGCTGGCTCTGGAAAGAATTTGCTGCAGGGATTGGTGCTAGGACGGGTGAGGTGCCAGAGTATGTTGGAGTCTTGGAGGGCAGGGAGCACTATGATGTGTGTGCCCAAGGAAGAGAGCAGGTGGTGTAGACATCCAGAACAGCTGGGGAGTACTGGTCTAGGAGCTGGAGTGCCTGAGTTCTCTCTGCCATGTATCAGGCCTGTGACCTTGGAGCCTCAGTTTTCCCAGCTGCAAAATGGGAATGCTAAGAGTCTCCTTCATAAGGTTGTTAAGAAGATGGAACAAACGGATATGAATATTCTGCTACGGATACAGCACGAGGAGGGGCTGGCCTGGGGTGGAAATGGGGAGGAGTTGGGCTACTCCCCTTGGACCCTCATGGCAGCTTGCGGTGTCAGGCAGCGCATGGTCTGGGGAAGGGAAGCCCCCAGCCTGTGACTTACTTCCTTCCTTGGCTGCCCAAGACAGCACTAAATCAGGTCACCGCCTGCCTTTCCTCGCAGTAGCTGTCATGCAAGCAGCTCCTAATCCAGGTCACCAGCTCCCCCTCCCTTCCCAGCAGCCAAGGAAACAGGCCACTCAGTGCTTTTGTTCTTGAGTGGTGGCTCATTAGACTCTGGCCCCGTGCCTGACACAGGGCTGATTGCTTTAAGAAAGGACAGCCACCCTTTGCTTCATGCTACATGCTAGGCCCCGCCACAGGATTCTCTCTTTTAGGGAGACAGGATTGCCTCTGTTTCAGAAGTGAGGAAACTGAGGCTCAGAAAGGTAAGTTCCTCATTCAGGATCACTCAGCTGGCAAATGTAGAGCCAAGGTTGAAACCTAGAGCTGATTGGTTTCAAAGTCTATGCTTTTAACCCCAGAGGTCCTGTGTTCAGGGGACTGCAGGCCGAGGGTACGGTGCCATGGGGGTCACCAGGGAAGGAAGATGAACTGCTTGTGGTCCAGAGAAACCCAGGGCCCTCCAGGAGTCAAGGTGAGGTCTGCAGAGAGGATGCTGGGACTGAGGGAGAGAAGATGCTGGGACTGAGGGAGAGCGGAGGAAATGGGTCTGCAGCGAGGCAGGGAACCTGACACCCACCCACCCAGACACACACACACCGGTTGCCATGGAGTTGATTCTGGCTCATGGCGACCCGATGCATTACAGAGGAAAACTGCCCCATAGTGCTGTTTTACAGAAGCGTTTTGCCAGGCCTTTCTACTGTGGAATCACTGGGTGGGTTTGAATGCTAACCTTTAGGTTAGCACACACATAAACAGCACACACACACATACACACACACAACAGGCTCAGAGGCAGACAGACACAAAGACCCACAGGACAGGCACACACATTAACACACACACAAACTTAGGTACACATAAGAGACACACAGACACATACCCATGACTCACACACAGACACAATTAGACCCAAAGACACACACGACAGCACTCACACACACACAGAAACACACCCTCAGACATGGAGACACACAGACACACACAGACATACCCAACATATACTACACACACACACACACACACACACAGAGACATCCACACACACATCCCGGAGGGAGAGAAGGAAGTGCCTGCCACCTCATTTCCCAGGAAGGGAAAAGCCTTCCCCAGACGCGCTGAGTCAGCAGTGAGTAACAAATGAGCCTCGGGGCGGCCGGGCACAGGCGCGAGCACTTCGCATGCGAAGCGCGTTCGTGCCAGCGCCACCCGGGGCCAGCGGCGAGGGGGCAGGAAGCCGCCGCGGGCTGCCCGCTTAGAGGGAGGCCGGGGGAGGAAGTGACTCGCTTTGACTTTGCAAACGACTGACTTTGCAGCCCAAGGTCACGCCGCAGCCGGCGCCGCCAGCCGGCTTCCTGCAGGGCGGCGGGTGGGCTCTGGCTGGGCTGGGCGGGGCTGCAGGCGGGTTGGGGGCAGGGGGCTGGCCCTCCCCACAGTGGCAGGCCTCTGAGAAGGCAATGGAGAGCAATGCCCAGGTCTGACCCCAAGGGGCTGAGCCTGGAGGCGTGGGGGGGGGGGGGCTTGGTCCTTAGTGCAGGTCCTCCACTCTCTAATGCCCCCACTGGAATCTAGTACAGGACACATCGCAGCATGCCTGGCTTGCTGCAGCCGCCACTTTGCCCCCTGTAATGTATTCTTCATGGAGCAGCCAGCGAGATCTTTTCAAAACCTCAATCACGTCATTTCCTCCAATGGCTTCCAGCTGCACTTAGAATAAAGTCAACCCCTCATGGTGGGTACCTTACTTTCCAAATGGGCCCCTCTTGTGCTATTAAAAACTACACCAGGACCACGTGGGTGAACCAGGTACTGCCCCAGGGACCCAGCCCTGCTTCCAGCTGGTTCCCTCCTCAGCATCTCTGCTCCCTCCCCATCTCTGCACGGCTGACAGAGGTGTCAGCACAACCTCACCTCTTCAGCAAGACCTGTCCTAACCATCCCCCTGAAGCAATCCCGAGTGCGAATCCAGTAAAATTAAGCCTTGACTGTGCTTTGGGAAGTGTCCCTGGCTGGAGAGTAAAGGGAGTCTCACTATTACTATCCCTCTGTTGAGATTTACTCACCTGGACGTGGGACACAGAAGCCTGGTGGCCCCCTTTCTCCCCATGCCCAGGAGGCCCAGAAGCCCATCTTTCCGACCTCCACCCTCCACACCATCGCCCTGAGGTGGTGCTGCAGCCCCGGGCCTGTGCGGTCCTGCTTTGGTGGAGAAAACAGAAAGTGAAACTGGCCCTGTGGAGGAGGTGTCCACCCGGCTGCCTGCCTGTAGAGAGACCCCAGTCAGGAAGGGCGGTTCCTTGCCTCCCCAGCCCTCTGCCCTGAGCTGTCTCTGCAGCCTGGGCCTGCCCTGTGACGGGGCTCCTCCCTGCTGAAGCCCTGGGCAGAGCAGACTGACCCGGCAGCAAGAGGGTGGCCTGACGCCACTGTTCCCTAGTCTTCTGTCCTGACTTCACCTCCCCGTGTGGGTGAGAGGAGGGGAGGGAAAGGCTTAGCAGCCAGGGGTTGTCCCCGTGGGATGGGTCAGAAGCTGGAGTGGCCAGCTCCTGGGTCAGGATGCTGCCTCATCTGAGCTTCTTTCTGCAGCTCCCAGCAGGGCCATCCACCGGGCGTGATGGGGAGGCCCCAGGTATGGGTGTGAGCGGAAGAAAGGGAAAGGAATAAAACAATAGCAGCAGGTAACCTTGAGCGCTAACCGCGTGCCAGGCACCAGGCCAGGTGCTTTACGATAGAACTATGATGCATCTGGAGTCATCAGACTCCCCTGTGAAGCCTGTGAAAATACCTGTGCCCCTGGCCCAGCCACATCCACCAAATATTCAGCTAATATTTATTGAGTCCCACTGTGCCATACACTGTTCCAGACACAGGGGACACGATGTGGAAACAGGGTAAAAAAATCCCTATCCTTATGGAGCTTACCTTCATGTGGAGGGAAAACAGCTGATAACCACAATAAATAAGTAAAATATTTAGTGCGTTAGCTGGTTATATGTGCTATGGAGAAAAATAAGGCAGGGAAGGGGAATGGGAGTGCCAGGAGCGGGGATGGGGTTGTAATTTTAAGTAGCGAAGTTGGGGAAGGTGTCTCTGAGAAGGTGGCTCTGATTCTGATTAAGTCTGTTTAATCTGCAAAACCAAGAATGTAGGTACAACAGTTATTATTGTTGTTTGTGCCATCATGTAGATTTTGACTCATATCAACCCTATATGACAGAGTAGAACTGCCCCATAGGACATCCCTATAAAGGAGAAGGAAACCAAGGTACAAGCGATAAGTCCAAGGTCAAACAGCTGGGCAGTAGAAGAACTGAACTTTGAGCTCAGGTTCTGCTGTGCTCATTCCCACCGCAGGATAGTGGGCATGAATGAGAGAGACAGATGGGGATGGAGAAGGGAACGGAGTGAGTGTGTGGTGGGCCCTACCGTGGTGGCTGTCCGTTTGCAAGCTGAAAATCAGGGCATGATCTGAAAGACTTTTCCTGTTGCTTCAGTATGTGAGTGGCAGTCTGGGAGAGTTGGTTTGGATGCTGGCCTGAAGGGTGGGATTTCTGAGACATTCCAGTGGCTTTTGGGGCCCATGAGGCTGTCCTAGGGTAGGGCATTGCCGTGGCAACCCCAGCCTGGTCAGGGGCCAAGGGCCTGCTGCAGAGCCACATGGCAGAGAACCTGTGCTGACTGCAGACCAGAGACTCCAGGGCCCAAGGGGTGACATGAGCGACAGAACAACACAGGAGGGGAGTAGGAAAGGCGAGGAGGGTGGGTGTGGCCCGCAGCCCAGGTTCTGGGCCGGTAGAGAAGGTAGGCTGGCAGGTTGTAGGAAGCCACTGGGGTCTGAGAGGCAAGAACCCAGGCTTTCCCTTAGACAAGTCTGAGTTTAAATCCTCTCTCTACCACTTCCCGCTCTATGGCCCTGGGCAAGCCCAGTGAGCTTGTTTCCTCATCTGTGAAATGAGGATAATAACTCACCTCATAGGACAGTGGCAAGGATTGTCAGGAACTGAGATAACACATCAACTGTGCTTGGCATATTGTGGATTCAATCAATTATTATTGCTGTTTTCCTCCACCCCATAGGTCACTGGGGGCATGCCAAGATTGGGAGTGCAGTGGAATGGGAAGAATTGCGGGGCTTGGGAAACCAATGACCCGGTCAGCCAGGGCAGTTGTAGGTTCCCAGCCAAGCCCTGCACGTGGGCTGGGGCTTAGTCAGCAAGAAAAGAACAATACCCTTCCCAAGCCACCAGGCCCACAGTGTAAGCCTG
This sequence comes from Trichechus manatus latirostris, assembly GCF_000243295.1. Lineage (NCBI taxonomy): Eukaryota > Metazoa > Chordata > Mammalia > Sirenia > Trichechidae > Trichechus > Trichechus manatus. The sequence continues at coordinate 29,855,148 of NW_004443946.1, read as the reverse complement.
CCCCCCAGTTCCCACCCCTCGCAGCCCCAGTGCCCTGGATGACAAGGCTTTTCCCCCATGCACCCCTGCTCCAGTATCCTGGGCAGCCAACAGAACCCACAGCTCCGGCCAGCAGCCAGGGTGCCCCCAGAAGGTAGAACAGAGGCACCCTCATTGCTCCTGCTGGGTGACTCTTCTGACTAGTTGCTTGAGTCTTCCAGTAAATGTTGTTCTCCCCACCCTTGCTTCTGGAAGATTGTCCTTAAAAAAAGGAATGGGAACCAGAAGTTACTTCAAAGGCTGTTGCATCCACCTCTCACTGCCCTACTCTCAGCTCCCATGGGCTGAGCAGCACCCTCCAGCCATGGTCTTGGCAGAGACCAGGGAAGCTGGAGCCCAGCCCAGCTTTTACCAGTAATTCACCGTGTGACCTTGAGCATCCTATCCGGGCCTCCTTCCCTTCATTTATAAAGTGTGGGGCTTAGACTAGATCATCTGTAAAGTCTACCCATGACCTTTAAATGATTGCATTCATTGATTCTTCTGTTCGTTTATTTGTTCATTCATTCATAGCACTTATCACTTCCTGACTTAGCATATATTTTATTTATCATCTGCCTTATTCTACTAGAAGGTCAGCTCGTCAGCTCTGTGAGGGCAGGGATGTTTTCCCCCTCAGTGGCTGATTTTTCAGAAGTAGTTCTCCAAATCCTTCTTCTGAGGTGCCCCTGGGTGGACTTGAACCTCCAACCTTTAGGTTAGCCCTTAACTGTTTGCACTACCCAGGGACTCTGAGGGCAGGGATTTTTGTTTGTTTTGTTTACTGCTAGATCCCTGACCACCTACAAGAGGCCATGACAGATAGTAGAAACTTATGTCTGTATGGGTCCTGGAAGGAAACAAGATGGCACACTCCAACAGGGTAATCTAGGGGGTTTAATGAAAGGACTAAATCTAATGCTGTAGATCAGGTAAAGAGAACTAACAACAGAGTAGGCGGTGGGCCAAAGGCGCAAGGGATAGGAATCCTGAGAGCACTGTGGTAGAGCTGAGCTGTGGGCAAGGACACAGGATAGGACCCTTGGCCTTTGACAGAAGAAAGCAGCCACTGCCAAGCCCTGGTCCAGCAGGGAAGTAAGTAGGGAATAAGCACCTAGGCTTCTTTCTTCTCCAGCCCGCCAATCTCTTGCTGCTGCATCCCATTGGCTGAATCCCACCAGAAGCTCCATAGCAGTCAGGCTCCTGGGGGCACACAAAGGGTAGAAAGAGTGGATCTGGAGGGGAAATCGAGAACATTCAGCATAGTGTTTAATAATCATTTGCTGAGCGCTTGCTCTGTGTCAGAGCTTGTACACTGTAGACAAAGATGCGACATGAAGGTTTATAGGACAACACCTCCTCTCTCCAAGCAGCACAAACAGGTCTTGGATGAGTCTTCAACATCTCCAGTTCCCTCTGCCTGTGGGTCTTCCATCTAGATCTGATTTGGGGGCAGCGAGCAGACTTATCAGTATGATTTGCAAAATTACACTGACCAATGGAAATGAGAAAGGTTTGTTGAAAGGAGGAGCCCTGGTGGCGTAGTGGTTAAGAGCTTGGCTCCTGATCAAAAGGTCTTTAGTTTGAATCCACCAGTCAGTCGCTCCTTGGAAACCCTATGGGGCAGTTCTACTGTGTCGTATAGGGTCACTATGAGTCAGAATTGACTCGTCCACCACAGGTTTTGTCGAAGGGAGTGATGGGAGTAGGTGGAGGGTTTGGAAGATCTGGGTGATGGGAACTGTTCATGTTGCAGAACCATGAACCAGCCCTCAGGAAGGTGACCTTGAGAGTTGTTCAGGCTCCATCGCTCATTTATTTGCTCTGTGATCTTGGGCCTCAATACCTCCTTTCCTCAGTTTCATCATCGATAAAAATGGGCAATGAAAAGGAGATGGGAATTTTGCGAAGATTCAACGGGAATCGGTGCAAAGGGCTTAGCACAGTGCCTGGCACACGGCGAGCACTATTATTATAATTGGAGACTAAGGGCCACCCCTCCCCCACCCCATTGCTCACCGGACCAGGGATCCCCACCCCCTCTCCAGCTCCATTTAGTTCTGAGTGTTTTAGGTCATTCTATGCCTGGCCTTCTGCCAAGGCTCTGACAAAGACAGGAGTTTCTGTTCATTCATCCTAACGCAAGTTCCTGCGTTTATGATAATAGGGGGAAAATCATGAAAGGACTCGCTGCCTGTGGAGGGGAAATCTGCTTAGAATTGAAAATCTGAGTCCTTCCTTGGCCCAGCTTTCCCCTCCCTGCGCTTTGGCAAAGGCTGCAGAGGGAGGGTAACTGGGAGGAGCCGAGAGGAGAGGAAGAGGAGGGGGAGGAGGAGCTAGCCAAAGAGGATGGAGGGGTGGGGTGGGGGCAGGGGCGAAGCCCCGGCTCGCCTGGGTGAATGGGTTTCAGGGTGGCTGGGGAAGCCTGCCAAAAAGGCGAAGTGAAAAGGCCAGGCCCCTTGTGGCGCCGCGAGCGGTTTCCATGGCGACACCAGCTGCTGCCTAGGCCCCGGCGCTTGCTGACTCCTTCCGCGGGGCCTCCTCCGCCACCGCATTGTTACCCAGCTCCGCAAGGAGGAAAAATGTGACGGGTCGCCTTGGCCCAGTGTGACACCAGCTAGTGCCACGGTGTTCTAGGCGCCGTGCTGAGCTCTGCAGGGGCGATGAGTTCACGAAGGTGCCCCTTGGAGCCTCCGGAAGCCCAGCTTGATTCAGCGAGGAGGGAGGGCTGCTGTGCCCAGACAGGCAGGGACCAGCTCTGGGAGGCCTTGGGCGCCTTTACTGGGAAATGGAGGGGCCAGAGGTATGTTTGTTAAAGATGGCCCTGTCCATGGAGGGCCTAAGAAGGGTGGATGAGGTGGTGGGGCTGGGAGAGAAAGATGATGGTCTGACTTAGGGCACCCGCAGGAGGTGGGGAGCGGGAGAGAGCTACTGAAGAGTAAGAAGGACAGGATTTGGTGCTGAGTTGCAGGAAGGGGTGATACAGCGAGGAGTCTACAACTCCCAGGTCCTCCGCTTAGGTAGCAGGAAGTTGGTGACTGTGCTCCCGAGACAGAGAATAGGGATTTGAACCAGTCATTGACCCGTCGGAGAAGAGGACCCCCCTTGAACATTCTGTTTGGCTTTCCTCTTCTCAAAGTCTCCCCACCCCAGAGCCGAGCAAGGACTTGGATCATGGTAGAAACCAAATAACCATCGAGTTGATTTCGACTCATAGCGACCCCATGTGTTACAGCATAGAACTGCTCCATAGAGTTTTCAATGTTTCTAATCTGTATGGAAGGAGCCCTGGTGGCACAGTGGTTAAGCGCTTGCTCGGCTGCTAATTGAAAGGTTGGTGGTTCCAACTCACCAGCTGCTCCTGGGAAGAAAGATGTGGCAGTCTGCTTCCGTAAAGATTTATAGCCTTGGAAACCCTATGGGGTCACTATGAGTCAGAATCAACTCAGAGGCAGTGGGTTGAGTGTGCAGTCTTTACAGGAAGGAGCCCTGGTGGCAGCGTGTGGGTAAGCGCTTGCTTGACTGCTAACCGGAAGTTTGGTGGTTCAAACTCACCAGTGGCTCTTCAGTAGAAAGATGTGGCAATCTGCTTCTCTAAAGATTATAGCCTTGGAAACCGCATGGGGAAGTTCTGTTCTGTCCTATAGGGTTGCTATGAGTCAGAATCAACTCAACGGCCACCGGTAATCTTTACGGAAGCAGATTGCCAGGCCTTTCTTCCACAGTGTTCCTGGGTGCGTTCAAACTGCTAACCCTTAGGTTAATAGTTGAGTGCAAACTGTTTTCGCCACCCAGGGACTCTGGATGATGATAGGGATACTTGATAAATGTTTGATGAATGAGTAAATAAAATGGGGAGCGAGAAGAAAGTACATGAAAACCACAAACGAGAGTTAGATGTGCTCTTGCCAGTTACATACAAAACCCCCTAGATACATACCACTCAAGAAAGCCTGTTCAAAGACAAATATGTTCCTGCCTCTCGAATGCACACACACACTCTAATTGAAGTTCGTCACCTGGATGTGTGTGTGTGTGCATTTTGTCATCTTAGCATCAAAATCAATTATAATACATTTATTGCAGTATATTTTGTTTTCACTCACTGCAGACAGAGCTGCTTTTGCAAGCTGTTTTAGGGTGGAGACCCTGTTTCATGTGTCATAAAACGTGCCTACCTGTGAAGGTGTTGGTTTGCAGGCACCTCTCGCTGTAAGTAAGCAAATCCGGTACGGGAGGTGGGGATATTTACACAGAGAACCCAGTAGTGTTGATCTCACGCACTGCCAAAGGGATTGCTGCCATTTTCTTTTTACAGCGAGCCCCACGAGGCTGCCGGGTGCTCCTGAAGTGCTCAGTGGACACAGAGCTTTACAGGGATATTGCTACCTGTGCCATTTTTATGGGGAGTCGCCAGGTACACTTTATTGGAACCCTCTCACCTGCTCTTGTTGTTCTCTCCATAACATGTTTGATACTGGGTTCTTAAATGGATGTGGGGGAGGAGGGGAGTTGTGCTTATCCCCACCTGCCCTGTGTTCATAATCTCAGACCTCCCCTGAGCTCTTCCTCCTCTCTCAGACTCTACTCCCAAGACCCAGTTTTAGTTTTGCAGCATCCATATCAAAAAACCAAACCGAACTAGTTGCCATCCAGTTGATTCCAACTCATGGCCATCCCATGTGTTGCAGAGTAGAACTGCACTCCATAGGGTCTTCAAGGCTGTGACCTTTCAGAAGTAGATCAAATCGCCAGGCCTTTCTTCCAAGGCACCTCTGGGTGGATTTGAACTGCCACCCTTTCAGTTGAGACACCTAACTCTTTGAGACACCCAGGGACTCCTGCAGCATCCTTACACTATCCATAATTGCTTTGTTGTTCACTTGTTTATAATCAATTGTTTATTGTCTGAATGTTAAGTCCTTAGAGCAGGGACTTTGCTGGTATTGTTCACCACTCAAATTTCAGCCCTTAAAACGGTTTCTGGTTATCAGGAAGTACTCCGTGTTTACTAAATTAATTAATAAGTGAATGAATGAATGGAGGAACTATAAGAACTGGACAGTGTTTCTTAAATGCATTCCTTCTCTGATGGGATTCCAGAGACCCTTGTGTGGTTTTCATGTCCATCTCTCTTTCTCCCAGGAGGGCTGGATTCCAAACACCCATATAGACTGGGCAAGGACAAGGGTAGTATTTAGCATCCAACAAATATTCCCTGTGTGCCTACCAGGTGCCCAGCATGACACAGGATATGGCAGGTGTAGCAGTGGGCAAGACAAACAGGGTCCCTGCCCTCATGGAGTTTACATTTCATGTTGTAGAGAGACAATAAAGTAAACAAATAAATGTGTAAGTAAAGTATAAGTGCCATAGTTGAAATGAAAAAGGGCCTGTAGCGGCGAATAAAAAAAGAAATCTAATTTAGATAGGGCAGTCCTTCTGAGAAGGTGATGTTAGCTGACACCTGAAGGCTGAGAAGTAACCAGTCATATAAAAAGCCAATGGAAGGTGTTCCAGGGAGACAGACCAGCAAGTGCAAAGGCCCTGAGGCAGGACAAAGCTTGGTATGCTCCAGGAAGGCCAGTGGTCATAGAGGTGGGCAGGACCCAGTAGGCCATGGCAAGGAGTTTGGTTTTTATTCGAAGTGCATTGGACAACCATTGCAAAGTCCACCCAGGCGAGTGACATGATCTGATTCATGCTGTGGCTTCTATGTGGAAGTGGGAAGCAGGAGCAGGAAGTAGAGAGATGTGGGATGAGAGATGGGGGTGACTTTGATTAGGGTGGTGACCAAGAGGATGGAGAAAAGTGGGTAGAAATGAGATGGAGTCTGGAGCAGGAACTGAGGACTTGTTCATGGGTTAGGGTGGGGAATGAGAGAATGGGCAGAATCTTGGGGATGCCCATGTTTCTGGCCTGAGGAACCAGGTAAATAGTAGGACAGGCAATGTCCAGCCACTGTCACAGAAGGACCTCATGTTTCCTGGGATATGTGAGTCTGGAGTCTATGAGGGCTGGACAGTAAACCGTTCCACTCCTGCTGAGTCTCCCATGTGATAGCGCCTTAACTGCAGATGTCTCTGAGACACTGTTTGGGGAGCAGAGCTGGTGTGGCGGTTATTATCACCTGTTTCAGCATGGTTTTGAATTGTCTACTTCTTTCCGTGGCTGCCCCCAATTCTAGTGTTTGAAAGCAGGCTTGGACCCAGTCATCTGAGAGGCCTTTGAAAGGCCTTCCTGTAGAAAGGGGAGCAGCTTAGAGGCCCCTTGGGCAGAATCCAACTGTGAGACGAACAGAGATGGAGATTCCAGCTCAACACGGGGAAGAGCTTGTTAATAATCAGAGCTTTCTCACAGGGGTGAGCCTCTCATCACTGAGCGTATGCAAGCAGAGGCTGGTGGGACGCTGGGGCCTCTGGACCTGGGAGGGAAGCTGGCCAGCTGGCACCTAAGGCGCTTCCACGTGGAGATTCTGAATTCCTATGGGTGTGAATGCCCCTTTCCTCTTGCTTCCTAGCTTCTCAGGAGGATGACACCTGCTTCCCATTCCCTGCACAAAAACCCCTCAGCCACTGAAGACAGCAGGTAAACACATCTAAGCCTCCCCTGCCTACTCTGGGTTTAACAACTTCAGCGCTTCCTCCCCGCCCAAGCTGAGAGAAAAGCAAACCCCAGTGTGGCTGGAGCAGTGGGGGCGGGGCTGGGCTGAGCAGGCCTGTCCAAGGCCTCCCAGCTTTTCAGGAAAGGGTGCCCTCAGGTCTCTGGCTACTGAAACTCCACTCCCAGGCTAGGCTCCTGCAGGGCCACCCCCAGGGTGACTTGGGCGTGAGGTGGGAGCAGGCTTTCCTGACTGAGCCATCTGGGCTGCCGCTTCAAAGGCCTTTTTCCTCTAGGGTGGCCACCCGGCCTGACGTGGGGCTCCCCATCCCCTACCCCTGTAGAGCTCCCTAGGCCAGCACAGCTGCCATGAAACGGTGAGGACTCTGGTAGTCCTTGGGGAAAGGGGCCGCATAGGCCTCACCACAAGGATGCCTGGTCCCAGCTGTGGGCATGGGGAGTGGGCTAACATTTTGGGAAAGCTCTGAACTCAGGCACAGTGGTTAAGCACTTGGATGCTAACCAAAAGGTCCGTTGTTTGAACACACCAGTGGAGAAAAGACCTGGTAATCTTTCCCATAAAGACTAGCCCACTGCCATGGAGTCAATTCTGACTCATAGTGACCCTACAGGACAGAGTAGAACTGTCCATAGTGTTTCCGAGGCTGTAAATCTTTACAGAGGCAGACTGCTACATCTTTTCCCCAAGGAGCAGCTGGTAGGTTCCAACTGCCGAATTTTTGGTTAGCAGCTGAGCGCTTAACCACTGTGCCCCCAGGGCTCCTTCCCATAAAGATGACAGCCTAGGAAACCCTATGGGGCAGTTCTCCTCTGTCCTGTAGGGTCGCCGTGAGTCGGAATTGACTCGAGGGCACACAACAACTGAACTCTGGCAGGTATAGTTGCTTAGCTCCAGGGCTGGTCTCAGTTGCCATAATGGATTCCTGGGAGCCGTTGGAGGGGAGAGAGTTGGCATGTAGTGGGATTCTGGTGAGGGTGAGCTTGGCCCCTTTGCAAGGCAGCCTCATACTTTAGGGGCTCCACTACAGTCTGGACCATCTGTGATGATTTTGGTTCTTTCTTCACCTCTCTGAGTCTCAGTTTCCCTGTCTGGAAAATGGGATATAATAACATCTGTCCTATATAAGGAGCCCTGGTGGTGCCGTGGTTAAGCATTCGACTGCTAACCAAAAGGTCAGCAGTCTGAATCCACCAGCTGCTCCTTGGAAACGCTATGGGGTAGTTCTACTCTGTCTGTAGGGTGGCTATGAGTTGGAATCGACTCTACGGCAAGAGGATTTTTGTTTTTATTTTTTATCTTAGGTAAGCCACCACCCATGTATGATGCCGGAAGCTATCCCATCAGTATTTCAAATACTAGCAGTGTCACCCATGGTGGTCAGGTTTCAGTGGAGCTTCCAGACTAAGACTAGGAAGAAACGCCTGATGATCTACTTCTGAAATTACCCCAGGAAAACCCTATGGATCACAACAGAATATTATCTAATATAGTGCTGGAAGAGGAGCCCCCTAGGTAAGAAGGTGCTAAAAATACCCAGTGGCCACAACAATGAACTTGAGCATACCAACAATCATGAAGATGACACTGAACCGGACAACATTTTGTTCTGTTGTTCATAGGGTCACTCAGAGCCAACTTGTTAGCAACTAACAGCAACAGCAACAACCACCCCCTTATGTAAGAATACAGTGAAATGATGGATAAGGACAAGCCTAGTACAGTCTTGGCACATAGTAGGTGCTTCATAAGTTTTCTCTTAGAATTTTCTTGCTCTTACATCTCTAGCCTTCCTTGTCATCTATAGGAATAGAATTGATTTATTTATGAGGGGGGGAATTATGCTTATAGGGAGAACAAGATCCTTCTCTTAGCTGGTCTGAAGGACCCCTGCTTTTGCTGGTAGGACTACAAACATTTTTTCAAAAAAATAGGTCGCAGGTGGGAGGGGCAGCTGCTGAGCTGTGGGCCAACTGGAGCTGCCCAGTTTCCTGTGGGTGTGGTAGAGGGGAGGGCCTACCTAGGGTGGGCTCCCCACCTCCCTTGGTTGTGGCCCCCACAGCTGGAGGGCTGAGGAGGGCAGTAGTCATGGTGACAGCACATTACTATTCCAGACTTCCCAAGAGGATTGGGGGCCCAGTCGAGAGCTGGGGGAGGGGAGGATGGGGCTGGCTGGGGCCCACCCTGCAGGGATAGGGAGAAGCTGAGGCTGGCTTGCTCTCCCAGCCAGCTGACCCTGTTATTTTTAGCTCTGGAATGCTCCTCCCAAGCCCCTTCCTGTTCTGTTTTTCTTGTTTCTGGGTCCTTGTTTGTCTTCCAGAAACTCAACTCGGGTAGCAGGATGAAATGAGGGTTGGAGTGTCACAAAGCAGGGACTGGGCTGGAGCTGGGCTAGGGGAGAGGTGGGATGTACCCCTTCCCCCAGCTGCCACCTTGGGACCAGACCAGTTGCAGTAGAGTTGATTCCCACTCAAGGGGACCCCATGTGTGTCAGAGTAGAACTGTGCTCCATAGGGTTTTCAATGGCTGATTTTCTGGAAGTAGATTGCCAGGCCTTTCTTCCAAGGCACTTCTGGATGGCTCAAATCTCCAATCTTTCATTTAGCAGCTGAGTATGTTAACTGTTTGCACCACCCAAGGACTCCCCTCTACACCTAAAAACAAAAAACAAACCATTTGCCAGTCAAGTTGATTCTGACTAATGGCGACTCCAATGTCTTGCAGCATAGAACTGCACTCCATAGGGTTTGGGTGGTGTAAATGGTTTTTGCTGTACTACTAATCGAAAGGTTGGCAGTTCGAACGCAGCGCACCCAGTGGTGCCATAGAAGAAAGGCCTGGTGATCTGCTTCTGTAAACATTACATCTAAGAAAACCCTAGGGAGCAGTTCTACTCTAACACGTGGGGTCTTCATGAGTCAGGATAGACTCAGTGGCAATGGGGGGAATCTTGTGGAAGTAGATTGACAGGCCTTTCTTCCGTGCCACCTCTAGGTGGATCTGAATCACCAACCTTTCAGTTAGAAGTCAAACGCAAACCGTTTGTGCCACCCGGGGGCCTGGCCTACCCCCTGGAGACTGTCTTTTCTTCCTTTCTCCATTTTCTGAGTTTGAAGCAGGTCTGGCTCCGGGGAATCTGGGCTTTCACCAGGTTGTCCCCTCCTCCCTCTTCATCGCCACTGGCAGACCTCTAAGGAGCTTGTCCACACCCAGCTCCCAGCCGAGGCCTAGGGCAGCACCCAGTGCTCAGCACCCAGGCCTGGCCAGCCCCGTCCTTTCATTACTTTTCCTTCTGGGGCCTCAGGTGAGGTCATACCTTGGGTGGGGTTGGTAGGAAGGGTCACCCCTCGGGCCCCCGCCCTAGGTCAGGACACACTGAATCCCTCGAAGGAACGCCTTTGTGAAAACCAAGAACAGGAGCAGCGGGACTGGGACAAGGAGCTGGTGTGCACTGTGGACTCCTCGGTTGCCTCATCTGTAAAATGGGAACAGTAACAGTTCCCTCTCCTAGCACTGTGGGGAGACTGCGTGAGCTGCTGGACAGAAACCACTCACAGACATATGGGAACTGCTTCATAAATGTTAGCAGTGCTGTTATGATGGGATCGGTGACATCCCTTGGGGGTGCTTGTAGGGTACTGATGGTGCATGAGTCTCCTGGAGTCTTGTTAGTGCCAATTGGAGAAGTCATACCCTTCCCCATTTCTCCCTTGGGCCTGTATCTAATCCCCCAGCTTTCTCCCACTGGCCCGTCGCCCTCCCTCCCTCAGTGCAAAGGTGGTGGTCTGTACCAATGCTGGGGATGAGAGAAGCTTTGATGCAAGGCCAAGGGGGCTGTCTGAGGAAAAGGCCTTCCAGATATATGCCTCCTGCAAGCCCCTCAATCACAGACCCCAGACCTCACAGCCAGCAGAGGAGAGGGGGTCCCAGCTGGAGAGGGAGTAGGAGAGCCAAGGGGAAGGGGGTATAATGCTCATATTTCCTGCCATGAATTCCTGACTAGAGTGAGGATGCTGTCTCTTTCTACCCTTTGGGCTTCCTTATAAGGAGTCCTGGTGGCACAATGGTTAAGTGCTCGGCTGCTAACCAAAAGGTTGCTGGTTCAAACCTACCCAGCAGCTCCACAAGAGAAAGACCCAACAATCTGCTCCCATAAAGATTATAGCCTAGGAAGCCCTATGGGGCAGTTCTACTGTGTCATACGGGGTCGCTAGGAGTCAGAATCGACTCCACTGCACTCAACAATGAGCCTCCTTATAGTAAAAGCCCATCAGCCCCCGTGGGGGGCCTGGCATTGCCTGGAGCTGGAATTCCAGGAAAGAAGCCGAGGCCGCTCCCTGGGAGCCTGGTAATTGTGAGCTGAAGGAACTGCACCGTATTCTGGCCACTGGCCACGGTCAGTGAGTCAGTACGTGCTTTTTGTGCTCTTACTGTGCTCTGGGCTTAGAAGAGGAGAACCAGAAAGACAGAGGCCAGGGCAGAGCTGTGTGTGGAAGGTAGGGGTAGGGGTGCCCAGGCAGGTCCTGGGTGAAGGCAGGGAGGGGGTGCCATCTGGTGCAACTGCTGTCCCCTGGGCGTGGGACTGACACCACTTGGAGGTGGAAAGGGGGCAGCAGCTGCCTTATCCCGGGAAAGGCAGTGACCTTTAGAACAGGAGACAGAAATAGCCCGGAAGAGGACAGCAACGTGTGTGGAGAGTGCCCTGGCCGGGCCAGGGGCAGGCCCAGACATGAGCAAGGGAGGAGAGCGTAAGTCTCAGCCCAGCAGGGCCAGACTGGGCTGGGCATTTCGTAGGCCTTCTCTCATTTATTTCCTACCTCAGGCCTAAGTATTATCATCTCCATTTTACAGATGAGGAAACTGAGGCTCAGAGAGGCCAAGCTCGTACTCAGCAAGTTGGAACGGGACCAGGTCTAGCTGCTGTCACAGTCCATTTGGTCGCACCTCGTTGCCGTCATGGGATGGGGATGCACAGCTAAACCTGTGCTCAAGACTGACTGGACGCAGTGGAGGAGGAAAACCTCCCGCTGAGGCCTAGAGGCCCTGAGAGCTGAGCCTTGACTACATGCGCTTATTAAATGACCCCAGCGCCCCTTCACCTTGGCTGCCTGTGACCACCGTTGCTTCCCTTCCTGCTCATAGAAAGAGGGAGGGTTACCTGTTTGCCCTCCCCCAAACTGTGCTGGGCTCAGGGCTGGGCGGAGCCCCCGGGGACCCCTCCTCTGTGGCAGTGGCAAGGTCAAGCTTGGGGGAAAGGCCCTAGCTGAAGCCGAGATCTGGGAGGGTGACAATAACAGGCTCAAAATAACACGCTGGCTGGCTCCCTCTTCTCCCTCCCCGCTGGCTGCCAGCTTCTCAGCCTCAGCAGCTCCCAGCTGTTTCTGCTTATCGGAAGCCAGGGAGGCTGGTTGCCTGGATACCAGCGCTTCTGATTAGCGTTTGGGTCCTTCAGGGGCAGGCAGAGTGGCTGCATCCCCAACCAGGGGGCATGGCATCCCAGGCCCTTCACACCAGCTCTCAGAAAGGTGGCAAGGGAGGGTTGGGGTGGGGGGGTGGGAATGCTTACGGAAAAGACTCCCCTTGCCAGCAGTTGTCTCAAAGGGGTCTTTGGAGCCAGAGAGATGACTGTTGAAATCTGTACCCTGCTAATTTGTTGGCTATGTGACCTTAGCCATGTTAAATTCTCTGAGCCTCTGTTTCTTTATTTATGAAGACAGGATAAATAGCCCTACCTCAAAGAGTTGTTTAAAGAGTAAATGTGATGATTAGGTGAATGCTCATGGGAATAATAATACTGATCCCCTGCCCCCACCCACCATGGTTGGGTCTCTTTTGGACCTGCTGTATGTGTATCCTCGAGAGAAGTGGTGTGGGGTCATCAAGGCAGGCAGCTGGGGAGCATGGGGTGGGGTGTGTGTGTTACACCTGCCTGGTGTCTCCTGTACCCCAGTTAGGGGTTGAGGAGATAGGATGGGGTGGGGACTGACTGCGCTTCACCTGGGAAGTGCTTCCTGTCCTTTAAGAGTAAAAGGAAAGCAAGCTCAGCGTCTAGCCAAGTAGTGGATGTTCCAGTCCAGGGTCCTTCTGGCCAAGGGAGAAGATGTGAATGGATTGCAGGTGGAAGATTAAAGGAGAGGGCAAACACAGCCCAGCATTGCAAGCTGTCCCAGGTGCCTGTCACCAGCCCTGGGGTGGCAGCCAAGAGGAGTGGGCTCAGGAGACAGGAGGGCCAAGGGCCAGTGGTTCCCAAGGGAACTTCTTCAATTGAAAGGCTGATGAGGCAGACCCCAGGGCTGGGAGATGGGGCAGGACTGAGGGAGGCTGGAGAAACCTGAGCTCATTCTGTGGAGAGGGCTGTTCCCAAGCTCATTTCTTGGCTCTCTGGAGCCAGGCCCACAGAGTGGACAGTGAGTCTGAATGAGAAGCAGTAATCAACCCAAGGACTCAAGTGGCCCCAAGAGGCATATGAAGCCATCGTGGAGCCTCTTCTTGTCTCTCTTTATTTAGGAAAAGGGCCAACTAATAACGTGTTTAGTGCTTCTGTTCTACCTCCTAGCTCATTGCATAGTGCCTGGGTCTTAAAAGGTTGCAAGCGGCCATCCAAGGCCTCTATTGATCTCTGTTCATCTGGAGCAACAGAGGAAGAAGGAGAGTCAGGAATAGGAGGAGGATACGGAATGTGTGGCTAATTGCCTCCATGAACAACTGTCTCCTTTGCCATGAGACCAGAACAGGATGGTGCCCAGCTACCGTTACTGAACATTTTGATCAAAGATTCTATAGAAGAATCCTGATCAAAAGGGGAGAACTGCAGAACAGAATTTAAAATACTCATAGATTCCAGACTTTCTGGAGCCATGGAGGCTGGATGAACCCCCAAAACTATTGCCCTAAGATAATCTTTAAACTTTAAACTAAAAATATCCTCTGAAATCTTCTTAAAACCAAACAATAGTTTAGCTTAACTAGTAAAGAATGCCTGCCTTAAGCATTGTGTTCTTTTAAGATCTATCTATATGTGATAAAACTGACAACAGCAACGCAAAAGATTAAGAAATTTAAGGGGCAATGAGTTTGTGTTAATGGGGGAGGAACAACAGGAAAAGGAGGGTGGGAATGGTTGCACAACTCGAAGAATGTAATCAATGTCACTGAACTGTACATGTAAAAACTTGAACTGGTGTATGTTTTTGCTATATATATTCTCAACAACAACTAAAATAAAATAAAATAATTATTACAAAAAGAAAAGGAAAAGGGCCGAGAAGAAAAGGGAGGGTGGGAGGAGCAGGGCGAGGCACACTCTCACCAGGCCTGTACTTTTTCACCCTCTGAATGGAGTGTGAGATCAGCTCATGGCTATGGGCAGCAAGGAGAGTGGAGCCCATGAATAATGCAGAGAGGTGCAGGGGCAGCTAGAAAATGGTTCCTGTTTCATCAAAGAAGGGAACAAGCCTTGAATACAAAGCGGAGGGAGGCTGGGGGCTGGGGCGGGAAGGGAGAGCTTGTGCTGCCCTTGGGGCTCTGGGCAGAGTCTTTCCATAAGGTCCAGGTGCCAGCCCCTGCCTCTCGGTGGCGTCTGCAGCAGTCCTGGGCACACAGACGGGCAGAATCCTGGGCCTTGCCTCAGGTCTGGCCTTCCAGTTGGTTAGGGCTTAGAAGGCAACGCGCACCCATCAGCACCTTCACAGAGGTGCTGGCGGGGCAGCCAGGGTGGAAGGAAGTCTTGGAGATGAGCTTTCTGGGGAAACTGAGGAAGCTCTCAGAGACGTCATGGGGAAGGGGGGGGCACTACCAGCAGCTTAGGAATTTGGGAATTGGGAATGCTGGGGGTGGGGAGGTGCTGCTTCGGAGTAAAAGGAGAAAGTAAACCCTGGAAGGAGGGATGTAGAGTGTGGAAAAAGGCACCCATTTCTCCTCACACGCAGGGCTGTCCTGCTTCAGGAGGCAAGAGGGCACTATCTCAGTTTCCCAAGGCTGCTGTAACAAAATACCACAAAATGGGTAGCTTTAAACTACAGAAAGTTATTTTGTCACAGTTCTGGAGGCTAGAAGTCCAAATCAGGGTCTTGGCAATATGAATGCTTTCTGGGGGCTTTGAGAGAGGAACTGCTCCATACCTTTCTCCTATCTACTAGCGGCTGCCGACCTTCCTCACTTTGCGGTTTGTAGATGGATCCTCAGATACTGTCTTCCTCCTGTGTGTGACTCTGCGTCTGCTCTGCCCTTTCCTGGACACCACTCAGAAGGAATTAGGACCTACCTCATTAACTGAGAACATCTGCAGAGAAAAACTCTTATTTCCCCAAACAAGGTCCCGTTCACCAGTGCAGGGGTTAGGATGTCAACCTATCTTTTTAGGGGATATGATTCAATCCATAACAAGCACCTGGTCACAAAAACCCTCAGAGTCTGTACATCTGGACTTTTTCCTGAGTTCAATGGGAATCCATGGAAGGATTTTAACAGGAGAGGGACAAGATCAGATTTGGAGCGTGAGCAAATTCACTCGGGCTGCTAGGCGGAGACTACAGGGTGACCAGAAAATCCGGAAATACTGATAATGTCACTTTATTTATTTATTGAATGGCATTTATTTATTTGATCCTGTATGATGTATTTGCCTCTGCTTGCAGACCTGGTGGCCACGCTGAGATTTGGAGGGAAAAGAGAGGATGCAGAGGCTAGTTAAGGGGCCATCAGAATAATCTGGGTGCAAGAGGCTGGTGGTGGCAGAGGCCTGGGCCAGAGCAGAGGGTGGAGAGGTGTTCAGGAGGTAGAAATGACTACTCTTGGTGGCTGATTAAATGGGAGTGGGCAGGAGGGTAGAGAGGCATCACAGGAGATTTATGGCTTCTGTTTTAGATAATGGGATGCTGGGGGATGGCAGTGCCTCCAATCCAGAAAACAAGCTTTGAAGCTGGGATAGAGGCGAAGATGCTGAGTTTGAAATTCCTGTGAGACAATCAGCTGGCAGCTGGAAATCTGGGTCTGGAGTTCGAGAAGACCCTTACCCAGGCTGGGCCTTGCTGCTGAGATGGGCCACAGGCATACAGGTCTTTGGTGCCACTCCTGGCCCTGCCTCCCGCAGCCTGCAGGAAGAAGGGGCTGGGCAAGGCTCTATTACAGAGCTTCTAGCCGGGCCCTGGGCTATGGCCAGGAGGCCCTCTCTGCTGCCTTTGCTCCTTGACCTCTGAAGCCAGAGCATCCAGAAGGCTTTCTTCTCTCTCTGCTTGCTGCCCCAGAAGGAGACTTTCGCATGGGCAACACCCCAGGAGAGAGTCTTCCTCCTCCCACCACCTTCCCCTCTGCCAGCAACAAGCCCTGAGGGGCTCGGGGCCCCAGGCAAGCACGAGGGGATGCCCCGAGGTGGTGGGGCTGCCGGTGGACAACATTCCCACCCGGGGTAGTGTTTACCTCTCTCTGCTGCCTCCCAGCCCCGAGGGGCTCCCAGGCCTCTTCCACTGTCACCCAACTCAGCACAACCGCCCCATGGAGAAGGTTTCCCACACATGTGTCCCCAGACAGCATAAGCAGGCAAATAATCCAATTACAGAAGCAGATAGCCTGGAGAGGGGGGCAGACAGCCTGTGAGCAGCCAAGTGAGGGAGAAAGGAAACACGTTCAGCTGACATTGGAGGGTTAGGGGCAGAGAAGCCTGAAAAGGCTTCGAACATAGGGAAAGGCTTCGGAACGGGGAATCAGAGAGGAGGAGGCTCTGGGGCTGGCGAGAGACAGAGGGTCCCAATGACCTGGTGAAAACAGGTAGGCGTTAGGCCACATGGGAAAGAGAAGAATGTGAATCATTGAATCTCATTCACCCACTACAATCTCATTCATCCATGCAAGCTTCATTCGTTTACCCATCTACAAGGCTCCAGGGAATTTTCTGAAGATGCAGAGAGAACACTGTCCTGGTCCCAGAGTAGCTCATGGCAATGATGGGGCAGACATAGGACAGGGCAGTAGGGTGGGTGCCACAGGACCCTTAACCCAGGCTAGAAGGTTGTAGGAGTCAGTGTCCAGGAAGCCCTCCTGGAGGTGGTGGTACCCAGCTGAAACTATCTTAAGGGAGAAGTAGGAGACATGGCAGGGAGAGGCGGGTAGGAGAATTCTAGGGAGAGGAGCAGCTGTGGAAAGGCCCAGAGACAGGAGAGAGCCTGGTGCTTCCTGAGAGCGGGGTTAGCTCAGTGTGGCTTGAGAACGATGTGTGTGCACACGTGTGCATGTGTGTGCACCTACATGCTCAGAATGGCAAGAAGTGAGACAAGGCACCACAAGCAGGTAAGGGCTGGCTTGCCAAAAGCCCTGTGTGCTAAGCCGCAAATTTTGGGCCTTGTTTTGAATATACTGGAACTCATTTAGATGACATGGAAAGACATGGTAAGATTTGTTTTGAGGACAGATTGGGCTGACAAGGAGACTGGAGCTGGAAAGCAGGTAGTTAGAAAACCTTTGCATTAATCCACGCTGGAAATAATGCAGGTTTGCCGGGAAGCTACTAAGGGCCACACTTCTATGGCCTCAGTTACCACGTGCCAGGCATAGTTCTCTGCTCTTTACAGAGAGTAACTCACTAATCATCACACCAAAAAACCAAAACCAAACCCACTGTTGCCGTCGATTCCGACTCATAGTGACCCTGTAGGACAGAGTAGAACTCCCCATGGGGTTTCCAAGGCTGTTATCTTTTTTTTTTTTGCCAGTGTGAAAATAGTATTTTTCATTTTAAAATCAACATAGAAAATAAATACATAGGAAAACCAGGACTCAGGAAGAAGAACCATGTTGGAGGGCTCAAAGATTGGTCAGTATCACAGAAATGATATGTTTCCCTGTTCCCTCCCCATCACACATGCTTAGAGTCCGTATATTCAAATACACACAAGCTTACATGCCCATACGCATATTTTTATCAGCTCTACTTGTGATACCAAACCAAACTAAACCCATTGCCGGCGAGTCAATTCCAACTCATAGCGACCCTATTGGACAGAGTAGAAGTGCCTCATAGGGTTTCCAAGGCATGGCTGGTGGATTAGAACTCCCGACACTTTGGTTACTAGCCAAGCTCTTAACCACTGTACCACCAGGGCCCCCGACTTGTGATAGAAAGTCATCAACTTCCTTGAACTATCACCTTCTCAATAAGGCCCACCTAGACACTGTATTTAAAATTGCAACCCTTTTCCTCCCTCTCTCCCCACACACCTGATCTCCTAACTATAGCTTTTTTTTTCTATAGAACTTAGCACCTTCTTTAGTTTACTTGAGGAGCCCTCGTGGCACAGTGGTCAAGCGATCAGCTGCTAACCAAAAAGTCAGCTGCTCAAACCCACCAGCTGCTCCATGGGAGAAAGATGTGGCAGTCTGCTTCCATAAAGATTACAGCCTTGGAAACCCTATGGGGCAGTTCTACTCTGTCCTACCGTGTCGCTATGAGTTGGAATCAACTCAACAGCGTGGGTTTGGTTTTGGGTTAGTTTACTTATTTAACAAGTTTACTGTTATTGTCTTCCCACACTAGGGTAGACATTTTTTGTTCTTTCTGTGCCAGGCACATAACCATACTTGTTGAATTGCTGCATGTTCGTGAAGGAGAAGCTGGAAATGATCTGGGCATGGATGCTGCCTAGGTGTTCCAAGAAGAGAGGTTAAATATGATGACAACTTTGTGGTCTTAACCACATTTTGAAACCACAACTTGATTTGGTTGCTCTCATCTCCCACCTTTTAAAGTAGATCCAGCCAAGTAGAATTGAGCACCTTTATGAAATCTTCAATGTGTCATGTTTAAAGATTGAGTTTTGAAGATAGCACAAAAGGCCAGGCTGTAATCTTTGCAGAAACAGATTGCCACATCTTCCTCTCATGGAGTGGCCGGTGGGTTCAAACGCCAAACTTTTGGTTAGCAGCCAAGCGCTTTAACCACTGCACCACAAGGGCTCCTTAACACAACAATCCTATGAAGTAGGTACTACTTTTATCCCCACTCTGTAGATCAGGAAACTGAGGCCCAGAGAGATGCAGTGTATTAGTTTCCTAGGCCTGCAAATTACCCCAAAGTGGCTGGCTTAAAATAACAGAATTTATTTTCTCACAGTTCCGGAGTCTAGTAGTCTGCAATCAAGGTGTGGCTGGGCTATGTTCCCTCTGAAGTCTCTGGGGGAAGATCCTTCCTTGCCTCTTCCAGCTTCTGGTAGGCCCAGACGTTCCTCAGTTTGTGACAGAATGACTCTAATGTTTGCCTCAGTCTTCACGTGGCCATCCTCTGAGTCTGTGTCTCTTCTCTTCTTATAAGGAGAAGATTAGGATTAGGACCCACTCTACTCCAGTTAAAGGAGCCCTGAGGGTGTAATAGTTAAGAGTTCATCTGCACCAGCAGCTCCTTGGAAACCCTAGGGGGCAATTCTATTCTATCCTATAGGGTCTCTATGAGTCAGAATTGGCTTGACGGCAGTGGGTTTGGTTTTTGGTTCTACTCCAGTTAAAGGAGCTCTAGTGGCACAGTGTTTAAAGGACTTGGCTGCTAACTGAAAGTTCAGTGGTTCGAATTCACCAGCTCCTCTGCAGGGGATAGAAGTGGCAGTCTGCTTCCTTAAAGATTACAGCCTTGTAAACCTTGTGGGACAGTTCTACTCTGTCCTATAGGGTCACTAGGAGTCGGGATCGACTCCACCGCAGCGGGTCTAGATTTTTTTCTTCGCCCGTATGACCTCATGTTGACTTAACTAATAACATCTTCAAAGACACTATTTCCAGACTAGGTCACATTCACAGATACCGGGGGTTGGACCTTCAAGGTATCTTTTAGCAGACACGATTCAACCCATGACAGGCAGTAACACTCTGAAGTTCCGCTAACTCAGCAGAGAAGCCAGGATTCAGTCTGGCCCCAAAGTCTGCATTAAACGGAAAGGCCCTGGCTGTCAGGATGGCAGGATATCAAGCAGGACCGGGAAAGCTCCTTGGGGTGGTGGGGATAAGGGAGAGAGAGAAATCAGAGGTGAAGGTGAGGGAACGGGTATCCCTCTCTCACTTCAAAAACCCGAGACTCAGAGAGGAGGACGGTGGCGTACCTAACTTGGGCAGTGACATTCAAAGCACTGAGGGAAAAGGCAGGCCCAGTCCTACAGGTGAGCCTGAAAGGAAGCGTTCAGCTGGCCTGGGAGGCTCTGGAAAATGAAATTCTGGTGGTGTAATCACAAAAGGTCTCCGTGAGAAAGAGAAGGGGAGGAGCCTGGAGAGACGAGTGGATCATCGCCAAGTGGGCAGATGAGCTCAGACCTGAGAAGGACACATTCAAAGCTGCAGCAAGGGCGCACTGACAAGGGCAAGAATAAAGGAGACACCGCAACAGCTAGAACAGAACTGGGCATGTCGGATCCCCCACAGAGAGGAGGCTGGCAGACAGGGCCAAGAAAAAAACAGTTTTTGAGGGTAGGGGAAGGGAAGGAAGGTAGTTGGTGTTTTTTTTTAATTGTGATTTAGGTGAAAGTTTACAGAGCAAATTAGTTTCTCCTTCAAAAATATATACACAAATTGTTTCATGGCATTGGCTGCAATCCTGCAACGTGTCAGCACTCTCCCCCTTTCCTTTCTATCCCGGGTTTTCCGTGTCCAAAAAAAAAACAAAACAAAAAACAAAAAAACGCATTGCCATCGAGTCGATTCCAACTCATAGCGACCCTATAGGACAGAGTAGAAATGCCCTATGGGGTTTCCAAGGAGCGCCTGGCGGATTCAAACTACCAACCTTTTGGTTAGCAGCTGTAGCTCTTAACCACTGTGCCACCATGGTTTCCTTTCTGTGTCCTTTCGTCCAGTTTTCCTGTCCCCTCCCACCTTCTTATCTTTGTTCCTGGGCAAGTGTTGCCCATTTGGTCTCGTATACTTGATTGATCTAAGAAGCACGTTCCTCAGTGTATTATTGTTTGTTTTATAGGCCTGCCTAATCTTTGGCTGAAAGGTGAACTTTGGGAGTGGCTGCAGGTCTGAGTTAAAAGGATGTCTGGGGACCATAGTCTCAGGGATTCCTCCAGTCTCTGTCAGACCAGTAAGTCTGATCTTTTTTGTGAATTTGATCATTTGTTCTACATTTTTCTTCAACTCTCTCCGGGACCTTCTGTTGCAATCCTAGTCAGAGCAGTCAGTATGGGCACCATCTAGTTCTTCTGATCTCAGGGTTGTATAGGCTGTGGTTCATGTGGACCATTAGTCCTTTGGACTAATTGCTCCCTTAAGTCTTTAGTTTTTTTCTCTCTCCTTTGCTCTGGACTAGAAGAGACCAATAGTTGTATCTTAGATGGCCACTTGCAAACTTTTAAGACCCCAGATACTACTCACCAAAGTAGGATGTAGAACATTGCCTTTAAGAACTATGTTGTGCCTATTGACGTAAATGTCCCCCGAGTCTATGGTCCTTTGCCTTCGAGCCTGGGAACTTCATCCTATGTTGTGCTTAGCAATGTCTAAGAAGTTTCCTCAACTGTGCCACTTGTGTGTGTGTGTGTTTCTTTTTTCAGTTTTAATAGAACCAGGAAGAGCTGCTTGTGAGTGAGGGCTGACTTAGCGTTCATGGATAACAGATATACCTAGATGCTATTTGTCATTGGTAGTCCCTGGGTGGTGCAAACAGCTAATGCACTAAGTTGCTAACTGAAAGATTGGAGGTTGGAGTCCATCCGGAGGTGCCTCTAAAGAAATGCCTGGCAATCTACTTCTGAAAAACCAGCCATTGAAAACCTTATGGAGCACAGTTCTACTCTGACACACATGGAGTCAGCATGAGTCAGAATCAACTCAACAGCAACTGGTTTGTTTGTCATTGATCTTCTCTGTAAAGATAATGGAATGAGGAGCATATATATACAAATATATAGTGTAAAGGATAGCACAAATACTAGCAAGAGGGACTTGAAACTCAAGATTGGGGAGATGAGATACTTGTAAGGTGGTGATATCTCTGTCACTGGAGGTATTCAAGCAGAGGCTGGAGGCGCCTCTCTCATCAGGGAGTTATAGAGGAGATTCTTCTGAGACTTTATAGTGGACACAACCCAGTTAAGATTTGCCAGGCCTTCTGACCCTTAGTTCCACTCCACCATAGTGAAGAGAAGCCAATGCTATCCCAAAGCTACTCTCGCTCTGCTTTGGTGAGGAGGCAGTAGAAATTGAGCATCTCTGAGCCTCTGTTTAGGCTGGGCCATCATGGACATATCAGAACCTTGTGATGTGGTGGTTTTCTTGGTGTGAAGGTTTTTAAGCTTTATTTTTATTACCAAGCACTGAATACAAGACCCTGTTACCAAATCTCCTGACCCCCACCCCTTCCCCAATCCCCAGTCGGTCCCTAACCCTCCCTCCATCTCATGCCCACCTACCTGTCTTTGGCCTCCCATCGTCCCTGCCTCTAGCCCATTCCTGTCTACGCATGGTGGTTCCATTGCTCCTCAAGGAGCAAGGCAGCCCCTCTGCCCAGTGGGGAAGCTGGACAGAGACAGATAACAGCAACGCCATGGGGAGCGTGGGGAGCATAGTCTCCCTCTTTTCTCCTCCTTTCTCCCTCCTGCCCCTCTCCTCTTTGTCTCCTCCTTATCCATCTCTATGCCTTTACAGCTGGCAAGATCTGGTCTCTGGAGATGAGCCTCCCCTGTCGTCTGTCTATCCATCAAATGGGGATAGGTGGTATCATCAGGATGCTCTCTCAGGCCCCTTCACTGGACAATCCACGATGCTAATTCCTCCCAAGCAGTTCGGTTTCCTGAGGTCCCTGCAGTCTGCTCCCTGTGTGTTGGCTGCAGGTTGGGAGAAGGAAGCAGAGAAGTCTGTCCTTGCTGAGGAGATGAATCCGCGTGATGTTTTCTTTGACCTTGAGCATCTCTTCTGCCTGCCCTGCCTCCAGTGGGGCAGGGAGCTGGAACTTGACTGTCCTTGGCACTGTCAGCCCAAATGCAGCTTGCAGACATTTCCTGGGGCTGCTGTGTTTTCTCCCCATTGAGTCATACCACCAATTTAGGGTCTGGGAGACAGGGTGTGGGTGTGGGTGTAGGAGGGGATGCCAATGCCCACGTTCAGGGGGGAACTGGGCTGAGGTTGGAAGAGGCCTACCTGGGCATTGGTATGTGTTTTTCGGCCACTGTCACCATCACTGTCACCTTGATATACAGCCAATGCCATGGTCTCACTCTTGGCCCTTACCTGGGCCAGTGGCCTTTCCCTCCTGCTCTTCTGACTTAAGATCTCTGGTGGCTCTTTCACTCGATGGGTTCCAATCACTACGACTGTCTGTGTGACACTTGGAAAGCCACTTCACCTCTCTGGGCCCCAGTGTGTGACATTAGAGGTCTCATCAGATCGCCATGCCAGCTGCTCCAGTATCAAGGGAGAAAAGCCTATGGCTTGCTTCGCTCTGACCTCTTCCAAGTTCCCTTCCCTTTTCTTCCCCCAAATCAAATGAATAAACATACTGTTTACCCTTTTTATACATTTAATAAATAGCGCGGCTGGCACAACAGTTAAGTGCTGGGCTGTTAACCATAAAGGTACGTGGTTTGAACTCACCCAGTTGCTCCGCTGGAGAAGGCCTGGCAATCTCCTTCCGTAAAGAGTATAGCCGAGAAAACCCTATGGGCAGCGGCATCACTGGAGGGGTGCTGGGGTACGGACCACACGGGATGACACTGTCAGAGGGGGTGACACCAAAATGACTATCTGTAAAAATATCCCCGTAGATATTCATAACAACAAGAACATTTTTCGTAAGCCCGGCTTACATGTTTCAATATACCTACAAGGCTAAAACTCTCCACTGATTTACTTTTTGAACCTTCTAATGCGCTCCAGTCAGAGCTGTCATTATTACCCAATTACAATGATGCTTCAAATCACGTGGTTTCGTCTGCATACACTGTTACTCTTGTTGCTGCTGGTGTTTTTAGAGTCACTGATTTTGTCAAATTTTCTGGTGTTTTAGCTACAATATTGTGGTAATCAGTATTTGTGAACTTATGTCACTAACTTTTTTGAGAATGAGGTGGTAATTAAAGGAAAAGAAGAAGTGATATACAGGAATTACAATTTATGAGTAACATTAATAAAAAAACATTACTAAGGATTCTGTATGACCTGGTATGGGAGGAGATCCACCGGGGGGGGGGGTGACACCATGAGTTACCGCACTGGGTGACATCACCCCTAGTGATGCCACTGCTTATGGGGCAGTTCTACTCTGTCACATGGAATCACCATGAGGTGGAATCGACTCGACGGCACCCAACAGCAACAATAGTGAACAATTTCATGCATGGTCACTAAAAAAAAGAGGCAAAAAAGGAATAGTAAGAGCTACCGCTGAGAAAACAATCAATATTAAAATGTTGGTGCATATAATTTTCTCTCTCTCTCCTCATGCATTCCTCAGGCATGCACTGAGGATTCATCAGCAACAAGACGGGCAGAGTCTCTACCCTTTAGGTGCTTGCATGCCAGTGGGAAAAATTACACATAATCTATACAGCATCTACAGACAAACAAGCTCCAGCTTTCTGCACATGCTCCCTCTCCGTCTCTACCTCTGTTGCCATTGATTTTCTTCCTCGAGAATCCTTCCTTTTCTTCTATGCATCTGTGCTTTGGCAAAGCAGACTTAGGCCACAACGCAAAGATGTCGGGGCAAACATCTGGGGTCAGCTTTATGCGGAAGTTGCCCCTGTTGGGGAGAAGGCAGCACCCACCCTTTGTCTGGGGCAGGATTCCCTTGGGCCCTGGCCTAACAGAGTGCTTAGGGCTGTCTGTGCCTCTGGGCCTTGTGTCAGAAAACCCACATTCTGGTGTGTGGAAAGAAGAGCCTTTGAAGAAGCACTTCCCTGGACTGACAGAAAGGTCCGGTCACAGGTGTCGACCCACATGGCAACTGCCGAGCCAGGGGCAAGGACCCAGTTTGCTCCTTTGGAGCCTGGGGCCGGTCCCTGCCCTTTTGTTGCATCCCAAGTGGTGTGAAGGAGAAGTAGGGGGCGGAGAGGCAGCTTAAGAAGGGAAAGTGACAGGAGAGGAGAAGGAGGGAGGAAAACCAGCCTCGTTTCCATAGCAACCACACACGTGAGCCAGCTGCTGTCACCACGGCAACAAGGGTAGCCTGCTCAGAGGCTGCGCTGTCTCGAGGGAAACACAGTTTTTGACAAAAAATACCCTTTGATAAAAATAAAGAAAAAATAATGAAAGGCACCCTCTCTGGGATTCAGGGGCACTGCCTAGTGAAGTGACAAAAGAGAGGAGGGGGTTGGGCTGTGGAGGAGGAGGCTGCCGGTGCTCGAGTGGACAGCCGCTTCTGCACACTGCTGCAGAGAATTGCAGAGTCAGTGTTTTAGAGCTGGAGGGGGTGTTGGAGATCATCTCGTTGACCCCCATGTGACAGATGAGGGAGGGAGGCCCAGGGAGGGAGGCCAGCCGCTCACACAGGGTCCTGGGGCAGGAGGAACCCCCTCAGGAAACCCAAAGCAGAAGGGAGGGGACATGCTGGCTTTGTGGGGTGGCTGAGCACAGCCTGGGGATTTTGGTCTTCAGGAGTCAATGTGTTGTGATTGGGAGAGATGAGAGGCCAGCAGCCAGGTCTCAGCCCCTTAGCTGTGGCAGGGAGTCTCTCTCTTCCTCTCCCTTTACCTCATACCTCTGCTAAGTTTCGCCACCAGGATGTTGGCTGTGTCCCTGGGGTCCAAGCCCGGATAAGTCCCCAGCAAGGTGGGAGAGAAATCGCCAGCCAGGACCACAAAGGAGCTTCCCACTTTAAAGAACAAAACCAGTTGTTGTCCAGTTGACTCTGACTCATGGTGACCCCATGTGTGTCAGAGCAGAACTGTACTTCATAAGGTTTTCAATGGCTGATTTTTCAGAAGTAGATCACCAGGCCTTTCTTCAGAGGCACCTCTGGGTAGATTTGAACCTCCAACCTTTCAGTTAGCAGCCAAGCATATTAACCCTTTGCACCACCCCGGGACTCCTGTCGAAAGACAGGGAAGGGGAAAAGAGTGGGAAAGATCCCGAGAGAACTGGGCAGCCTTCTCCAGGGAATGCCACACTGGCCTAGAATCTCAGCATGGCGGGGGTGGGACGGCAAGGAACCTTCATGGGGCACTGGCTCTAGACTAGATACTTGGGAGGGGTCAAATCCAGGGAAAAGCAGTCAAGACACGGCCAGCACAGGAAGGTGAGTTGTTACTGCCGTGTGCCGTCAAGTAGATTTCAGCTCATAGTGACCCTATATGATGGAGGAGAACTGCCCCGTAGGGTTTTCTAGGCTGAAAACTTTATGGAAGCAGATCACCCGGTCTTTTCTCCTGCTGGGTGGGTTCATTCGAACCACAGACCTTTCCATTAGCACCTAAGCACTTAACCATTGTGCCACCAGGGCTCCTAGGAAAGTGAGGGGACCCCCCCAAAAAATCTGGGTTTTTATACAAGGGTTCTGAGCTGCTGGGCCCCTGACCAGATAAGAAAGGCACAGGGTGGGGTTCTGAGCACCTCGCATTTCAACAGAAGCATCTCTGCTGTTATCTGTTTTATCTTTCTCACACGTTCTCTCATTTGTTCCTCTCGACAACCCACAAAGGCAGATGTGCCTGTCCCCCACACAGTGAGGACACAGTCTCAGAGAGGTGAAGCTCCTTGCTCAAGGTCACATGCCCAAGGCCACATGGCTCACCGCTGCTGAGCAAGAATCAAACCCTGGCTCCAGAATGGGATGCCTAGCCCATTTCAAAGGAAGGAAGGAAGGAACTCTGAGCCACAAGCAAAGGCTGTCTCCTTTGCCCTCTCTTTGAAGAGCCCTGAGGCCTGATGCAGTCCTGCCCCAGGTCCCCGTGGCAGTGGCACCAAATGACGCAGGTGAAGGGTATATTCCAGGAAGTAATCTTGTAGCCCCTTTGTCCTGGAGCTCCATTTCCTCTTTCCCTTGAGGCTTTGTGTGCCCTCACCTGGGAGCCTTGGAGGTGAGAGTGAAGGGCAGGAGGCATGACATGGGTTGGGAAGGTGGGACTCCACCAGAACTGTGGGGGTGGCGGGGCAGGAGCGACAGTCCCCCCACCTTCCAGGAGCACTTGGTGTCTCTAGTCAGCTGTCCTTCACTGCCTTCCACCCACCCACCTCAGCCTCTAAGGCAGCGACCACGTGGGTGAGTTGCCATGGAAACCGTGGAGTGCTATCTGAAAGCAATATTGGGTGTAATCTGAGATGGCTGGGGGCTGCGACTGGGATACAATAGGTGGGGTGACTACCACTGTTTGGTTCAAGTCCTCCTAGCTCACCTCTTCCCTCCAGAAACCTCCTGTTTTAGGCCTTACTACCCTTTTTTCCCACAAGATACCTGCCTGCCACGGTCCCGCCGTGCTCCTCTTTCCCCAGCCTTGTTTGTAATCTCAGGCAATACCCTACGGGCCCTGCCTGGCCCTCCAGAGGAAGGATTATCCCTGTTACACAATGCAGGATGGCAAAAAACAGATTACCCTGTCATACAAGGGGCGGGGCCAAACCCCAGTCACTAGCTATCAGGGTGTGTGTGTGGAGAGGGAGCGTCAGGGACGTGGTCCAGTGGAACCTGGACCCCACCCCTCCTCTCCTCTCCACAGGGGTTCAGCGGCAGGAAGCCCGGTGGGCGGGTCAAGTCTGAGGGCTGACCTAGGAAATAGTAAAGTCCTGAGTCTGATCGGAGGGTGAGAGATGGGTTTGCAATGGCCTCAAGGAGGATTTCCCCAAGGCCACACCCCATCCTTCAATGTCCCTGCTCATGCCTGCCTTAGGTGCTGCAATTGCTCTCACTGTCACTGTGTACATCTCCAGACCCAACCCCCCATTCTGCCCTCCCTATCCCAAGTTAAGACTTTTGCGTCTCCACTTTGCTGTGTGACTTGGGGCAAATTACGTAGCCTTTCTGAGCCTCAGCTGCCTCTTCCATGAAGGAGGGATAAGAAAATAACTGCCTCCCAGGGGCTGGGGGTTACATGACACAGTGCATTCAAACTGCTTAGCATAGCACCTGCTGTCAACAAAAACAGAAGCATGATTATGATTATTACCCATCCTTCAACTCCCAGAACAAGCCCCATCTCCTCCTCGAAGCCTTCCTTTTTCCAAGGAGGGAGGAACTGAAGTTTCAAAGCAGCCACCTGGCTCCCGTAAAGATTACAGCCTAGAAAACCCTATGGGGCGGTTCTACTCTGGTACATGGGGTCACTATGAGTCGATTTTCGACTCTTGATGGCACCTAACAACAACCGTGGGCCAAGTGCTTCCCATGCGTTTTCTCATTGCAAACTCACAACAGTCCCAGAAGGAAGGTGCTCTTAATTATCCCCATTTTACAGAGGTGAACACTGAGGTGCAGGGAGGGTCTTGCCCAAGACCACTGGCTCATAAAAAGCAGGGCCAGGATTCATACTCAGCCTGCTGGGTTTCAAAGCCGTGCTGTTTCCACCACAGTGTGCACCCCATACAGTACAGTCCCTCCCCCAGTTGTTTTCCCTCCATTCCAAAGCGGTCATTATGACCTTTATTGCTTTCTGGCCTTCTTCTCACCATGATCCCTGCACCAGGGGCAGAGAGGAAGGTGGCAAACAGACCCAGGGAGGGCAGGGACTGGTTCACCGGCAGCAGGAAGCTGGGAGCCAGCTGGGGCTTTTGCAGGAAACAGGTGACCTGGCATAGGAATTGCCAGGTAGGGAGAGAGTTCCAGGTCCTGGTGGAGATTGGCTGGACTCCAGCTCTCCCAACCCACTCCAATTTTCTGCTCAGCTCTGAACTTGGTTTCTTGTCCCTGACCTCCCAGACTGAGGCTAGGGGCTGGGGCACAGGCTGGAGAGGCAGCAAGTGAAGGCAGGATGAGGAACCTTGACCTGTTTTTGTCTGTTTGGGGACTCGAAGTGTCTTTTTTAGGTGCAGAGGGAGAGAGACAGAGAAGAGGATGGGGACCAGGGGGAGAAGGAAGCAGGAGGGAGGACATGGAGGTGGGGAGGGAGAGAGTCTGAGGAGGAGAGGGTGGAGGGGAAGGAGGCAGAAGAAGGGGAGGGAGGTGGGAGGGGAAGACGCTAAGTGTGATTCTGAGGTCTGAGGAAGAAGAAAGGATGAGAAAGCAAGAAACCAGCTTTGAAGGGAGGATGAAAGGGGGAGGAACTGAGGTTGGTGGGAGAGTGACAGAAAGAGGAGGAAGCTGAGAAAGTGAGAGAGAGCACTGGGGGAAGGGATGATGAAAGATGGGGAGAGGCTGAGGGAAAGAGAGAAAGGAACAAAGACAGGCTGAGCAGCTGCCTCTGCTGCCACCTCCCTCCCGCCAAGTGAAGGCCTCAGAGGGCTGAAGGAACCTGAGCCTGAGCTAGCCAGTGACTCAGCCTCCAGAGCTTCTGCCCCCGCCCATAGACACTTTTTGGCTCAGCAGTTTCCACAGGGGTGGAGTAGGGAGCAACTTCCTCCACCATCCACCCCTGTTCTGGTGGAAGTCTTCCCTGAGGCCCCACTGAACCCCGCCTCACATCCCAGGTCTTTGTGGCTGTGTCTGCCCTGGAGTTCTCCCAGGCACATCACCTGAGATAACTCTTCTAGAGCCTTCTGAGGAGGAAGAAACCAGTCCCTGTGATGGCATGGGGGTGTGTGCAGCCGAAAGAATTCCCCCACGGTTGAAGCCTGACGCCTTTCTAAGGAGCCCAGGAACCAGCTCCACCTTATAAAAGATCTAAAATTATTACTAGCTTTGCAGGAACTAAGCCTGTTATGTGCTTTATCTCACTTAATTCTCACAGCAACCTAAGTGGTCTATACTGTTATTATTTCCACTTTCCGAAAGGAGAAATGAGAGCTAAGGAGTTTTTGGTATTTGCCTAGCTAGTAAGAGCAGAAATGGTCGTCTAATTCCATGACCACTGCACTACACGATCTCTCTTGGGAGACAGAGGTCATGGCCCTCCTGGGGCTTGAACCCAGGACAGGGGATGAGGCCAGCGGGCACGGGGCTGGCAGCCACGGAGAAGCTCAGAAGTGTGTGCCTCAGCTTCCCCACCCAAGAGGAAGGAGGAGGAGCTGACCAGAGGGCCCAGGCCCAGGATCTTGTGACCCTCTTGGTGGGTGGTGTCCACTTACAGGAAGATCTGATGACCTGGAGGGAAAGCTCTGTAATAGTGTCTTCCTCCCATCAGCCTCATCCTCTTCTCCCAGGACTGAAGACAAAACAAACAAAAACCCTAAGCCAAACCCATTCCAGTAGAGTAGATGCTGACTCATGGTGATCCCACGTGTTTCAGAGTAGAACTGTGCTCCATAGGATTTTCAATGCCTGTAATCGCCAGGTCTCCTTTTGTGGTGCCACTGGGTGGGTTTGAACCACCAACCTTTTGGTTGGTAGCCAAGCACAAGCCGTTTGTGCCACCCAGGGACACCTGGGAAGGCCAGAGGGTTGATAATACCGTAATGTCAAAAGTTGGAATCCACCAGCAGCTCCACGGGAGGAAGATGTGGCAGTCTACTTCCATAAAGATTACAGCCTTGGAAACCCTATAGGGCAGTTCTACTCTGTCCTGTAGGGTCACTATGAGTCAGAACTGACTTGACGGCAACGATTTGTTTTTTGTTTTGCTAACTGAAAAGTTGGCGTTTCAAACCCACCCAGCGGTGCGGCAGAAGAAAAGGCCTGGCAATCTGCTTCCATTAAGATTACAGCCAAAAACCTCTATGGAACAGTTCTACTTTGTAACACACTCAGTTGCCCTGAGTAGGAAACTATTTCAAGGCACCTAACAACCACAGTGTTCATGGGGCCTCCGAGAACCTTTCCCCATAGGATTTTCATATATGTTTAAGCGCACACCGCCCCCCCCCCCGCCACGATTCTTCTCTTCACAGCCATCCTCCAGGACACATAAAGTACACCTGGCTTTATTTTACGGCCGGTGCTCCTCAACTGGAGGAAGGCCAAGGTCACACAGCTGGCAGCAGGGAGGGGCCACCACCTGGATGCATGGACTGGGAGCTAAAGTTTCCGCCCTCAAGGCACCTAGTGGCTCTCCGGGAAGCAGCAGGCACACAGCACCCACTCTGCTCCCGGGCCCCACCCCACAATGTCGGGAGTCATGCTGAGGCTGCTGCAATGCCACTGCTCCCCCGGCACCCCTGCAGCCTCCCCGTGGCCCTCTCCAGCCTGCAGGAGCTGCGCCTTCACCCCTCCTGCCCCAGGGCCCTGGTGAATTCCCTGTCACATCTGATCAGGGTTCACAGTGAGTACCAG
Organism: Trichechus manatus latirostris; assembly: GCF_000243295.1. Lineage (NCBI taxonomy): Eukaryota > Metazoa > Chordata > Mammalia > Sirenia > Trichechidae > Trichechus > Trichechus manatus. Next base: position 29,824,249 of record NW_004443946.1, on the reverse strand, counting down.
TTTGGAAAAGGGCTTCCCTCTCCTCCTCCCCCGCCCCCCACGCAGATGGCGGCCCCCTTTCCCTGGGGACCAGTGATGCAGCAGCTCTGGCAGCCTTCGGTTGCCATGGCGATGGCCTGTGGGGGAGGGGGCAGCGTGTGTGTGTGTGTGTGTGTGTGTGTGTGTGTGTGTGTGTGTGTGTGTGTGTGTATGCATGTGTCCATTTCAAGCCGCATATGCGGAAGGCTCGCCCAACAGAATCCCATTCTCCTAGGGTGGGTTCTGCGCCTCTTCACAGCTCAGTCCTAGCCAGCTCAGCAGCAGCCCAACAGCAGGAGAGATGGGGAGACAGACAGAGGGAGACTGCACTGAAGAAAGACGTTCCAGAAGGAAAACTGGAGGGTGGGGGTGGAGATGTGTGGCGGTAGAGTCGTCCAAGGATGAAGGGCCGGATGCGGGGTGAAGGCTGCAGCAAGGAGAGAGCCAGGGTTGGGGCAGGTGGGCAAGGGGTGGGAAGGCTCTGGAGCCTCAGAGGAGGAGGCCTGGGAATGGGTGGGTCCCGAATTTCTGCCGTCCCCCCAGGAGGGTCTCCTGCTGTGCTCCCCAGCCCTAGAGAAGGCCCCTCTGCTCTTCCAACATGATCTGTAATTTCCGGCAGACATTCGAGGTCCCTGACATCTGCATAATGTGGGCCAGTCTCTTAGCAACGGGGAACAGCTGTCTGGCATTTCCAAGATTAAACTGTAACTATACACGGTCCTTGCCAGGGGTGGGAGGAGGGACGGGGGATAAACACTGCCTCCTGGCATTTTCAAACTCATTTAGCATTTATTCATTTCCTGCCTCCAGTGAAGAGGCCAGGGATTCAGGCTGGGCGAGGCTGCTCCTGCCCCTGCTGCCACAGCCTCTGCCAGTGCTGAGATTGCAGATGGCTCTTCACCCAGATCTGGTTGCTGTGAGCAGGGAGAGGGATAGCCTCTTTTGTTTTTATTTTTCAATTTTCTGTAGGTGCAGCGATCCTGGCACACAGTGTGCGGATGAAGAAAGGCACTGTGGCCCATTGGTTAAAGCCCTGGAGTCTGTCCCTGGGTGGTACAAATGGTGCTACTAACCAAGATGTTGCCAATTCGATCCACCCAGAAGTGCCTCGGAAGAAAGGCCTGGTGATCTACCTTTGAAAGTCCACAGACATTGAAAACCCTATGGAGCGCAGTTCTACTCTGAAACACACGGGGTCACCCTGAGTCAGAATCGACTCCATGGCATGTGGAGTCGGCTAATTCTATCTGGTTCCATTGCTAATAGCTGCATGATCTTGGGCCAAATCCCTTCTTTACCTGTCTACACCTACCCACCTGTAAAAGGAGATAATTCTACCACCTCTGAAAGTCACCTTGAGGACGAAATGACTAGGCACTCAGAGAAGAGTCATGATTAATGACAATTGAGCCTCTCTGGCCCTCTGGTCATCTCCTAGCCCCATCCTAACAGAGTCTTGCTTTTGTGCTAGCACTCTCAGGCTCTGCTCCTGGGGCAGAGACACAGTGCATTTCCCCGGGAGCCCTCGCCTTGCTCCGCTGTTCCTGGGGCCCCAGCTTGCCGTAACAGAGCTCGGCACTCCCCAGCAAGACTGCTGCCTGATGAGGCTTCCTTGTCCCCTGGCCTGCTTGGGCCCAGGCAGCTCCTGTGTCCCAACCCTTCTGCCTCTAGCTCCTGCCATCTGGCCACAGCTCTTGAACTCGGTGTTTTGGTTTTGCAGCAAGAAGAGGGGAAAGAAAGGGCAGGCATAGGGCGGGCCAGGAGAAGAGGGAGGGGGCGGGGGAGGGAAAAACCCTTTCGGCGGCGGCCTGAGCTGGCCAGTTCCAGGAATGTGTTCTCGGACACCGGAGCCAAAGCAGTGACCCAGGCAAGGCGGCCAGGCCGGGCCTGGAGGCCATCCAGGGAGAAGGGAGAGGCCGCCCTGGCCGGGAGCGCTGCTCCCCTCACTGCTGCCTCTGCTGACTCATCCCCGCTCCAGCTGGCAGCAACCTTTCTGGGGATGGCTGTTGCTAAGATTCCTTGGAGATGACTGATCGCTTCTCTAGAGCTCTGTGAAAACATGTTTGTAGACGGCATGCAAACACACACAGACACTCCCGTGGCTCACCCGGCCTGGACACCTGCACACATGTGTTTGTGCACCCAGAGGTGTGTGCGCACACGAAGCACCCAAACATGCTCGCTGTTCCCGCCACCTTCATGGTACTTGCATACTAACGTGTGCACGCGCGTGCA